>NW_022103904.1:5759067-5766011 GCF_000313985.2 Echinops telfairi
ATCTGTTCCTGTGTGCTCCGATCAGATATGCAATATGCCGGCGTGGAGTAGGGAACCAGTAGAGAGATCAGAGGGACAGGCCCCAATCCCAGCTATGTGGACATCTGTCCCTCCCCTCAGAAGAATTTATTTCAGAGTACAGCACTGAATCTGCAGCTCTGGGAGAGGGACATATCTGATCGGAGCACACAGGAACAGATGAAAAATAATTCTTTAATGTAGAAGATAGCTATTATTAGCCTTGACTTGGTGGTTAGCCATGTGGTCTGTGCATATGCTATTCATAGCTATTTTCTTCCACACTGAAGTTCTTTACCTAGTTTAGAAACATCAAACCTTCATTCGCTATTCCTTAATGGTTTTGATTAAGAGTCTGCTACAGTCTTATATTGACTGAATTGGTTAGGCAAGGGAGTATTAAGAGGCACCCCAGCGGGTTCCAAACATAGTTCATTGTGTTTTTTGTGTGTTGTTGTCATCGTCGTCGTCAGGTGCCGTTCAATCAGTTCTGATTGAACTACCACAGAAGGAAACACCACCCAATCCTGCACCATTCTTACAATTATTGTTATGCTTGAGCCCATTCTTGTATCCACTGTGTCAATCCTTCTTGTTGAGGTTCCTCTTCTTTTTCCTTGATACTCTATCAAGCATGATGTCCTTTTCCAGGGACTATTCTTGCCTGATAACAGTTCCAAAATGCAGGAGACAAAGTCTCACCATTCTTGCTTCTAAGGAACATTCTGGTTGTACTTCTTCCAAGACAGATTTGTTTGTTCTCCTGGCATTTCCATGGTGTATTCACTATTCTCCACTACCAACATAATTAAAATACATAAATTTGTTTATGCTGTATTTATTATCTCAAAGATCTCCTCCTTCCCAGCACGTAGAGATCACTTCACCCACTGTTCTGTTTGGCAGCCTCTCTCCTGTCTCTCTCTTCAGCAAAAGTGAGGCGGATATCTTTCTCTGAGAAGAGAAGTTCATGGTTTATTGCCTTTTCCAATAATGAAAATGTTGGAAAACTAGTGGCAAAGCTATGCCATTGACATCTTTCACATGAACCACATCAAAAAAGCCAGGTGTGTCTCTCTGTTGGTGATCACACCAATTTTTCCCAGGTTAGCATCTCCAGTCACCATACATACATTAACAGTGTCAAACTTGATGAAATCAATAATCTTTCCAGTCTCCAAATCAATTTGAACAGTGTCATTCACCTTAATGAGGAGATCAGGATAGCAGATGGTGGGAACATCATGAGTCACCAGGTGAGGGGTTCCTTTTGTACCCAGAAAGATCTTTCTTATTCTGCACAACTTGTACTTTGCTCCTCAGGTGTAATACAATGTACAAAAAAGTGACCTTTGGTGTCCTAGATCAGACAGAAATTCTCTCTGGTCTTGTCAATGCTGATGAAATCCATAAAACCAGCAGGGTAGGTTATATCAGTTTGGACTTTGACATTAGTCTTAATGAACTGCTGTATGCATTTTTTTTAACTTCATCTCCTGTCAAAGCATACTTTAAGTCTATTTCTTAAGAAAATGGACAGTGAGACACATTCTCTCAGCTTGTTGGGGACCAGTGGATGGAAGAGGAGCAAACACATCAGTCAGTTTGTCCAGCATCCAATGCTTTGGATTATCTATGTGTTTAAGATGTTTCTCGGGACCACAAGCTATGGCTGTGCCAAATGCAGAAAGAGAACCAGCTCCATATAGTGTCTCTAGAAAACAGGCCAAATACATCGATTCTTCAGTCTTCCTTATTCAATGTCCAGCTTTCACATGCACATGAGGCAGTTTAAGGTACGCTATGTGTGAGTCTGGATAGACTAGAGAAACAAATTCATAAACTAGTATATGTATATCAGAAAGAGGTTTATATACAAGAGCAATTGAATATTGAGAAAACATCCCAACCCAGTCCAGATCAAGTCCATAAATCCAATATTAGCCCATGTGTCCAATACCATTCAATAAAGTCCTCTTCAGACTCACAAAATACATGCAATGACGCTGAATGCAGGAGGATCACAGGCCAGTGGGTTGGAAGTCTTGTGGATTCAGTGGCGTTGTAAGCATCTCAGCGCTAGCAGGGGCCTCTCCGTGACTTCTCCAGCTCTAGAGGTCTGCTTGCATCAGGGTAGGTCCATGTGACCTCTCCAGCTCCCAGGGCATAGCGCCATGTGTCTTGTCAGTGGAGAATCTCCAAGGGAGTGAGCCCAGAGACAGAGGGTCTGTCTCCCGCCTCCAAGGAGGAAATCCAGGAATTCCCGGAATCCTTAGGAGAAGGTCATGTCCACACAGAGGCCTCATTGGCTATATCCTGATATATAAACTAGACTACCTCCCTACACCCTTAATCCTCAAATTGACAACAGATTATGTAACTACCACACCATGGCTTGGGGCAAGGACAATTAGTCCTTGAGGTGACAGCCTTGCTCTTCAATACTTTAAAGCCATCATGTGCAGCAGATTTACCCACTGCAATTCATCATTTGATCTCTTGACTGCTGCTTCCATGAGCATTGACTGCGGATCCAACCAAGATAACATCCTTGACCACTTCAAGATTTCCTCGGTTTACCATGATCTTTGTGTAGCAGGGTCTCAATTTCTCCCTAATAATAACAACCAGGTACCCCAGCACAATAACTCTATTCTCTGAATTCTTCCCATTGATGACTAGGATCTCTGAAAATCCATAGAGCTTAATATCACAGGAATGAGAAGCAAACGCTCTTCCAGTGGAAGCCCTGGGTTGTACAAGTAGGAAACAGGCTTGGCTGCTAACCAAACAATTAGCAGTTAAAGCCCTACTAGAGCAGTGGTTCTCAACCTTCCTAATACCTCGACCCTTTCATACAGTTCCTTATGTTGTGGTGACCCCTCAACCATAAAATTATGTTCACTGATACTTCATAACTATAATTTTACTACTGTTATGATTCGGGCAACCCCTGTGAAAGGGTCGTTTGACCCCCATAGGAGTTGCAACCCCCAGGTTGAGAACCGCTGAACTAGAGGCATCTTTGAAATAAGTCTTGGTGATCTACTTCTGAAAAATCAGTCATCAGAAACCCTTTGGAGCACAGTTCTACTCTGACACACAGGGGGTCACCAGGAGTCTGAGTTCACTCAGTGGCAACTGGTTTTGTTTTTTCGTTTATGGTGAAATAGTGATGGAGACCATCCTCATCTCCAGACCTACATGTTCTGGCTAGGGAAACAAAGATGTTCTTTACCAGTCAAGAGTTAGAAGTATACTTCCGTTTGTCAACCAGGAACCTACACTCACAGGTGTTGTCTTCCAACTGGTGCCAGGATTAAGCTTTCAGCAGGCAATCCACTGTGGTATCAAACCAACTACTTCCATGTAATGGAGCATATGCTAAGATCCGTGACATTCCTAGATATGATTCCCTTGCTCCACATTCTTTGCCACAAAATGTGTCCCCTTAATCTCAAGCAATGTGTGAAATATATGATGATGATGATGGATGAAGTATTCTGAAAATCCAAAAATGGTGAAGCTGGCAGAAGCACTGAAGATAAGTAAGGCAAATATGCACACAGCTATGTGTCTACCTTAACCTACCACCAGACGGCTTACTGGTCTCCTCAAGGCATGCTGCCATGGAAGAGCTCAGAATTGACCTGTGCCATGAGCTCTGGTGACATAATGCTTGGTTTTTGGTCTGCTAATTACAAGGTCAGCGGTTTGAAACCACCAGCTGCTCTGAGTGAGAAAAAAAAAAGGGACTTTCTACTCACAGGAACAGTTCTATCCTGTCCTCTAGCGGCAATGTGAGTCAGCAGCAACTCTGTGGCAATGAGTTTGGAGTTTGGTTTTGATGGGCAAGATGATGCTTGCTACTCCTACAAAGAGTAACAGTCTGAGAAACATACAGCGGCAGTTGTGCCCTGTCTTATCACTATGGTCACTGTGGATTGGAATCATGTAGATGGCCGTGAATTTGCTTTAGTAGGCACTCTGAGCAATCAGCTCTGGTGGTGATCAGATAAATTCTAATGAGGGGCAGTCTATGTGGTTGATCCCTTTATTCCTGACACCTGGCTATCTTGGCATAGATCCATGAGGCTTACGGTGGCTTCAAAAGAAATTCAATGACCTTCATAAGACAGTGCATTGTCTTCCTTATTAAGAGCATCCTCATCAGCGAATGCCCTCTGGTGGCATTTACATGACACATAACTATTTTCCTGTTTTGTGCCAATTCCAAGAGTTCAACCCAAAAACTTATTCCCTAAATTTCCATGTTAATGGTTTTCCAAAATTAATCTTTCCAATTCTTGACCAATTGAGCCATCATCTATATGTGATTTAAGTTCTGTATCTCAGGCCACCTCTTCTTTTATGTGAAATAGGCATCCAGAAGCAGCACTCAGAGTTGTGTCCATAGGTATTTCCTTTTGCCACTGGGCAACCCTTGGGAGGAATGGTAGGGAGCAGACACCCACTTCTCTAACAGGCAGGCTCATCAACAAATCTGAGCTGTGCTTTTTCTTCTCTATTAATTGGTCATATGGAGGTCCTCACAGGGGTGTGACATGAAGAAGCATAGAATAAGAGAAGGCCTCATGGGACTCTTAGTCACTGACTTGTAGTTTATTTGTGCCCTCTATATCAACTTACAAGACTAGACATACCATTTCTATTCGAAAGAAATGGCTGTACTTACACAATTTTTATGTTTTAGCAAATCACATTATCTTACTCTGGCTTCTCCATAGGAGTAAAACCAGCAAAATGTATATAGAAATACACATAGAAGGGGAGTGGGGAGGGAGAGGAAAAATGAGGAGCTGATGCCAGGGGCTTGGGTGGAGAGCAAATGTTTTGAGAATGATGAGAGCAATGAATGTACAAATGTGCTTTTACACAATTGATGTATGTATGGATTGTAATAAGAGTTGTATGAGCCCCTAATAAAATGATAAAAACAAACAAACAAAAAGAAATACACATAGAGAGTTTTACTTCAAGAAAATGGCTCATACAATTGCAGAGGCTATAAAAGTCCCAAATCCATGTGACTGACAGTAGACTGGAGACCCTGCTAGTTCATGGGGTTGTAGCGACTGGCAAATTCAAGAGGCTGCAGGTCAAGCAGCAGATTAGAGACATCTGTGATCTTATGTTCTACGAGTCAGAGGTTAGGCAATGAACAGAGTGCTAGATTAAGAGAGAAAACGAAGTATTCCACAATATTCATGGATATGCTGCAGGCAGGCCACACCCCCAAGGAACTGATTGGTTACTCACCTCACATCACAAAATGAAAGGTTATTACATTATGGAAGAGCACTTGCCAAATTGCTGGGCATCACATCCTAGCCAAGTTGTCACATAATATTAACCATCACTCAAATGATACCAAGGTTATGATGGGAGGCTCAGGCTGTAAGTATGTGGTGAGGGGAAATTACTTGGTATGATTTTTCTTCCCATAGTCTTCTTAACTCCCCTCAGACAACTAGATGAAGGCCTGCAAATAGGGGGCATGGATATGAGGAGATTGGCAGTCTCTCACTCCACTGGGTATAAAGTGAGTCATCTCAGGAGCAGACAGGGAAAGAATCTCACAACAACCAAGAATGAAGAGTTACATCCAAGATGCCTGTTAGGAGAAGTGGGTCCGTCGCAGCATGAGACGGGGTTTCCCGACCACGGAACAATTAAAATTGAATACCTTTGGGCAAGAGGCTGGTTTGCATAGTAGGATGCCCTCTGGGCATTTACCAGCACTCAAAGAACTTACTAACACTTGCCTGGCAGTCCTGAGGCCAAGAGGCCATGTGGCAGAGAGGAAAAGGACCTCAGAGATACATGCCTGCCGTCAAAAGAATCATATCCTTACTGTTTTCTGACTGGTTGTAACTTAATAATTTTCCTGACACACACCTTTAATCAAGAATATTGCCTGGGCCATTGTACCTGATTATTGAACCCAACAAAGAAGCCGAGTGCCATGGAAGGGAAAATTGTTCTCAGAATAGGGTAAAAAGGTTTAGAGGGTGCAGGCATGTCTGCTTTCTGCCTCACAGTACCAGGCTGACGCTAGTGTTTTGCTCCCTTGTGTAGCCACAGTAGGTCAGATGTGGCTTCCATGCTATTTCCATGTCAGGGCCTGGTAGCAACCTTGCTTTTGGTTATTTATTTAAATAATAAAGTTGCAGGGTTTTTAGGTGCTGAGTCACTCACACTAATGCAGCCAGCCCATGGTTATCTCTTAAAGTGGTAGCTGGAGGAATGAATATCTCAATATCACTGTCCTCCCTCTCTCTATCTGGCTTTTCATAGTATGAACCCAAATGGAAACTGGAGATAGGGCATAGCTATCACCCTCCCAGGGCCCAGGGCAGGGTGAAGATCTGTGCAGAGTGAAGTGAAATATAAAATATCCAAATTCAGTAAGGAGAGTGATACGATTCGATAAAAGCATGAAGGAAGTGAGAAAGATGCAGGATCCTACAACTGCAGGTCCAAGTGAGCCTTACAGAATCATTGGAAAGCTAGAACATGCTCAACAGAGAAGGGAATACTTAAATAGAAATTTTGGAAATGTGAACTTACTTGTCTAGAATAGAACTGAGGACAGTTTTTTATGATAATGAAATGCTATCTGTGTGTTGAGAATATGATGCTGTTGCCTCATCCATGGTGCTGCCAAACCACTGAGAATCAAGACCCAGGCA
Organism: Echinops telfairi; assembly: GCF_000313985.2. Taxonomy (NCBI): domain Eukaryota; kingdom Metazoa; phylum Chordata; class Mammalia; order Afrosoricida; family Tenrecidae; genus Echinops; species Echinops telfairi. The sequence continues at coordinate 5,765,799 of NW_022103904.1, forward strand.
GGTTGACTATACTGGGGCATGGGGCAGGGCACAATTGAATCATCACAAATGGAAACAGAATGGAAATAATGGCACATTGGAAAAAAGTATAACCAATGGTAATTTACATAAAAATGGTCAGAGGAACCTAATTTGCTGTGCAAACTTTCTCCTAAAACATAACAAAATACTATTTTACAAAACAAGCCAAAAAAAGCCAAAAAAAAAAAAAAA
>NW_022103904.1:5768091-5773270 GCF_000313985.2 Echinops telfairi
TGAGAATGATGATGGCAACAAATGTGCAAATGTGCTTGACACAATGGATGGATGTATGGATTGTGATAAGAGTTGTACCAGCCCCCAATAAAATGATTTTTAAAAAACCAAGCCACAAGCCCAATGATTGCATTACATTTCTAGAGTATGCTCATGTCAGCAAGTAGTTGAAGTAGGACAAAGGAAAAGATCATTGACAGGGAAACAAAAATAAACTCACTGAAATGGAGTCAGTTACAACTCGTGGTGCCCTATAGGGAAGGCAAGAAAAATGACGTGGCAAACACCACACTAAGTGCCAGAGACTTCATGAAGGTTCACTTGAAAATAAAGCCTGAGGCAAAACTCACCCCATTGTCACCCAGTTTTGCCTCCTCCTGGAGACCCAACAGGTCCTATAGGACAAAGTACACTGCTCCTTTTGGTTTCCAAGGCTGGAGATCCTTACAGGAGCAGACAGCCTCATCTTTCTAGAGTAGAGTAGACTGGTGGGGTTGAATTACTAGTCTCTCTTGTTTTTGTAACTGGTATTTTATTGGTTGTTTTGAGGATCGATACAGAGAAATTATAAACAATTTGTACACAATTCGTTTTTGTTTTGTTTTGACCACTTTGCTGCCATGGGCTGAGGACGTCCTCGGTATCCAGAGCCAAATGGCAACAAGAGCTCGGCTCTGGATCTCTGACCTCCTGCTCATGGATCTCCCGCCTTCTCCGGATCTGCTGCTCATGGGTCTCCCGCCCGCTCTGGATCTCCAGCTAGCAGCCACGTTCTCTAGAGAGTTTCTGATCTACCGGTGGGAGAACAAAGCCGGTGATTCTACATGGGCGCCATCTTCCCGGAAGTCTCCAGTGAATTCTGAATTGCTAGTTTTATGCTTAGCAGCCCCCTGCAAGACTCACTTGGTACTGCTTTATTGGTTAATATGATCCCAGTTCAGTAAGAGTGATGGAAAAGAGGATGTGAGGCAAAGAAAGAGGAGAAGTTCGTGAGTTACTGGTCTGGTCCCAGTTTCACAAGAAAACACAGTGGGGTATTTGATCACATAGGATGTCTCCAGGGTTCACTAGGAATTGGAGCAGCCTATCCTGCGGGGAGGAAGGGAGGCATTCAGCTGCAGACCATTTTCTATCGCCTACCTCCCATTTGACTGAGTTTGCCACCTAAACCGAAAACTAAACCAGTTGCCATCTCTTCTGATTTGTGGTGTCCGTTTGCTCAGAGAAGGTCTTGTGGTTGCGACCTCTCAAAAAGCAGATCACCCAGCTTGGCTCCTGAGGAGCCTTTGAGTGGGTTCAAATTGCCAACTTTCTAGTTATTGGTCAAGTTCCACCAGGGATTCCTAAATTTTCTCCATAGGGTGTTAATTACCTTTACCTGTAGATTGTGCAGGGAAAACAGCAGTGGTCATTTGATTCTGGAAGTGGTGGGAGGAGCCAGTTGGTGGATTAGTTTCAAGCTGAGAGTTGCTGAGTCAGCAGTTCTGTCCGGGCGCTGAGGTGAGCTCCCTTGGACTAGCGTGCAAGGTCTGTGGTTGGGACCGAAAGGAGACAAGTGTATCAACTGGGCTGGTGCATCAACCCCGTTGATATATTGTGAGTGACTCTGGGTGAATCACCTAAGCACTCTGAACCTTATTTCCCAACATCTCTAAAGAGAGTAACAGAAGCTGCCTCCTAGGCTGGCTCATAGTATTCATATGCATTTTCTCAATATAAATAATGCCTGATATACAAGGGAGTAATTATACGGTTCCAGTTCTTCAACTCCATAATAAGTTTGTTCTAATATAAATTAAATACTTTTTTTCATAGTTTTTATTATCCTTGAGTTTTATTTCTTTTGGAGGGTTGGAAACATAACATTAATTTACAGATATATTTTCATATATTCACATACATTAAAAAATGGAAGGTGTTGCTTTTTAAAAGTTTTGTCAGTTTATAACTTTACAGATATATCATAATAGATATTTACATACATTTAAAAATGGATGATGTTGCTTTTTGTCAGTTTAAGTAATAACGATGCGTGGAAAGTTCTGGACATCTGGATTATTCCTAGGATTGGGATGATATTTCTAACCAGAAAATTAGTAAGCATTGCCTAGCTGGTCTTTATACACGCTGTAGCCTTGTATGTAGTACATAATAATGATAAGATGTACAAAAATAAAGAGGATGGTTTTAAGTCCATTGTGAATATATATTTTATCACAATGTTGTAATAGTAGACAAGGCAACTACAATTTTGCCATTTTATAGATATGGAAACTAAGGAGGGGAGTCACCCAGTTACTGATGAGTTCACTGTGATGCATAGCAACCTCCTGTGTGTCAAAGTAGAACTGTGCTACATAGGGCTTTCAATGGCTGATATTTTGGAAGTAGATCCCAAACCTTTCATCTAGGGCATCCCTGGGCAGAATCAAATCTTCATACATTTGGTTAGGAATCAAGCATAACCGTTTGCACCACAAGACTCATAAATGGCACAGTCAGAAGTAGACCTCAGTTCAACTAAGTCTTAGCCTCCTACTCTTTCTACCGTATTACTCATCCCCTTGGGGTTTCATCAGGGGATTGGATTACAAAACCCTCAGAAAGAGAAAGATTGAAGCATAAAGGTGAATGAAAAGTTACCCAGAGGTGCAGGTAAAGGGTACATTCTGTGTGCAATAGCAGACAATTGTAAAATTTTGTAGTGAATTTCATAAAGTAAAAGGGTGCCTTGAAAGCAGTTTACAAGTAGAAATTTTTTAAAGTACTCAAAGCAGGTATGTTTTAAAATTCTTTTTTGTTGAACCAAAGTAATCCACAGGATTATAAAATATGAGTCCCATTTTCCCAAAGTGATCTCCTTAGCCAGGCGAGGGGAGCAGTAGAGCAGAGGGCTGCTATCATTGCACTCACACATGTTCTGACTTGTCAAGACCCACCTTCAAGCTTTCCTCCTGCCAAGGAACAGGCTCAACTATCATGACCTCTAATCCCTTGGATTCAGCTGCCTCTTGGACTGTGAGAGCCGAAATCACATAACTCTTCACTGACAGCAAGTGTCTTTTAGAGCAGCAGGGTCTGAAAACGAGGAAAAGAAAACAAGATAGGGGGATTATCAGTGAGGCAAAGATTCTCTAAATGCTCGATAATTAAGCTCAATAATTAAACAAACTGCGTATTATTAATGTTTTGCATTAATATTTTTGTAAATACTAATTTACATAATTTCTAGCCTTGAGACTGTCTGTGTAAGGTGATATGGCAGTGACGTTAAGATAACGGAGGCAGGCAGAGCGCTTAAAGAAGCTGGTCAATTCCCAGAAGCACAGACCAGAAATGAGCCAATTCATAATAGAAGAGTTTTCCTATAAATTTGCTAGACTTCATAAATCCAAGGAAAAAGGAAGTGGCACCTGTTAATCAATGTTTTATCCTGGAGAAATGAAAACTGGACAAGATGAGAAGGTCATCCAAATGTCAGAATCAAGTGTCCTGGGACCAACTGCCTCTTGACATGAGAGACAGCAATGGATGGATCACTGCCTCCCTCTCTAAATGTACACTCTTAGCCCTAACCCTGAAGGGGGCAGGGCCAAACCAGACTCTGATCACCAACATTAATTCCTTTCTAGGGGAGCTGAACTGAAGGCTATTATCTGTGTAAGCACTTACACGGACTATTAATAAGAAGGCCATTTTTAGTGACAGGGAAGAAAAATCTCAAATGTGTTTTACTCTGGAATAGCAGAATGCCATGCATACACATTTCAAATCAACATTCCACTGAAGAAAACCTGTGCTCTCATAGAAGACACAAATCTGCTTTATGTCTTTATGTACTTGTGCCTTCTTTCCATCTCTCTCTATAGATCTTAATACACACCCAAGCACACAGTAGGACTGCATATGAATGTATAAATGAAGGGGCTTCTAAAGGGTTATGGGGAAATTCCATTATTTCTTAGTTCCAGGATTCCACAAAATTTTCTTTATAAGGAAGACTTCAAAAAGTCATGGAAAAATGCAATAAAAAGTCAATGACTTTTCCCACAAACTTTTTGTGTGTGTGTGTGTGTGTGTGTGTGTGTGTGTGTGTGTGTGTGTGGTTTGGTTATAGGTACTATCAAGCAGTCTGGACTCATAGTCAGCCTATATACAATAGAATGAAACATTTCCTGATTTCCTGGACCTGCACCGTCCTCACAATTGTTATATTTGAGCCCACGGCTGCATCTGCTATCAATGCATCTTGTGCCCATCTACTTTAGCTGGCATAGTGCCCTTTTCCAAGGACCAATCTCTTCTGATAACACGTCCAGAGAAAGTGAGACAGAGCCTTTCCATCCTCCTTTCTGAGGAGCATTCTCACTATACTCTTTTGAGGCACATTTGTTTGTTCTGGCAGTCCACGGTACTTTCACTATTCTTCACCTGTAACATAATTCACATGAATTGAGTCTTCTCTCACCTTTCTTATTAAATATCCAATGTTCACATGCATATGAAGCAATTCAAAGTACCATGGTTTGGGCAGGGGCACCTTAGTCCTCAATGAGATATTCTTCTTGTAAAATACATTTATTTCTATTCTCCATATATGTGCTCTCTCTATATATTCTACATAAATCTCTGTCATTAATGCTGATAATAAAGATTTTTTAAATGGGACTTTTGAAAGTAATTATTTGTTTTGCTTTCAGTGTGAAGAGGATGGAGATATGTTTGCTTGGACTTCAAATGATCTCATGAGACATTAACCAGCTGTCATTCCATGAACAGCTGTAAGAAAAAAATGTTTCAAATGATTGTGTTTTCTTGAGGCAAGTATTCTCATGTCCTCTCTTCTCCTTTCCTTAACATTTACAAATACCATTCAGGGCTCTGCTCTTTTTAAGTAGTATAATGTTGAGAAAATGACATAGTTTCTTTGATTTTATAGTTCCACATCTTCGAAAAGAAATACTAATACCTACCTCACAGGGTGTTTTGAAAATTAAATGTAGTTGTTTGAGAACACCATTAGCAAGGTATTTTTAAGATGTATCTCTGTATGCATGTGTTTTGTAGTTATCTGTAGGCTTATTAGAAAAGAAAACATGCAAAAATAACAGTTCCATTTTATTGATAATGGTAACACTTATCTCAATAGATGAATGGATAGATATCTACATCTACATCT
>NW_022103904.1:5774724-5788483 GCF_000313985.2 Echinops telfairi
ACATTTGTACATTTGTTGCCATCATCATTCTCAAAACATTTGCTTTCTACTTGAGCCCTTGGTATCAGCTCCTCATTTTACCCTCCCTCCCTCCCTCCCAAACCCTTGATTATTTATAAATTATGATTTTTTCATGTCTTACACTGTCCGATATTCTCCCTTCATTTTTCTCTTGTCCGTCCCCCAGGTAGGGGTTATATGTAGACCATTGTGATCGGTTCCCCCTTTCTCCCCCCAACCTTTCCCTTATCCTTTTGATATCACTACTCTCATTATTGGTCCTAAGGGGTTTATCTGTCCTGGATTACTAGTGTTTCCAGCTCTTATCTGTACCAGTGTGAAACCTCTGGTCTAGCTGGATTTGGAAATAAAATTTCCTATGATCATAAGGTTACAAGCCCACCAGTGAAATTCAGATCTGCAGATAATGGGTGAAGAAGCTATGATGACATAAGCTCAGAACTCAAACTCACTGCCATCTAGTCCATTCTGACCCATAGTGACCTGGTAGGATAGAGTAGATCTGCCAGTCTGAGGTTATACATCTTTATGGGAGTAGAAAGCATTTTCTTTCTCCCACAGAGTGTCTGCTGCTTTCAATCTGTTGACCTTGCAGTTAGCCACCCAACACATAACACCACTATGCCACCAAGTTATTCAATATGAGGTGGTAACAGAAACTAGTATAGGTATGCATATAGCCTAGCCTTGGAAGAATCTAGAAAGTCCTTCCCTAGAGGAGAGGCCGACCAAAGCCGAGTTTTCATGGATGCATAGCCATTAAATCATAGGAAAGAAAATTGGGAAATGAAGGAACTCGATTTCCAGAAGTTCATATTCAAGCATGACATTGAACTGATGAGAGGGAGCTGAGAGCTGAATCCAAAAGAGCTCTCAGAAATCAGCGCAAGAAAGATCTAATCCTATTATAAAGTTGGAGAAAAGCACAACTCTCAGCCAAGTAGTTGATTCTGACTCCTTCTGACCTCATAGGACAGTGTAGAACTGCTCCTCAGGATTTCTGAGACTAAATCTTTCCAGGAGCGACAGCCTCATCTTTCTCCCATGGATTGGCTCGTGGGTTTGAACAACTAACCTGTGGTTAGCAACTTAGTGGGTAGCCCACTATACCACCAGGACTTCTCCATGAAGGAAAAGAAAATGAAATAAAAGGTTTGAATTAGGAAGAAAATTTAAATTAATTTTAAACTAGGTTTAAAGAGTTTAAATTAGGAAACAGATTTGCCTTTGAGTACGGTCTCTGAGATGTAAGATGGAGAATAGCTTGAGGGAGGTAGCCTGGATATTGGTATAGTTTTCCCAAAATGGATTCTTTGAGAAAAGAAAGTGACATATAATAAATCTGTTTTTCAAGTTTATTCCAATTAAAAAAAAATCATTTTATTGGGGGCTCGGACAATGCTTATCACAATCCATACATACATACATTGTGTCAAGCACATTTGTACATTTGTTTCCTTCATCATTCTCAAAGCATTTGCTTTCTACTTGAGCCCTTGGTATTAGCTCCTCATTTTCCCCCTCCCTTCATGTTCCCCCTTCTCTCCTGAACCCTTGATAATTTATAAATTATTATTATTTTATCATATTTTACACTGTCTGACATCTCCCTTCACCCACTTTTCTGTTGTCTGTCCCCCAGAGAGGAGGTTATATGTAGAGCCTTGTAATTGGTTACCCTTTTCTATCCCACCTTCACTCCAAGGTTTATTCCAATTTTAATTTCTTTTTTTTAAGATCATTTTATTGGGGAATCTTACAGCTCTTAAAACAATCCATACATCAATTGTACCAAGCATATTTGTACATACGTTGCCAACATTATTTTCTAAACATTTATTTTCTATTTGAGCCCTTGGTATCAGCTCCTCTTTTTTCCCTCCCCCTACCCTCACGACCCCTTAATAAATTATGTTATTAATATTTCATATCTTACACCAACTGTTGCCTCCCTTCCCAACAGTTTCTGTTGTTTGTCCCCCTGGGGGTTGGGATCAGGGAATGGTTATGTGTTTGTGATCGGTTCCCCGCTTCTTCCTTTCCATTCCCCACCTTCCCCTACCCTCACATTTCTGTTACTGAGGGGTTTGCCTGACCTGGATTCCATGTGGCATGAGATCTAATCTGTACCAGCGTACATGCTCCAGTCTAGCCAGAACTGAAAGTCAGGCCTGGGGTCATGATAGTGTGGTGGGGTGGGGTGGAGTGAGGAAGCCTCAAGGAACCAGAGGAATATTGTGTGTTTCATCAGTGCTGTACTGCACCCTGATTGACTCATACCTTCCTTGTGACCCTTCTGTGAGGGGATGTCCCATTGTGTACAGATGGGTTTGGGGTCTCTGCTCCAACCCCCTTCATTCTCAACAATATGTTTCATTTGTTTGTTTTGGATCTTCTGATGCCTGTTACCTGATCCTGTGGACACCTCATGATCACACCGGCTGATGTGCTTCTTCCATGTGAGCTTGTTGCTTTTCTGCTAGATGGTCTCTTGTTTAACTTCAAGCCTTTCAGACCCCAGACACTACATCTTTTGATAGCTGGGCACCATCAGCTTTCTTCACCACATTTGCTTTGAACCCATTTTGTCTTCAGTGATCCAGCAGGAAGGGTGAGCATCATAGAATGCCAGATTGTTAGAACAAAGTGTTCTTGCATTGAGGGAGGTCTTGAGCAGAGGCCCAAAGTATGTCTACAACCTCAGTGTATTGTCATATAAATATATGTACCTAGGCCAATACCTCTATTTTTATGAATTAATATATTTACATATGTACACACTTATGTTTATACCTCTATCCATAGCTCTACTTCTAGATCTTCCCTTCCTTTCCTTTTGCCTTCCTTCTGCCCCACCATCACACTCTCTATCTTCTGCCTCTTAGTAATTCCCCTCAGCTAAATTGCTCTTGCTCCAACACCCCCAGGATCTCTACATCCTCCTCGTTGTTGATTTTAACTCCTTAGTTGTTCTCCTATCTATGGCATTGTTTGCGACCGCTCCCTTCCCCTGCTTCCTCCTCTCCCAAGTTTTAATTTATTAATACTGCTCATAGAATAACCCTGGAGATCTTGAGTAAGTGCCTAAATACATAAATTTAGCTTGCAATTATCATGTAAATATATTCTGCTGATGTGTTGATAGGTTTAAAGAAACAAGAATTTCAGGATAATCTTGGTGTTGTTATAGAGTTGATATTCCCCCTGTGCAATCTCCATGGTTTTATTCCTTTTGACTTATCATTTGAAGTCATTAATCACATCATCTATTATACACAATTGTATAAATATGGCTCCCTAATTCCTTTTTTGAAAAGCACAAATGCCTCCAGGAAGTACAAATTGTATTTTCAAGTTTTTTCATAGGTGATTTAAAAAGGAAATTACTAGAATGTATACTTCATTTCTATATTACCTAATATTGTAAATACCTAACAGATACTAGGCAGTGGTATCAATTTATAATTTAAAACATATTCAGAATTTAGAACTCTCATGACCATTATAATGATTAATTCTTGGAAATATAAAAACATAAAACAAAAATGTAGAAATGTACATATTATCTTCTAGGTCAAATACCTGTTTTTCTGGTAGAAAGAAGTATTGGCTCCTGCTTCTCCTCCAAAAACTTTTCCTAGCCTCTTCTTTTGCTGCTGGGAGAAATTTTTAATTAAGCACACTTACAGAAAAACTTCCTGGGACGTCTACTAGCAGTGCCCATTTACCTTTTGAAATCAAGGAATATAAAGGAATTTACATAACGAAAAGCAGCAATCACCTGCCCCTCCTTGTAGCATTTTCCAGAGGCAATTACTTTGCTGTTTCTTAATTAATCAACTGTAGACTCTTGCTCTTGACTCCAGTTATGACAGATGAGGCATTAGCACATTTGCATCTCAGTTCCCTTAACTTCCTTCTGATATTTGTGAGTCATACTTCTATACTGTTTTGTTTCTCAATTGTAGAGATTGCAAACAGATATCCTGCAGTTAGATCTGACTCTAGATGTGTTTTGCTTAGTTTTCTCTGACATTAAAAAAAAAAAAGAAATAATGAAAAGCAAAGGCCAAGATTTTAAAAATTGTAAAATTTAACATAAAAAAATCCAAATGTCTAGCTCCTCACAAAATAACTACCCCTAGTGGCATAGTGTTACATGTTGGCCTGCAATTTGCAAAGTCAGCAGTTGAAAAACCCCAGCTGCTACATGGGAGAAAGACGAGGCTTTCTACTCTTATCAAGCGTGGCAGTGGCAGAAACTCACAGCGCAGTTCTCTCCTGTCCGGCAAGGTAGCTGTGAGTGGGGATGCACTTGAGAGCAGTGAGTGAGTAAGTTGATTGCAGCAATTAAGGAGTCCTGCTGGCATCTTGTGGTAAGGATTGGACTGCTAACTACAAGATCAGTAGTTTGAATGTACCATCCGCTCCAAGATAACACGATGAGGCTGTCTGCTTCCATAAAGATTGAGTCTCCTAATGAATCCCAAAGGAGAAGTTCTATTCTGCCCCTTTGGGTTGTTATGAGTCAGAATCTACCCCACTACAATGAGGTTTTTTGTTTTGGTTTATTTCAACAGTTGACCAAAGTTGGTCAACTTGCTTGCTGTCTTTTCCAGAAAGGGTTGGTACCTAAGAGTGCCAAAGTTCTCACTAAATCTAGGTAAATACCTGGTATGCACTAATATTGTAGCCCAGTTTCTCATTGATGTTCCCTGCTTGGTTCCTCCAATATTTCAATTGGCTGACCACGCTAAGTTACCTTAATAACTTTTAAATAATATACATACCCGAAACTCCCCGTTTCATCTTTCACAAACGATTGTCAATTGCTCATGGGTCCCAAACTGTTTTTGTAAAAGCAGAATATTAGACTTTGCACATTCACCTGAGTTACTTCTCTTCCCTTTCTATATGACAAATTTTGTCAGGCGCACCTTTACCTATATATGTTAATATCCTACCATTTTAAATCTAATCTTCTGTGGTCTTCAAATGTCTGCTGCTCTTATGTTGAGGGAGTACTGTCCATCTGTTTCCTTAATACTAAACCTATAAATATATGTACATAGATCTATTTCCCCCTCGTTGTATATAAATATATTTACATCTGTACAGTATATGCCTGTATTTAGATCTCCATAATGCCCTTTGCCATCTATTTCTTTGTACTTTCCTCTTGTCCCATTATCATGTTCAGGCTTCATTTGGGTTTCAGGAATTTCTCTTGATTACATTGTCCTTGATCCAGCCCTGCCAGCCTCCTACACCCTCCGTGCCACTGATTTTGGATCATTTGTTGTTCCCTTGTCCCTAGGTTTGTTAACACCCACTTCCTACCCCCCCTCCCCTTTTCCCATGTTCCCCTCCCCCTCCCCCAGAACTGTTATCCCATTGTTCTCTCTTCGGCTTGTTTATCCCGCCTATCCCTTCCAGGTAGACATGCAGTAACAACAATATGCAACAACACAAGAACGAGTACAATGAAGCAACAATAGAAAATAAAACAATAGCTACAACAACAACAAAAAGGCAACAACAACAACAACACAAACCCTATAAATAGTTCAAGGTCTATTTGTTGTCCTTTACCAGTGCACTTTTTTCTAACAATTCGGCAGTCTAAGATGCTCACCTTCCTGGCACGATCGCTGAAGACAAAATACACAAACAAATGTGGTGAAGAAAGCTGATGGTCCCCAGCTATCAAAAGGTATAGAGTCTGGAGTCTTAAAGGCTTGAAGATAAACAAGCAGCCATCTAGCTGAAAAACAACAAAGCCCACATGGAAGAAGCACACCAGCCTGTGAGATCATGAGGCATCAAAGGTATTAGGTATCAGGCATCAAAGACCAAAAAAATCATATTGTGAATGAGGGGGAGTGCAGAGTGGGGACCCAGGGCCCATCTGTGGGCAATTGGACATCCCCTTTGTAGAAGGGTTGCGGAGAGGAGACTAACTAGTCAGGGTGCAGTATAGCAATCATGCAACATACAATTTTCTTCTAGTTCTCAAATGCTTCCCCCCCCACACACACTATCATGATCCCAATTCTACTTTACAAATTTGGCTGGACCGGAGGATGTACACTGGTACAGATAGGAACTGGAAACACAGGGAATCCAGGACAGATGAACCCCTCATGTGAGAGTGGCGATACTGGGAGGGTGGAGGGAAGGTGAGAGAGAAAGGGGGAACAGATTACAAGGATCTACATATAACCTCCTCCTGTGGGGACAGACAATGGAGAATTGGGTGAAGGGAGATGTCAGAAGGTATAAGACATAACAAAATAGTAATATTTTATAAATTATCAAGGGTTTGTTGGGGAGGGGGGACCGGGGCGGGAGGGGAAAAATGAGGAGCTGAAATCAAGGGCTCAAATAGAAAGCAAATGTTTTGAGAACGATGAGGGAAACAAATGTACAAATGTGCTTGACACAATGGATGTATGTGTGGATTGTGATAAGAGTTGTACAAGCCCCCAATAAAATGATTTAATTATTTAAATTAAAAAAACCTGCCCTACCAAAGTGTAAAAGAGGTCTTGAAATAGTCAAGCTGATCCCCTTGACTTAAATTGCCCTTCAAGCAAATTCTACTTTGATTATAGGAAAGCAATAAAATTCACATATTGACATCCAATGTGTTCAGCATCCAGTTCAATATGCAATGCTGTTCAATGTTTTATTGTTGCTGTTAGATGCCATTGGCTTTGACCCATAGCGAACTATCCACAACAGAACAAAACACTGCACGGTGCTGTGCGTTCTCACAATTGTTCATATATCTGAACCAACTGATGCAGCCAACGTGGCATCCATCTCATTGAGGGCCTTCGTCTTTTTCATGGCCCTTCCACTTTACCAAACGTGATGTCCTTCTCCAGGGACTGGTCTCTCCTGACAATATGTCCAAAGTATGCACAACCAGGTCTTATCATCCTTGCTTCCATAGACATCCTTTTACAATATACAATAGGGAATAAAAAGGGGTGTGTGTAAAGTAATCAGGAAATAATTCTAAGGGTGTGTATGCATAATATGTGTTTGTATAAATCATCATAATAATTATAAACGTGTATGCACTTAGAGTAGCATTTCAAAATATGTGAAGTAAAAATTATTAGAATTAAAAGAGACATTTCAAAATCCACATGACAGTTGGGGATTTTAATAGTCAGTTCAGTATTTCTTGTTTATTCGTGGTCTGCACTGGCTTTGTTTTTTGCTTAAATGGTTCATTTCTTCCATAGCTGAGAAAAATCTTTTATCTTATTTTCAAGAGCTTGAATTTTTATTAGTTTCTCATTCAGAATTAATTACTATAAACTATTCTCAAAATTGACACAGACATTCTACATTTTGATGAGTGATTTTCAGAGTCCCTTGGATTTCTATTGCTTGCTATAATTAAGATTGGAGCACTATAATATTTGACACAAAGAATATTTTAAATTCTTCTCAGTTGATTTTTTAAAATGTATATTTTGTCCTCTCTTTCCTTAACTGAGCACTTCCTTAAGAAAGCCTTTTAGTATAACCATAGCTGAATTACTGAGTGTTCCATTTGTCTATAGAATAAAAATTATGCTTCCTGAAGAGAATCTCTTCAAAAACATAACATTCAACTCATGTGTTTTAATACTTTCTAAATTATTCTAGAGGACCTAAATACATATATGCCACATTTGGGCATGCAAGTGGACACACATATATACACATAGACACATGTGCACACACACACACACAACTTAACGTGGGAACACATATTTTGCTTTAGTTCTAGAACAGCTGTAAGACAGCTGTACTTTCTTAGCTGCAGAATCCAACCTTCTCTTTCTAGCGGAGGGAATTTCCTACTCTCTTGATGAAAAGCATGTACCCTCTTCCCCCTCTTGCCTGCTTTAGAGGCATGAAAGGCTTGAGCACATGATTTAGGCTTAGCCAATGATAATTCTTCCAGAATTTTGAATCTTGATCAAGTGAGACAATGACAAAGAAGCAATGAGATTTAACTCACAGCTGTGGGGAGATTTCTCCAAGGACATGGAGGTGGAATCAGGAACAGGCAGCAGAAGTGCCCTATAGTGAAGGTGGTCATGTTCTGCCCCAGTTATTCCTGCTAAAATGTTTCTCATTTTTTTTCTGGGTCTCTATTTTTCAAGCCTGATAGTACAGTTTCCTGTCATCTTTTGAGTCCCTGAAGAACTTCCAATAAATTCCTTTGTCACTTGAGATTGTTAGAGTCGTTGTTACTTTCTTTTCTCCTAAATCTCATTTTGTTTTGAAAATATACACCAATTAAACAATTTCAACACATACAACTCAGTGGTATTGATTACCTTCTTTGAGGTGTACAGTGATTCTCACCCTCCTTTTCTAAGTTCTTCATCCCTCATTCACATGAACTCACTGCCCCCTAAAGTGTTTAAAACATCCAATCTTTCCAGATGCTATCGTCAATTCAATCCCATAGGTATCATAAAAGAGCACACTGCTCAATGTAGTACTTTTTTTTACTAGTTAAACTAAACTATCCTTTAAAGATGTTTTGTGGAGTAATTTTGTTTCAAGGCTTAAAGATTAACTCATGACAAAAGCTTAAGGGGTCCATACATCCTTGATGACTCCAGAAAAATCTGTCCAACTGGATGAATAAGCAAAGGTGGTGAAGAAAGCTGATGATGCCCGGCTATCAAAAGATATAGTGTCTGGGGTCTTAAAAGCTTGAAGGTAAACAAGCGGCCATCTAGCTCAGAAGCAACAAAGCCCACATGGAAGAAGCACACCAGCCTGTGCAATCACAAGATGTCAAAGGGATCAGGTATCAGGCATCATCAGAACAAAAAAATCATATCATTGTGAATGAGGGGGAGAGCGGAGTAGAGATCCAAAGCCCATCTGTAGTCAATTGGACATCCCCTTACGGAAGGGTTGTGGGGAGGAGATGAGCCAGTCAGGGTACAGTGTAGCAACGATTAAACATACAACTTTCCTCTAGTTCCTAAATGTTTCCTCCCCCCAAACCCCTCCCACTATCATGGTTCCAATTCTACCTTACAAATCTGGCTAGACCAGAGGATGTACACTGGTACAGATAGGAGCTGGAAACACAGGGAATCCAGGGCAGATGATCCCTTCAGGACCAGTGGTGAGAGTGGCGATCCTGGGAGGGTGGAGGGAGAGTGGGTTAGAAAGGGGGAACCGATTATAAGGATCTACATATAACCTCCTTCCTGGGGGATGGACAACAGAAAAGTGGGTTGTGGAGACATTGGACAGTGTAAGATATGACAAAATAATAATATATAAATTATCAAGGGTTCATGAGGGAGGGGAAGTAGGGAGGGAGGGGGAAAATGAGGAGCTGATGCCAGGGGCTTAAGTGGAGAGCAAATGTTCTGAGAATGATGAGGGCAATGAATGTACAAATGTGCTTTAAGAATTGATGTTTGTATGGATTGTGATAAGAGTCGTATGAGCCCCTAATAAGATGATTTAAAAAAAAAAAGAAAGAAAAATCTGTCCACGAAATTCTACTCTGCATGTTCCTACTCCATTCTGCATTTTCTCTTTTGTTCATAACTCTTCTTGAAATCTTTAATGAAACGTTTGGTTGGTGTCCAGGCACCAGCTAGTCTTCTGGTTTCAGGGCAAAAGAGGCAGTCATGATGGAGGGCTGACTTTCTTCTTCTTCTTCTTTTTAAGGTATTTTTTGTGGTTTAGGTGAAAGTTTACAGAGCAAATTGGTTTTCCAGTCAACAGTTTAAACACCTGTGGGTTTTTTTTTTTTGTTGCATTGATTGCAATCCCTACGATGTAACAGCACTCCTCCCACTAAGTTTCCCATTTCTAGGTTTCCTTCTTTCGTATTCTTTCTGCTTTCTGAGCTTCCTCCCTGGGCAAATGCTGCTCTTTTGATTTAATATGGCTGATTCTTTTTTTTTAATCGCTTTATTGGGGGCTTTTCTGGGGGGAGGGGCAGGCATCCACTTAGTATTTGGGACTGGGGCCAGCCCCCCAGACCTCTCCACTGGTTCCCTACTCCATGCCAGCATGTTGCATTCACACCTTGGAGCACTGGATTGAAGTTTGGTCCCTCTTTCCCTGTGGAGATATAAACAATACCCTCCCCTTGGGTGGGTTAGCACCCCGTGCCCCTGCTACCCATTTCTTCCTTATTTTCATCATTTTTTCCCCCTTTCCCCACCTCCTTCCCATTTGTCTACCATATGCATCCCTGCATTTGATCTGGTCCTTGCCCTACTACCTGGTCCTCACCCCAAGAATGTTTGTATACAGTAGCTTTTTCCCTAAGGCCCTTTTGCATTTTTTTAATGCTTACATCAGCAGACTCATGTCGTACTTGTCCTTTTGTGCCTGACTTACTTCACTTAGCATGATTTCCTCCAGCTCTTCCCATGCAGCGATGTGCTTCATACGTTCATCACTGCTTTTTAGCGATGTGTAGTACTCCATTGTATGTATATACCACAGTTTTTTAATCCAGTCATCAGTTGATGGAAATTTGGGTTGCTTCCAACTCCTTGCAATTGTGAACTGTGCCGCAATGAACAGTGGAGCACAAATGTCTGGCCTTGGCTTGTTTCTTGCCTCTTCTGGAAATTTTAGTTATTTTCAAAACATTGGGAAGGTTACATGCCCAGACAGAAAGGAAAAAGAAAACATAGATATACTTTGTGAGGGTATTCAGTACACTACAAAGGAAGAGTTTGGCCAAAGAGCAAAAATCACTTTTCTGACTGCCTTTATTAATTTAGGATTTTTGTTTGCATTAAAACTCTAGTTTTCCTGTATTGATTATGTGACTATAGGCAAATCAATCTCTCTGAGCTTTACTTTCCTTGACTATCAAATGGGAGCACTTACCTTGTTCTTCAGGTGGTGATTAAGAAATAATGACTTCTTTCACTTCGCATGCTATTTTCATGGTGCATCAGTGTAGTAACGTGTAGTATTACCTCATTCCTTCTTGTTGCTGAGTAATAAATAGTGCATTCATTGTAAGGGTATGCCACACTTTGTTCATTCATCACTTGATGGACTTTACGTTGTTGCTTCTTTTTAGCTGTTACAAATAATCTGTCAGTGCACATCTGTGTACTCATGTTTGTGGGACATATGTTTTATCAGCTTGAGGGTCTTTACCCAGGAGTGGAATTGCTGTGCCATACGATAATTCTATATCGAACTTTTTGGGGATTTGCCAAGCTGTTTTCCAATGTGGCTACATCATTTCTTTTCTTTTTAAAAAATGTATCACTTTAAAAATAATATGTTTCCAACAGCAACATAGAGTTCCAATTTCTCCATATCCTTTCCATTTGTTTTTTCTTACAATGAAAAGTCAAACTCATTCCTACTGAGTCAACACTGATTCACAGCAACCCCTCAGTGGGTTTCTAAGACTGCAACTATAGAAAGCCCAGTTTTGCTTCCATGGAGCTGCTGGTGGTTTTGAACTGCTGACCATGTGGATTGCAGCCCAATGTGGAACCACTATATGACGGGTCCTCAAAAAGTTTAAGGAAAAAATGTATATTGTGAAAAAACTATGCATGGTTTTATTGTTTTCACCAAAATAAACTTATACTAGGCTGTGTTAACAGAATTTGGCTTGAAGCACTGAAAATGGGGAGACATCAGTTTGAAAAGAGTCTCCACCAGAATGCTGAGTCTCCAACATGAATGCTGCCAGAACTGTAGCAAGAACAGACATCGCATTTATGGTGCAGCTTGAGTGGAAGGATGTTGAAATCATTGTTGCTTACTAGAAGTTTATAGGGACAAGCACCCCCAAAATTAGTTTAAAAATGGGTAACTCATTTTAATGAGAGAACACTGTTGAAGAAGAAGAAACCCTTAGAGGTTGACCAGCTACATCAATTTTTAAGAACACAACACTTTTCATGGCCTAATTGAAGAGGGCTGATGAATAACAGCAGAAACAATAGGCAACACAGAGAATTTTCATATAATTTAGCTTACACAAATCTGACAGAAAAAGATTTCATTACACTAAAATATGTGCCCTCTATATTCTGACATAATTCAATGTATTCATTTGATCTAACTCTATAGCTACATAAGCAATACAATATAATTGTAACAGTTTCATGCTAGCCTATGATTTCAAAATTTTTGTACCGATTAAGTCCCCAAGTAATTATGAAAATCACTTGGACCAGCATGGAATATACTAAAATTGCTCATCTCCTCCCTGATTTTTGATAGTTAATGCCTGTAGGATTGTGTTGAAATGGTTTCTGAGATTATACTTAGGATGAGTGCTATCATCAAATAATGATATGCATGAAGGAAGTAGGGTAAGGATAAATCACTATTATTAGGAACATAAGTTGGTTGAGATAATCACTTGCCTGTAAGTTTGCCCTATAGGTTGGCTTACATGTCGCTATGATGCTGGAGGCTATATAATTGGTATTTCAAATGCCATCAGGGTCAGCCATTGTGAACAAATTTCAGCAGAGGTCCCAGACTAAGAACAGAGCAGTCTGTCCACTTCTAAGGGGTCAGGCCACTGAAAACCTTATAAGTGGCAGTAGGTCGTTGTCAGATACAGTGCCAAAAGAAGAGCCCCTGAGTTGAAAGGCACTCAAAATCCAACAGGGGCAGAGAGGCCCTCAAAGCAGAATTGGCCTTCATACAGCTATGTGAAGTTACTTAGTAAATCTTGAAGGATATTCATTTGCTGATGAGAACAATTGCAAATATCCATTAATATTCAGAGCATGGAATGTATGAAGTATGAATCTAGGAAAATTGGAAGTAGTAAAAAATGAAATAGAATGAATAGAATGCATAAGACTATATTCTAGGAATTATTTAGCCAAAATTAACTGGTATTGGCTATTTTGAATAAGCTAATTGTGATTTATGTATTAGCCTGCATTCCCTAAAGACAAACCAGTGATGCTTAAATGTGCATATAGAGAAAGAAACTATCAAGGAAATGGGGCATACAGCTAAGGAAGTGGGCAAGTTCAGTCCAGTTCAAATCCATGGGTCAGATGTTAAATTAGAGACTTTTCCTGACCTGTGCAGCTGTGGGGGCTGACAAAAGCAGGAAGTAGGTGAATTTCTTTACTCAAGGACACCACATCAGGAATAGCAGCTGCAACTGGAGTCACCATCTGGTTATAAGTATTTGATAGTCCAATGTCATTCTCCAAGATCAATTTTTAAAAATTATTAATTAAAAGATCATTTTACTGGGGACTCTTACAGCTCTTAATAACAATCCATACAGAGGGACCGGGGAGGGAGGGGAAAAATGAGGAGCTGATGCCAGGGGCTTAAGTGGGTAGCAAATGTTTTGAGAATGATGAGGGCAATGAATGCACAAATGTGCTTTACATAATTGATGTATGTATGGATTGTGATAAGAGTTGTCTGAGCCCCTAATAAATTGAAAACAAACAAATAAAACTAATTCATATATCAAGCATATTTGTACACATGTTGTCATTATTTTCAAAACACTTTCTACTGAGTCTTTGGTATCAGCTCCTCTTTCCCCCCCTCCCCCCACCCTCGTGACCCCTTGATAAATGATAAATTATTATTTTCATATCTTACACAGACCGCTGTCTCCCTTAGTTTCTGTTATTCCTCCCTCGGGGGTGGGTGGTGGGTGGGGAGGTGGTGGTAGTCCTGTGTCCATCAGTGATCGGTTCCCTCTTCCTCCCTCCTC
>NW_022103904.1:5789489-5798465 GCF_000313985.2 Echinops telfairi
GAAGTCAATCTTGCAAGCTGAAGCAGGGAACTGCTAAGGCAGCTGCACCCTGGTGGGACCATCACAAAACAAGAGACCCAGAACTAGAAAGGCGAGGCTCACCACCCATTTATCCCTCTGCCTTTCAATTAGCCCCACATGTGATTTATCGGCCAGCTTGGCACAATTAACTAACTCAGGAGTCATGAGTCTATTAGGATGATTTAGAGTAGACTGTCATTCATCTAATCTATGATTCTTCTGCTTTCACAGAGTAAGTAAATATTTAGTAAGTTTCTCTTCTATTTCACTTCTAGTGACACCCTGCCTAAATAGCCAACCACATACAGCCATACAAGTCTGGTTATTCTGATTACTACTTTGACTCTGCTGTTCATTACAGCAACCACGCCCACCTTGTCTTTGTTGATTAAATACTGCCACTTGACACCTATCCCCACAGGCCCAAGCAGTCCCATTGTAGTTTAGGTGTCTTAATCCAATTCAGGCAATTCCCACCATCAAATCTGCCTTAAGAAAACAGCGATCACAAGAGTCTTCAGAGATGCTGGTGCTCTTTTACACATTTGTTCTTCACTATTTTGTTAAAAGGTATATGTCCTTAGAGCAGTCATTATGTAGGTCGTGGATCTACGCTAATAAATCCAGTTTAACATGCCAATATCCCCAAACCTTTGGATATCGTTTTCTACAGTACAGGAAGGTGTGGTTCTTTAATATGACTAATTGTAGGTAATTTTGAAACCTATGCTTCAGCAAACCAACCACGTAAACTATTAGATCCACTCCTAAATTCTTTTGCTGAAACCCTGAATGACAGTAAAGGTGAGCCTAGGAGGGCACATTTATGACTTCAAAGTTTTACCAGTGAAGTTGATCCCCAGATTTTATCATATAATTACCTCAGACATTCTAGTTTTACTTCTGGAATATTGTGAAAATGACATGGCAGCCATGTCTAACTTCCTCTGGCTACACAGGGAGAAGGAAAATCTCATACCAGTCCAAGGCAGAGGTCGGATATGCCTGATCTCCACCCTCCATACTTCTTTATGTTGGTCTGACACCAAAAGTTCTTCCCATGGTCTTCTTCTTCTGGGTTCAATAATCTGTTGCAATGGCCATACAGAACTCACAATTCCCAGGGGATTTCATTTGGGATGTTATCAGGTTACCACAAGCCAGGATCAGAAAACTTTAAAGATATCTTCTGTACACAGCAGCACCTCTTCTCTGCCAGCAGCCACATCTCTCACTGGTCCTCAGCCTTTCAGTCACATGATCGCTTGGTCTATGCTTCCATGGGTCAGGTAACCCACCTGCATCTGCTTCACTGATGTTCTCAACGGCTTGGCTCCTCTATTCTGGTGCCTCTGGTCTTGTCATGGTATGACCTCTGCTGCCTCCACCATTTCAGGGAGGATCATGAACATGTTTTCCTGGTAGCTCTTCTTCCTTGATGGTCCTGGACATCCTATCTTTCTGCCTTTGATATGGCTCTTATACTAGGGAATGACAAAGCTGACCAATACATGAGTTAGAGTGCTCTACTTTATTGGCCTGGCTCCACCCAATAATTTGGTAGAGAGAAATGGATAAAATAGCCATAACTAATTAATTTCAGCACACCACACCATTGTAAACTATTAGAAACTTAAAGGGTAGAATTGAAATTTGTAAAGTTTAGTGAAAAAATCAAGCCAGGTTGGTATTGAGTTGGTTCCAACTCATGGCAACCCCATGTGTTTCTGAGCAAAATAATACTGCATGGGAGTTTCAGAACTGTGACTTTTTGGAAGCAGATCACTAGGCTTTTATTCTAGTGCCTCTGGGTAGGTTCAAATTGCCAATCTTTTGGTTAGTGGCCAAACACACATTTGTGCCATCTGGGATTTCAAATCCATAGTATAAATCAAAAACTAAAAACCAAACCCATTCCCATCATCAATTTCAATTTGTAGAGACTCTATAGAATAAAAATTGAACTACTCCATGTGAGGTTGAAGATGGTAAATCACGAGCAATCAATGCTCATGGAAGCAGCAGTCAAAAAGAGATCAAATGACACACTACATTGAGTCAATCTGCTATACAAGAGCTCATAGAGGGTTGCAAAGCAGGGAGGGACCTTGAGGACTAAGATGCACCTCATCCAAGCCATGGTGTTTTCAGTCATCTCATATGTAAGTGAAAGTTGGACACTGAATAAGAAAGACTAAAGAAAAACCTATGCATTTGAATTGTGCTACTGGCTACCAAAATAGAATGTACCTAAGATTGCCAAAAGAACAAATTGACCTGTGTGGACGAAGTACAGCCCAAACAATTTTCCTTAAGAGACTTTATCTCACTTACTTTGGACATGTTATCAGAGACACTAGTCCCTGAAGGGGATATCATACTTAGTCAAATGAATGGGCAGCAAAAAAGAGGAAGGCCTTAGATGAGATGTATTGACACAGTGGTTTTAATAAAGAACTCACATAAAAAAAAACAATCGCCCACATGGAAGAAGCACACCAGCCTATGCAACCACGAGGTGTTGAAGGGATCAGGTGTAAGGCATCATCAGAACAAAAAATCTTACCATAGTGAATGATGGGGGGAGTGCGGAGTGGAGATCCAAAGCCCATTAGTAGGCCACTGGAGATCCCCTTGCAGAGGGCTCTAGGGGAGGAGATGAGCCAGTCAGGGTGCGATGTAACAATGATGAGAAATACAACCTTCCTCTAGTTCCTAAAGGTTTCCTCCCCGCTCCCACTACCATGACTTGAATTCTATCTTGCAAGACTGGCTAGACCAGAGGAGGTACACTGGTACAGATAGGAACTGAAAATACAGGGAATCCAGGACGGATGAGCCCTATAGGACCAGTGGTGTGAGTGGCAAAACAGGGAGGGTAAAGGGAGAATGGGTAGGAAAGAGGGAACCGATTACATGGAACTGTGTGTGACCTCCTCCCTGGGGGACAGACAACCAAAAAGTGGATGAAGGGAGACGTTGGACAGGGCAAGATATGACAAAATACCCATTTATAAACTATCAAGGGCTCATGCGGGAGGGGGGAGTGGAGAGGGAGGGGAAAAATGAGGACCTAATGTCAGGGGTTTAAATGGAGAGAAAATGTTTTGAGAAACGATGTACAAATGCGCTTTACACAATTGATGTGTGTATGGATTGGGATAACAGTTGTATGAGCCCCTAATAAAATGTTAAAAAAGAAAAAAAAAAACAATCGTGAGGATGGTTCAGGACCAGGTGGTATTTCATTCAGTTGTACATAGGGTCACTGAGTTGGAACCTACTTGATGCCATCTAACAACAATGACGATGTATGGGTGAAAAGTGAGCCATAGGGGTAATTTCATTTCCAGGCCTGGCTAAGGGCCATATTCTTTGGTCCAGAGTAGTTTCTTAAAGGTTAGTTGCAATGTAGAATCTGAAATCAGATGAATTAACTCTTTGTATTGTTCTATTTAAATTCACCAGTCTGCCTTGTGCTTTCTATCTTTTGCTCCTGATTTTGTAATTTTGTATTGGTCCTCTGGAAAATAATTGGCTCATCGAGTTCTGCACATATTATAAATGTTTACACATTTAAAAAACCTACTATATTGTAACATACTAAAAGATATATGAACACATATTGAAGCACACATTCTATTAGCTATCAGTAATGAAGCCCTCACATCATACTGCCTTTGGAAAATTCCACTGGCATCTGGGAGACAATAAGAATGTAAAAAACGAATTGTCTTATTACTATTAAAGTAGTTTTGACTGTGCAGAACCAGGTCTTAGTTTCCAGACCTTACTTTGAGAACAGCCGATAAAGTGTGATATGACCTGTTAAATAAAAAAAATTAAAAAACAAAAAAAGCATCTTACCTTTATTTTAAACCAGCTGGAAATTTACATACATAGCTAACATCGTAGATTATAATCCTAGATGGTGATTTCTAATCTCCTTATATTTAGGTGAGCAGACAGGCTTATATAAATGGATGACTTCTAGTTTAGAAGTCAGTCCAAGTTTGAATCCTATTGTTATTATTTTGAAGAATGTGGGCAGGTGGCTGCATGCAGGGTATATATTTTAATTAACTTTTGTCATTGGGGACATTAGGTAATAGCATGGGAAATGGAGAAAATATTTAACTTGTCAAGGATTTCATTTTATTTGCATTCACAATCAATGCCAATGGAAGCATCATTTCGGAAATCAAATGATGTATTGCATTGGGCAAATCTGCAAATCTCTCTTTAAACTGAGAGATCGCTTCTTGGCCTTTTGGCTAAGATCAAGTGTAATAAATTGTTTGAGAACTAAGGTGCATATGATCTAAGCCATCTTAATTCAGTCACCTCATATGCATGTGAAAGGACAATGAATAAGAAAGACTAACGAAGAATTGATATAACTAAATTATGGTGTTGGCAGAGTATTGAACTGCTACAATGGATAAGTCTGTCTTAGAAGAAGTACAGCCAGAATGCACCTGAAGAAAGGCATCATGCTTGGAAAAGCAGTGGTCCGTGAGGAAAAAGAGCCTCTCTGAGATGGAGTGATACAACTGATGCAACACTGAGCTCAAATATAGCGGTAGTTTTGAGTGGGAACCATGTCTCATTTCCTCCAGCTACACAAAGGAGATGGAAAATCCAACTCCACACCTCTTCCAGTAAGATTAGTATTAGGCAGTGGTCAGACATGCCTCTACTCTCCACCATTCTTTATCCTATTCTGAGATCAATCATCTCCCTCATGATATTCTACTTCTCTAGTGGGTTTGAGAATCCATTATAATGGCCAGAAAGAATTTGCAAAATACTCATGATTATAGGGTTTACTGGAATTAACAGGTTACATGTCATGCTAAAGATCAGTAAGGATACATTTCTTTTTCTGTAGTGGCTCTTCTCAACCACTGCAGCAGCCATGTCTCTCTCTGGTCCTCCGCCTCTCAGCCACAAGTGATCCCTTGGCCTCTATCCTACCAGGACACGTTTTGCAAAATGCTGATAAATGCTCAAAGGGCACACTACTTTGCAAGCCAGCTTCCTGCCCATACACACTCAATTTTACTCATTCCATGTGCTGGAAAACACCACTGCTCAGTCTCATTATTTCAGCATGTGACCTTTGGTACCTTGACTGCTGCTGCCACTTAATGGAGGGATCTCACATGTGCTTTGCGGGTGACTCTTTCTTGATCATCATGGGATTCTTTATTTCTGCTTCTGCGATGGCTGATTCTTACACAGTGTACTGGCAAGAGTGCATTAAGAATCCTCAACCCCGTATTTGCATGCTCTCATTCAGTCACTGGGTTGGAGTTACAAAAACTATAGGTAGAAGACCTATACCAAGGAATTTCACTTGACTGGAGTTTGGGAAGGTAGGGCAGAACTGTTGTACATAGGGTTGCTGAGTGGGAGAAGACTCCACTACACCTTAGACCAATGCCTTAGGGAAATTCTATCTGCTTCATTCCTCCTTCTTCTCCTCACTCTTCAAGACAGATCTTTGAGGAAACGTGGGTAGGAGACACCCACTAAAAATAATTTAATACATGTTTTCTGTTTGGATTCTACACTGGGATCTATTCTTTCTGTGTGGATTATGCTTTCTTTGCAAATTTAAGACAGATGACAGATTCTTAGGTGGAACTGGTTACGTATCTGAGAAACTGTTAGATAAAGCAGATAAACCTGTTTGCTCATCCTGTTCCACCAGGCATTTCAAAGTATGATGCGGGTAGGTGTCATTTTTATGGAGAAAAAAACACTTGTTAACTGGTCTTGAGGTACCTTGCTTCCTACCCTTCTTTTTAACTTCCCAACATCCTCACTAGTTCTTTCTGGTTATGCACAGCGACCGACAGTACACCCACCCAAGCCTGCTTAGCACTTCTAAATTACCGGTTCCTTTGCCTCCTAGTTTATCCTTTGGGAAACACCCTTTATATTCTTTCAGTTCAGTCTGAAATACACTGCTCTAAAGAAACCTCACTGCCATCGAGTTGATTCTGACTCATAGCAACCCAATGAGGCAGAGTAGAACAGCTCTTTTGGGTTTCCAAGACTTTTTATGGGGGTTGAAAGCCCGAGAGCAGCTAGTGACTTCAAACTGATCTTACAGTTGGCAGCCCAAAATGTAACCACTACAGTGGTAGTGGATGTTAAACTCGTTAAGATGATTTACACCGAGATATGGATTGATGCCACATGTTTAAGAACTGAGAACCAGAAGGGAGACATTGGTGTAAGACATGAAAAACCCCCAATAATTTATAAATTATCAAGGGTTCATGAGGGAGGGAGGGTAGGAGAGGGAGGGGGGAAAATGAGAAGCTGATAGCAAGGACTCCAGTAGAAAGAAAATGTTTTGAAAATTATGATGGCAACAAATGTACAAATGTGCTTGACACAATGGATGGATGTAGGGATTGTGTTAAAAGAGTTGTATGAGCACCCAATAAACTGACTAAAAAAAGAGAACTGAGAACTAATTGAGGATCTGGACACACAAACTTGTAAAGGAGTGACTATATGTAACCCTTGAGTGGACTACTTAGCTTTTCAACGAATTAAATCAATAAACCATCTAGGTTTTAATTGAATCATCCCAACTACCCAGTCTATAACTAAAAGATAACCTGGGTTAGGCAAGAAATCAAATGCAAGGTCAGAGTGGTTATTTGACAGGCCCATGAGTATTAAGGCCAAAGTGGGTGAAATGCCAAGGGGGAAGCTCCCATTCGACCTGGGAGTTTTGACTTCAAGGTATCTGGTTATAAACTTGGGATTTTCAGTAGCTGCTTTTGACATTTTTTTTTTTAGTCCCCTGATTTAAGGCTTTTTAAAAAGATAAAGTCCAGTATTATCGAAGCCTGAGCTTAAAATTCTCCGAATAACCCAAATTTCAGTTAAGATAGGGTCGCAAACTTGGATGTAAGATAGTCGGGGTGGCTAACTGCACCTCCGCTTTCTTTTGCGGGGTGCCCCTCCCGCAACTGTTCCAATCCTGTAGTTTAGCTGGAAGCAGACGCCCAGGGTGACCGCCGGCCTAGAAGGCCACTAACTGCAGTATTCCTTTGGGGGTTTCCGGGGATTCTTGCTCCCGCTGTGACCTTTCACTAAAAAGAAAGGCATTGCGGAACCTTTGAGGAGGTCGGGTCTGCGCGCTGGACAGAAGCAACAGGCGTGACCAGCAACGGCCCCTGCGCAAGGTTCAGGCGACAGGAGTGGGCGGTGCACGAAACTTCCCTTTCTTCAATCGCTTTTCACTATCCCACCCTCACCGGAAGCGGAGCGGCTTCTTCGTTACGCCACTTCCGGTGCGGACCGCTGGGTCGCTGACGGGAGCGAGCACGCTGATGCGCGGCAACATCGTTCCCGCCTCCTTGTCGCCATCACCACTCATCTCTGATCTTTTCGGAGCGTGACGTGCGTGCGCGTCTCCGGCCTTGCGTCTGGGCCGAGGGGAAAGGCCAAAAGAGTGAAGCGAGAAGGAGGGGTTGTGGAGGTTAGGGCCCAACCAGCCAGTCCCGTCGCCCTCCCTCCTCCTCCCGACTAGGATCGCAGAGGGAAGGGGAGGAGCGAACCGGGGCGGGCCGCGCCCGCTAGGAGCCTCCTTGTGGTTGCGGGGGGGGGCGGGACTCTGGAAAGGGGTAGCTCCGTCACCTCAGCTCGTGGCGGCGACGGCGGCTAAGGAAGAAGAAAGTCAGAGCCCGCACCCACCGCCACAGCCTCAGAAAGGCCCCCGCCCCCATCTCCCCGGAAACAGCCCTCCGCCCAGTCCCGCACACTCGCTGCCCTAACCGTGATCCGCAGCACGGTCGCCTCCGCCTCGCCCCGCCCCGACGCCCGTCCCCTCGGGCCGCCGAGTGCGCGAGGCCTTAGGCCGGGAGTTGTTGTCAGGCCCAGGCCGCTTCCGAGGCGTCCGCGGTGTGTCGCCGCCACCACCAGAGGACGACGTCGACGCGGAGGACGAGGCGGCCGAGGCGTGTTGTTGTCGCGCCCACTCGCCTCTCCTGAATTCGCACTCAACGTCAAGGCGCGATGGAGTGAAGCGGCGACGAAGGTGGTACTTCCGCGTTGCGCTGCCCGCCCTGCCTGCCCAAGCTGCGAGCCGGGCCGAGACCGCTCCCCCACCCTGGGGCCACTTGGAAGACTCCGGACTCCCCCGCAGGGTAGCGCCGGGCGCATCTGGTGTGTTTGCTGCCAAGGATAGGTCGGCGATCAAGATCTGGCGCTCTGTCGCTCGGATTCCTGCTCTCCTCGGGCCCGGAGGCCGCTGCGTACCCCACTGTGACCTGGAACGCAGGGACCCGAGTCCCGACCCGGATTATCGTGGCGCGTCCGCCGGCTGGCCCTGCTGCTGGGTGTCCCTCCGCCGCCGCTGTTCCCGTTTCCGGCGGGGGCGATGGCCAGGATCTGACCCGGGAGGAGGCCGCACCGGCGCCGCGCTCTGCGGCGGGTTCTAGGCGATGCCGAGCAGCTCGGACACGGCGCTGGGGGGAGGCGGGGGTCTGAGCTGGGCGGAGAAGAAGTTGGAAGAACGCCGCAAGCGGAGACGATTCCTGTCCCCTCAGCAGCCGCCGCTGCTGTTGCCGCTCCTGCAGCCGCAGCTCCTGCAACCGCCGCCGCCCCCGCCGCCTCTGCTCTTCCTGGCTACTCCCGGCACGGCCGCCGCCGCAGCCGCCGCCGCCGCGGCCTCCTCCTCTTGCTTCAGCCCTGGCCCCCCACTGGAGGTCAAGCGGCTGGCGAGAGGCAAGAGGCGCGCAGGAGGGCGGCAGAAGCGGCGCCGCGGGCCCCGCGCCGGGCAGGAGGCGGAGAAGCGTCGGGTCTTCTCGCTGCCCCAGCCGCAGCAGGACGGCGGTGGCGGTGCTAGTAGCGGCGGGGGTGTAACCCCGCTGGTGGAATATGAGGATGTGAGCTCCCAGTCCGAGCAGGGGCTGCTGCTGGGGGGGG
>NW_022103904.1:5799207-5809601 GCF_000313985.2 Echinops telfairi
CCTACGAGCGGGGCGGCGACGTGTCCCCCAGCCCCTACAGCAGTTGCAGCTGGCGTCGCTCCCGGAGCCCCTACAGCCCGGTGGTCAGGTGAGTGCCCTCGTCCTGTGTGTCTGATTCTGCCTACGCTGCCGGGGGTGAGAAAGTTGTGGTCCGACCCTTCCCTGGAGAACGGGAGGGCGAGGCGTTCTCGCGCGCCCACGGCGCCGCAGGACAGGGCCGGAGGGAGCACGCCACTGGTCCGAGGGTCGCTTTCCCCCCTAGGGCTGGGAGGGGAGATTTCCCAGGAAGAGTGCAAAGTTTTGTTTTGTTTTTAGCTTGTTCAGTGGCGAGAGTTCTCAATTGCTCTTTGCTCTTTCAACCCAGTGGCTTTGGGTAAACCTCGAGGTTGCGTGGTTTGTCTTAATTTGGTAAACTTCGTAAAGAAGTTTCCTCCGAGATTTCAGAACGGAGTGCCGTTTTTTGGCTAATGTACAGGGAAGATCAGAACCCCGTTCTGATGTCAGTGTTGGATATGAATTGCAAAGGTGTCATAATTAATGATGGGAAAAGCAGTCTTTCTGAAAAGTGTATATGTGGAAAAAACTAATATGTGATTTTAAAAAAGCTCATAAAAACTAATCGATATGTAGGATTAGTAGTATACGTGATCTGTCAAAGCCATGATTATGAAGAAAAACATTAAGACAAGTTACTGGTTTCTCTGTTGGTTTGTGATAACATCCAGTTTTTGATAATCTAGTTGCTGTAACCCAGTATTAACGAAGTAAACCTGTAACTGCTTCCCTTAATGTTGGCCAGACTTTTGCTGTTTTTTTTTTTAATGTCAGAATCTTTGTTCGGATATTTAAAGGGTGTAATTTAATGAATTGGAGTAAACTTACTTAATGGTTACATCTTATTTGCATTGACATCTTGTTTATTTGAGCAAAGTACATTAATAACGAGTGTTGCACAAACTGTCATATTCCTTGGGATGTATGGAAATTCTATGGCTTAAAAAGTTTGGGGTATTGCAAAATGACGTTTGGATTGCATGTTCCTTTTCTATTGATCTTAGTTTTCAGTTATGCCAAGTGAATGCTGACTCCCTCAAAGTATGGGTTATGTTGAATTTCAATGCACCCTGTGCACCTGTAAAATTAGTAGATTTCTTTGAAGTGTCATCTTGGTGTTAGTTAAATTGTGACGTGAGTAGTGCTCTAGGTACAAATTGCTTTTAAACCAAAACAGCTGTGTAAATTTCCTTTAGTCTTACCGCGTTTCATTTAAACACATTTAAAATGCTGGTTGGTGCCATAAGCAAAGAATGTTTCCATTGAGAACTCATAGCACCAAATTTAGCATTTGTAAGACTTTATGTTTTACTTTCAAAGGTAATGTTTTAGGTGTGGCAGATTTGCATTTTTAAAAAATTGGCAAATTCGGAGTTTGATATAATTTAAAAGTGGATTTTGTATTTATCAGGCCTTTTGGTTGCTGGAAACAGCGTAGTTCTTTATTTTACAGTAGTGACATGTGAATAAGACTGTTCAGCTTTAGTTCACATTTGATTATTAGCATATTTTATGCCAGATATTGTTATAGGGAATAGAACCCTGGTGCCGTAGTGGGTTGTGTGTTGGACTGCAATTGGTGAGTCCAGTAGTTCAAATCCACCCACTAGTCACCACTAGCCACCCCCTGGGAGAAAGATGAGGCTGTCTCCTGTTAAGCTTTCCAGTCTCAGAAACCCATAGGGGGCAGTTCTACTCTTGCCTGTGAGGTCACTGTGAGGAGGAATGGATGACAGCGGTTTTAGTTTGGGGTTTGTTACTAGATACTGGAACACAGTCCAGAAGACAGACACGGAGGCATAGAGCTTGTGTTATAGAGGATCATTCATTATTGAGTCTTTTCACCGTGTTTATAGAGGGACCGCTGAGAATTTTAAAGAATTTGACTCTGAAAAAAGTTTTAGAATATTTTGGCTATTATACCTATTGGCAAATGTCCATTTGGTATGTGCTTGAGTATATCTAGATGAAGAAGGCATTTTTTTTCTTTGAGGTAATTTGTCTTTTAGATTTGGGATTTGAGTTCTATATTTGGCTTGCAACAAAAGTAAAACAACAGCCACTGTTCCTTTCTTTTTAACAAACAAACAATGCTTTAGGTGAAATTTTACGTGGCACATTAGTTTTGCAATCTATAAGTCATACACAAATTGTTCCATGGCATTGATTGTCACACCCCCGCCCCCCGCCCCCTCTGTGTGTCCTTTTTCTTATCTGGGTTTCCTATTTCCAATTCTTTTGGCTTCCCTGTTTCCTTATTTTTGGTTTTGGGCACATGTTTTACTTTTGGTCTCTTACAGTTGATTCTTCTTCTGTTTGGGTGTTGCTTGCTTCATAGGTATATTGCTGGTTGAATTGCTAACTGAATGTGGCCTCCTAGAGGATCTCCAGTTTTCAGCTACCAGGTTTTTTAGGGCTATAGATTTTTCCATTCTCTTTCAGACTAATATGTCTATTTCTTATTTTATTTGAATTTGTTCTACATTTTTAACTCATTCTTTCCAGGACCTTTTAATGTGCTTCTGGTTAAACTCACTGTCCTCAAGTCAATGCTGACTCAGTGACTTGCTGTGGGTTTCCAAGTCTGTCTCTTGAAGAGCTCCTACTGATTTCGAACTGCCAACTATTCAGATTGCAGCCCAACAAATTACCACTACACCACCAGGGCTTGTGGTAGCCAGACACCATCTAGTTCTTCTGGTTTTAGGTGAGAGGATGCTGTGGTTCATGTGGTCCATTAGTCCTTTGAACAAATTGTTTCCTTTAGTCTGTATTTTCTTCATTCTCCTTTGCTCCAGGCAGGATGCTTACCAGTAGTTGTTTCAAAGGGTTTAAGACTTGAGGTGATGTGTACCAGATTGAGATGTAGAACATTTGTGAACTGTGCTTTGTTAATTCACCAAGGTGTCCCTCACAACTCTATGGCCCGTCGTCTTCAAGTCCAGTAGTTCTAGGCCTGATGTCTAAGTTGCCACTACGTATTTCCCAAAACTCTTGGAAATTCAGTTTCCTCATCGGTAACAGGAAAGGACTTATTTTGGGGGTTCTTTCAAGATTTAAATGAAATTTTGTATTTCGCAATCTATATAGCATTATAGAGATTCAAGTGGTTGAATAGCTTGAATTGTTAAAATTCCTCCTATTGAAACAAATTTGCCTCTGTGTAATTTGTTTATTCCTCCCAAGTTTGACCTTTTGGCAGGTCACAGACAAACCTGTGTTAGTTCTTGAAATATAAAGACAATTGTCATGTCTTCAAAGTCTTGTCTTCTCTAGACCAAAGACACTGAATTTAAAATTAGTATAAAACTCACTGCTATTGAGTTGATTTCAACTCATAGCAACAGAGTAGAATTGCCCCTGTGGGTTTCTGAGACTGTAAATATTTAATGGAAGAAGAAAGCCTCATCATTGTCCCACTGAATGAACAGTTGGTGGTTTTGAATTGCCAAAGCCCAATGCGTAACCCATTACACTACCAGGCCTCCTCAAATGTAGCCCATGTATGCTGTAATAAATAGTAAGATGATCTTATTCCAGGTCATATGCAAGTTATATATTAATGAAATTGTCTGTGCAACTTTAAAAAGGAAATACATTTATATTAAAAATAGTATTAAAATCATGATCCAAAGATTTTTCTCCATGATAATCCACACAATAAATCCTGTCCATTTTAATGATTTCTCCATCTGCTCATTACGTTCATCGGGATTTCCAGTCTTGAGCTCATGCTTTTCATCAATTCTTACTCTATTTTTCTCCTTAAATAACCTGTTTACTATATTTTGTTTACTATTCAAAACCACCAGCTTCTCCTTGGGAGAAAGAGGAGACTATTTACTACTTTTTACTCCTGTATAGAATTACAATCTCGGAAACCCACATGGTCATTTCTACTGTGACTGGCTTGTTTTGTCCATCACCCCCCCTTCTTGGTTGGGATGTGAGAAGTCATTTAATCTTGCTGATTGGCCCTATGATAAATGTAAGGGTGTGCTCAACAGAGGCTGGTTAGGAAAGGGAAGAAATGGTACTGATATTTATGTTTTACTGTGTACTGGTTAAGGTCCTGCAGGAGCCCTTATGGTATAGTGGTTGTGCGTTGGGCTGTAATCCACAAGGTCAGTAGTTCTAAACCACCCGCTGCTCTGTAGGAATAAGATGGTGCTTTCTACTCCGATAAAGAGTTGGTCTTTGGAAACTCACAGGGTCAGTTCCACCCTGGCCTAGAAAGTTGCTGTGAGTTGGCGCTGACTCTGGCAATGAGTTTAGTTTTGAATAAGTCAAGGTCTTTGGGTGGTGTAAATGCTTTGCTCTTAAATATTAGTCAGAAAAGGAGCCCTGGTGATGCAGTGGTTAAGCTCTTGACTGCTAACTGAAAGGTAGACAGTTTGAACCCACCAGTTCTTGCTTCTGTTATGATTACAGTCTCTGTTCCATAGGCTAAGTTATGATTGACTTGATAGTGATGGGTTTGGAGTTACTTTATATTTGATTGACCACAAGGTTGGCAATTTGAATCCACTCAGTGGAAAGCTTGATGATCCGTTTTCATGAAGATTATAGCAATTCTGAAACCGTATGGAGTACAGTTCTACTTTGAAACACATGAGAGTCACAACCACCTTCCCCCCCCAATGTGCCAGTCATTGCTAAATATTTAGCACATATCCAACCAAAACCCATGTGAATAGTCAAAAACAGTACCATTGACAGATTGAGAAATGGGAAGCTCTCAAAAGTTAGTTATTTGTTTCAAGATTAGCTTGGATCTAAACCCAGCCCTGACTCAGAATTACCTGCTGTATTCAGTCAACCTTAGCTGGCTTTTACAATAATTGACCACTTTACATATGGTCTCTTCTGCAAAAACTCATTAAAGTCTGGCTGTTGTGTTGTTGGTTAGGTGCCACCAACCTGGTTCTGACCCTATAGTGACTGTATGCACAACAGAAACAACAGAATGAAACACTGCCCGGTCTGTGCCATCCTGTTCTTGAGCTTATTGTGCAGCAACAATGTCAGTCCATCTCCTTGGAAGCCTTCCTCGTTTTTGATGCCCCTTTTCCAAACATGATGCCTCTCTCCAGGAACTGTTCTCTCCTAACAACTAGTCCAAAGTCTTGCCTCTAAGGAGCACCTTGGCCCTACTTCTTTCAAGACAGTTTGGTTTGTCCTTTTAGCAGTCCATGATACTTTGAATATTCTTCTCTAGCACCAATTCACCTGCATCTATTTTTCTTCTTCAGTTTTCATTATTAAGTGACCAAATACCATTGGACAATGTATAAGAGGCAATGTACAATACCATGACTAGGGTTAGGTACACCTTACTCCTCAAAGTAGCTTCCTTGGTTTTCCATACTCTTTAACTGCTGCTTCTATGATCATTGATTGTGTAGCCAAACAAGACTAAAGTCTGGGTATTTATGGAGTAGTTCTGTTCATTTGCCATCTTTTCAACATTTTATCCCAAGATTTTTTTAGCCCATTTTAATTTGATGCTTTAACCAACAAGGCTGTTAGTTGCTTCATACCTACTGCCTAACCCATTCTAGCACATAAAGATCCTATGGCTACTATCTAGTCAATTTCAACACTGGCAGCCTTTAAGTATAGCAGAAATTGTAATTTTCTGTGTATATTTTTAAATTTTGTCATTATATAGATTGACTAAAAATGTTCAATGATGTTCATTACATTTGGTTATTGAAATTTTTATGTCTTGATCCGAAGACACTGAAGTCAAGTTAGAATCAGTATATGACATGGTAGTGTATAATTGGTTCTCTAAACCTGTGGAAGTTTTATTCCACCAAGCAGAGCCTCTATACTAGAATATCAAAACTAAGAGTCTGAACATGGTACATCTCAACTTTAAAAAATTGAATTTATTCATGTCCATTTGCTGATATGGAGGTCTTTTTTTTAATGGGTTATTTAGTGTTTTGTCATGAAAACTAGTGTTCAACAATACATAAATTGAAGGCATTACAAAATTAAAACAAACCCCCCCGCCCCGTGAATCCCAAACCAAACAAGCTCTTATTCCTACAATGCTCTTGATTTTGTATGTATTTAGGAATAAATTTTGATGAGTGTCTTTAACATAAATGAAATTCTTAAAATGTTTTCAAATGGTGTCAAAAATGCAAGTAACTAGAGTTAATACAGAAATAATCAGGTGGAAATAGAAATTTAGAGGAATTGTCTCAAGTCTCCAAACCTGTATCATTTCATGTCTTATTCTCAGAAGTTGGCTTTGTGTTTTACTTCTTTTTTGACAGAATCTTACCCACTCCTCCTCCTCTGCATCCTAAAGGGCTTCTATGAGTCCGAATTGACTCTTTGTGGCTTTGGTTTGGTTTGGTTTGGTTTTTAGTTCTAGCCCGAGGATCCCTGGTGGGGTGATGGTTAAGCACTTGGGTGACAAACTAAAGGTTCAAAAACCACCTAGAAGCTCCGTGCAAGAAAAAAACCTGGCATTCCACTCCAATAAAGATTATAGACTATGGGGGCAGTTCCTTGGGGTTACTATGAGTTGAAATAAACTGCAAAACCTAACAAGTTATGACCCATGTTTTTAACTAGTTACACATTTTTCTTCACAGTTTATTCTTTTTATTATCGAGAGCTTTCTTAAAACTTGATTGTTAAAACTTGATGGTATTGACACAATGGATGGGTGTATGGATTGTGATAAGAGTTGTATGAGCCCCCAATAAAATGATTTATAAAAAACAAAGCAAAAAGCTTGATGGTAGATTATGTTCCTCCTATCGTATAATTAAGTAACTCTGGTGACGTAATGTGTTACATATTAGGCTGCTAATCGCAGCTTTGGCACTTTGAAGCCATCAGCTACTCTGAGGAAAAAAGATGAGATTTTCTGCTTCCATAAAAATTTATAGTTTCTGAAATCCACAGGGTTGGTTCTGAACTCCTCCCCTATAGGGTCACTATGACTTGAAAGCAGTGGCTTTGAGTTTTGATTTAATATATAGAATTAAGTCTTAGCTTTTTTTTTTTTTTTAGTGTATGTGCTGCTGGAGCGATCACAAGTCTTAGTTTTCTAATGCATCATGTTAGTGATGCCTATGTATGATCTGGTTCTGTTCTATCAGCAGTCTGTTATTGGAGACACTTATTTTTGTGTTGTTATTCTCCTCAAATCTTAAAATTCCTCTTTTTTTCCTCTCTTTGCCTCCAGATTTGCATTTGAACCTAGCTTAAATACCAACGTCTTCAAATCTTTCTCTGTTTATGTAGAAAAAAATGTGTTTTATATCCCCACAGTATTTTACTCTACCGTACAACTTTTAAAAATTCTATTTAATAGTCTAACTTGCTAATTAGAAACATTTGTATTTTCTCTACTAGATTGTAAGCTCCCGAAGGATAGGTTCCAATTTGTACTTATTAGTGGTTGAGTTAATCTAAATGGTATATTTTTTCTCACCAGGTAATTGTAAACCAACCTTTGCACAGATATTAGTTATCTCTAAACTTGCTTGCTATTTTGGTTTACATATGGGGGTAGTAATTGTTTTGATTTATGTAAGCAATTTGCTATTTACTAGCTCCAACTTTCCTGGAATGGGT
Organism: Echinops telfairi; assembly: GCF_000313985.2. Classification (NCBI taxonomy): domain Eukaryota; kingdom Metazoa; phylum Chordata; class Mammalia; order Afrosoricida; family Tenrecidae; genus Echinops; species Echinops telfairi. Next base: position 5,806,867 of record NW_022103904.1, read on the forward strand.
CCACAATGCTGGGAGTCATTTTTAGTATGACAAGAATAACTTCAGACCTAGTCTTTATAATCATACCCTGCTGTATTGGTCAAGATAAATGATCTGTTTTTCTTGGTGAGGTTTTTTTTGTTCTTGTTGTTGTATGCTTTTTTAATGGTGCGTTTGAATTAATCTTTTGTGTGGAAAATTTCTGGGCAGAGATTGTTGTATGTTTATTTTTTCACTAGTAAAATTTAGCTGTTTCCAAGAAATTAAATTAATGACATAATATTCTTAAAGCTTATCAACTTTTTCTGTGGCCACTTTTGTTGTTATTGCCCTGGTGTTGTATTGCTTGACTCTTTCTATGTGGAGATTTACTTGCTTTGAGGTGGGTTCAGAGGTAAAAGAAGTAAAAGTGCCAGTTGGAATCAGAAACTTTCCTGGTTTACAATGATTTTATGCCTTGATATTCTGTACATTTAAATTGTGGGGGAATTTACCGTTAGTGATCTATGTGGAAAGTAAAACAAAATATATAACTTCAGAGGATAAAATACAGATTGAAAACTGGACTTGTAACAGTGAAATGGAAATGAAAAGGGTAGTGAGAATACTGAAATCTGAAAGTGGTCATGGGTTGCATTTCTCCCCACTTTGTTTTTGCATTTTCAGTTGCATAGAGGTACTTTCACTGAGATATCAACAGACAAAAAACATATAATGTGTTTTTGGTGAAGGTTTACACAGCAGTATAGGGTCCCGTTCTGTTAACGATTCATGTCTAAATGGTCCAGTAACACGGACCATCTTTAACCTTTGATCATTTTCCCAGACTTCTGTATGTGTATATGTGTTTGCAGGGACATATGATTTTGAATGAATGAAATCATACTACAGTGCTGTCTTGTACCCTCTACCCCATATTATACTCTTTTTAGTGGCTTCTTGCTCCTATTTTCATAACTTGTTTAACCAAGTTCCCTCAGGTTTTGTTTGTTCCCTGTGTGTTTATCTACAGCAAATACATTTTTTGTGGGTTTGTTCCAGTTTCTTTTTTAGATTAGCTGTCTCAGAGGTAAGATTGCTAGGTCTAAGATGGTAATACACATTTATTATTTTGATATATTGTCAAAATTTGTCCTTCTGAAAGTTTGTACCAATTTTTCATTTCCCAACAGTATAGGGTTGCTCATTTCTTCAGACTTACCAACACTTATAGCTGTAAAGTATTTCATTTTTATTTGGATTCGTTTTGTATATTGTGAGTGAATATTTTCTTGTATTTATTGGATGTCGTAATTTCTTGATTCACTTTTCTGTAGCTTTTTATTATTTTGTTAATTTTTAGGACATTTTTGTGTATTACAGAAATTAACCATGACACCCCACCCCCACCCTGTGGCACTAGCTCATATTAACAAAGATGACCAGTTTGTTTTTTGCTATTTAACTTTGCTTATGTAATGTTTGGTTTTAAGAAACTTTTGATTTGTTATATGTGTTCATGCTTTTAGATAGTAAGTAATACCTTTTTCCAGGTGCCTAATACCAAAACTTTATTAATATTTATCTCTTCTTTCTAGTTCTCAGGAGTTAGTTCTGTTAGTCCTTTGCAGTATGCTTTAGTCTGCCCTTTATCTCTTAGGAATTGCCTTAGTTTGAATCTGATTGCTTTTGAGGTTGTTTTTTTTTCTCAGACACTTACTGCTTTCTGCACTCAAGTAAATCTGAAAATAACACTTTGATTTGGTTTTCAACTTTTTCTATATTTTTGCTTGTTTTAGGGTTTTTCTCAAATGTGTTAGGTCATTGGGTGGGGGGGGGTCACCCTTTTGAACTTGTTTCATAGGTTTTTCAGTATATTAAACCCAGGATTGATGAACCCATAGGGGACAACAAATAAGAATTAAGGATTTCTGGGCAGGTGGGGAGGGGCTACAGTGGTGTTGGTGGGGGTAAAAGGGAGGCAATGTCAAGAAGTTCAGGAAGGAAAATAATGGGCTAGCCAAACAAGTTCACTGAGGTTTAAGGCATGTGGGAGTGGCAACTTTTTCGAAGCACGTCTTTGAAAAACAGTCCTACTACACAGCCCTACGCTTGATCGGCAGTTCAAAATCATGGCCATCTACTCCCGAGAATAGTTAACCTTTTCGGAAACCCATGGGGATCACTATGAGTCAGCATTGACTTGATCGCAATGAGTTTATTTGTTTGTTTTGGTTCTGCTCCTATAAAATGTTAAAAAGCTACAGTTCTTTGAAACTCACAGGTGCCTAATAGGGTCACCATGAATTGGGATCAACTTGATGGCAGTGAGTTTGTGTCACAGAAATGCCTTATGGTGTTTGGGAATCTAGAGGACCCATGTGAGGGGGCAATTCTTTTCATGATTTTTTAACCTGGTTGTACAATTTTTTCAAAATATATTTTCATCTCTTCATAAATATTTTTCCATTCATGTGTTATGTCCTTGGGGGTCACCCTATTTCTAAAAAAATCTTTTTATTGGGGGCTCGTACAACTCTTATCACATTCCATACATACATCCATTGTGCCAAGCACATTTGTACATTTGTTTCCATCATCATTTTCAAAACATTTGCTTTCTACTTGAGTCCTTGATATCAGCTCCTCATTTTCCCCCTCCCTCCCCATTCCCCCCTCCTTCGTGAACCCTTGATAATATATAAATTATTATAATTTTGTCATATCTTAACACTGTCCGATGTCTCCCTTCACCCACTTTTCTGTTGTCCATCCCC
>NW_022103904.1:5811260-5812652 GCF_000313985.2 Echinops telfairi
CCCCTCCACTGGCTCCCCTCTCCCCTCCCCATGCTGATTTAAGCCCTGGTCCCTCTTTCCCTGTGGAGACACAAACAATACCCTCCCCTTGGGTGGGCCAGTGCCCTCTTCCCCCGCCACACATTTCTTATCTTTTTTTCTCCCCATTTCTCCTCCCCCCCTTTTTAGTTGGCACATATGTACCCCTGGATTTGGTCTGGCCCCTGCCATACTACCTGGTCCTCACCCCTGTAGTGTTTATATACACTGTGCCCCTTTTGCATTTTTCTTTTCTTTTTTTTTAATAAACTTACCTCAGCTGACTCATGTTGTACTTGTCCTTTTGTGCTTGGCTTATTTCACTTAGGATAATTTCCTCCAGGTCTTCCCATACGGTGATGTGCTTCATGTGTTCATCACTGCTTTTTAGTGATGCCTAGTACTCCATTGCCTGTATGTACCACAGTTTTTTAATCCATTCATCAGCTGTTGGAAATTTGAGTTGTTTCCATCTCCTTGCAATTGTGAACTGTGCCACGATGAACATTGAAGCACAAATGTCTGGCTGTGGTTTGTTTCTTGCCTCTTCTGGAGGGGAGGGCATCACCCTCTTGAATTTTTGTTCGATGTTTCTCTGTTCTTTGGTATATGAAACTCAGGATTGATGAGCCCATAGGGACAGCAAGTAGAATTAAGGGCTTCTGGGGGGTACAGTGGTATTGGGGGTGGGGGAAGTAAAAGGTAGCTGATGTCAAGGATTTCAGGAAGGAAAAGAATGTTTTGAAACGGAATGTCGTAGCAGTTGTTCAATACTGCTTGATACTATTGAAGTACGGAATGATACGTATGTATTAAAAATATATTTACAAAATCAAACTTTTGAATTGCATTTAAAGCTTTGTACTGTGTCTCTCAATATATATCGTACCACAATGAAAACTGGGTGGCTTACAATTTTCTAAACATAGAATTGTGACCTAGGAATCAACCCATTAGCAACCAACAACATAACAACATGTTTTAGTTCATGTCTTTCCTTAAATTGGCTAATCTTACTTGCCCAATCTTCTAATAATAGTTCAGGTGTTATATTCAAAATATTTGAAGTCTTCATTAACCTCACTCAGAAGTGACTTTTGTCAATGCATTTAGCATTGAAATCGCTTTTATGCGTATTTATTACAAGCAGACTTGAATTACCTTATATACTCAAGTATAAGCAGACCTGAATATCAGCCGAGGCACCGAATTTTACCACAAAAACGGCATTAAAAATGTGCTAAAAAACTCAGCTTATACACGAGTGTCTACGGTAACTACCATAGACCACCCTTGTCAATTTGACGTTTTCTTCTAACTCTTTAGCCATACACCATTTTCAAACAAGCAATAAAATCATATCTGTACCTAACA
>NW_022103904.1:5812752-5821293 GCF_000313985.2 Echinops telfairi
ATACACGAGTGTCTACGGTAACTACCATAGACCACCTTGTCATTTTGACACTTTCACATAACCCTAGCCATATATAATTTTCAAACAAACAATAATAAAATCATATCTGTACCTAACAGGATAAAATTAAAATGCAAACAATTCAATATGTGCCACTTTAAAACTTTAAAAGAAAACAAAACAAAAATACCCTATGCCTAACAATTGCAGTTAAGTAACACGTACACCTTAATCTTATAATCCTGTGAATATATTCCAGCACCTATGAAAGTTGTAAGGCAGCTATTTCATGCCTTTATCTGCCCAATTTTTGGTATACTGCCCACTTATATCAACCCAGAGCTCAGAGGAGACAATCATATTCTTGGATGTGAAGAATCTTCATTCCAGTTGGAACCTTATGATACCTGCATCCATAAGAAAAGTCAAATCAGTACAGGCCATGCGCAGTCTTCAGCAATATGTACCAGTTCACAGGCTGAAAAATCTTCTCTTCACCTGGTCGGGTTCTGGTCAACTCAATGTGGGCTGCCTCACTTAGCCTCACCAGGGTGTTCATTGGTTGTCTTGCCTTTAGACCAGGCTCATCACAAATTCTCAAGTGTAGCCCCCTTGTGCTAGGTCATGAACTTCAGCTCAGTTAACCTGTTCTTCTTGTCTTCTCCTCTAGTTCCTATAAACCAGGTCCATGGATGTCAGTGGCCGGACTCAATCCATCTCTCTATTGCTGCTTTTCTCCCACTTCCACTCAACAAGTGGATCCAGGTGGTCACCTAGCAAGCATTTCAGTCTGCCACAGGCTCCCTATAACAGAGTTTTCTTTAAGGTTCCATATTTTTTCCAGCTTCTGGCAAAAACCACTAGTTCTAACTTCAAAAATCCAAGGAGTTCCATTTTTCTTCAGTCCGTCAACAACAGCCCCTTAGGCAAGACTCTATGAATACAAAATCCTGAGAACTCCAAAGCACAGGGTAGGGCTTATCTTTTCAGAGCCTTCTTTGCAGGTTAGGCCTAAACGCATTTTAAAGATTCAAATTTTGATAGCTATTGCTCAAGGCAAGTGGGCTTACCAAGCTCTCTGTTTTCAAACTTTCCCACAATCATTTCTATCCATCATTTTATCAACAACAAGATGAAATCAGTATAAACAAAATAGAATCAGATACTAACTTAAAAACAGTCAAGTTCAATCCTTATTTATCTTATCTTAATCCTCATCTAAACTATTTGATTCTACAAATATTGGATTAGGCCGCTGACAACACTGCCTCAAGCCAGGGCCAGGTATTCAGTCAGCCATTTTCCTTTAAGCATCGTGGTGTCTAAGAAACTCAAGGGGTGATTTCTACCCTTGAGTTCAAAATATACATTAGTAACGTTCATTTTCAGCATCTCAAACAAGAATAGCTAAAGACAACTAACTACCAAATAAAACAATCAAAACTGTAACTTCCCATATTCTTTCCAGAAAGCCACCCAGTAAACTGCATGACCATAGCTGACCTCCAGCTAGCCAAAGAAGAACAACTACCATGAGGGAGAGGTCAAGCAAACATCCACTCTCTATCTTTATGATTTGTTTCTCCAGTATCCCGCTCCCAATGTGTTATAATGTGTTATCATGTGTATAATGTGTTAGTCTGGGTAGACTAGAGAAAAAAATTCATAGGTACTCATATGTGCATTAGAAAGAAATTTATATACAAGAGCAATTGAATATTGAGAAAACATCCCAGCTAAGTCCAGATCAAGTCCATAAATCTGATATTAGCCCATTAGTCCTGTACTGATCTATAAAGTCCTCTTCAGACTCTCAAAACATATGCAATAACACCGAATGCAGGAAGATCACAGGGTAGTGGGTGGGAAGTCTTGTGGATCTCAGCGATGTAAGCATCTCAGTGCTGGCATGGGTTTCCACATGGCTCCTCCAGTTCAGGGCACTAGCGCAGTTCCATGTGTCTTGTCGGCTGCAATGCCTACCAGGGAGTCAGTAGTGAGAGTGTCTCCCGCTTCCAAGGAGGAAAACAGAAGTTCCCAGAATCCTCAGGAGAGGTCCATGCTCACACAGAGACCTCATCGACTATGACTTGATTGACAGTCTGGACTCTACCCATTCACTCTTAAATCCTTTCAAATTGACAACATTTATGTAACTATCACAATGTCTCTACATTCATGGAAACAAAAAGAAGTTGCAGGGAGCGAGGTCTGGTGAGTAAGGTGTGCTGTGCAAGAGAGGATGCGGATTTTATTGCCAAAAAGTGGTGCACTGAGACAGATGGCTGTGTGAGAAGCTGCATTGTTGTGGCAAAATCAATCCCCCATCTGCTACAAATCAGGCCTTTTTTGTTGCACCCTGTTCCGCAGTCTTTTCAGACCTCTAAATAGAAAGCTTGATTAACAGTCTAACCTGATGGAACAAAGTCTAAATGCACTACCAGTTGACATTTTTGTCCATTTGGGAAGCTGACAGATGTCCTGGACAAGGTTTGTCATAAATTGACATTTCACCTTTTTTGAAACAAGAAAACGCTGGACATTCCATCTACATAGAAATATATAATACACAGTGTTTAATTGCTGTTTTCTTTCACTTAACATGTTTTCAAGGTTGATCCATGTTTTATTTATTTATTTGATGATAGATAGATAGATAGATAGATAGATAGATAGATAGATAGATAGAGCTAGGAGTGGAAACAATTGAAGAACAGTTTTTCAAATGGGCTTCACCTATTTTGTATACCTGTCAGTAATACTGACTTCAATTTCCCCACATCCTTGTTAAAATTTGTCTGAGTATTCTCATCCTGGTATGTGAAGTAATATCTCTTAGTGTTTGTTTTTTTTCTTAAGCTAACCATTTAGTGAAAGTTTACACTGCAAATCACGTACATGTTTAACAACTCAATAGCATTGAGTTTTGAGTTGAAAAATAATTTTCAAGGAGCAGTAGTGGCACTGTCAGGTAAGTATTAGATTGTTAACTCTGAGGTTAGCTGTTCAAATCTGTTAGCTACTCTGAGGGAGAAAGTTGCTCCCATAAAACTTTAAATCCTATGTAGGGACATTTCGTCAGAATTTACTGGATGTCATTGGGTTTGGCTATACATAAGTTATGTGTCATTGGATACATTTTTCACTGTGTCAGATGCTCATTTACATTCTTGCTTGTTATTTTTCCATTAATCTAACTTCCTTGTCTCTCTTACTTTCTGATCTTTGCCTTGGGGCATTGTTTTTGAAGAGAGGTGGGCAGTATACCACCTCCTGGGGGTTGATGGACTGATCTAGGGAGGCTGTAAAAGCCGGAAGCTACACTTTATCCTGCATTTTGGGCTATTGTACAAAAGTTTAATTGCCAGTTGTTACACCTTAGCTACCCACAAGTTTTTTATACCCCAGACACTACTAGCATGTACAATAGTATCTTTATGAATTATGCCATGCCAATTTATAAGAGTTGTCCACTGAGACTATCAAACACAGTAAACCAGCCCATGAGATGTTTGCTATGTCTAGGAAGTATTCCCACTGCCATTGAGTTAATTTTGACTCATAGCAACTCTTTGTAGGGTTTCTGAGGCTGTAAATCTTTACAGGAGCACATAACTGTGTCTCTCTTCATATCTGGAGAGATTGGGATCAAACCACTGACCTTATGGCTAGCAGTCCAGTGGTTACCCAATGGAACCCTGTGGCATAGTAGGTTATGAATAATGAATGAAGCTGTCTGCCTTTGTAAATATTTAAAGTCTTGGAAACCAAAAGGGGCAATTCTGCTCTGTCCTATAGGGTTGCAATCACTAAGATTGACTTGATGGCAGAGGGTTTGTTTGGTTTTTTGTTTGGGAAGTATTTGCACCTGGACCTTATGTGCTTATTATTTATGTGAATATATATGTGCAGCCACCCACACACATGTATGCCTACAGATGTGAGTATACATGTACACCTGTATAGTCAGTGCCTTTGCATATATATGTATGCAAAAACATATGTAGCCATTTTGTTTTTTTATATATCTCTTTGTCATAATTTGCCTTGGTCATGTTGTGCATCCTTTGCCTATATTACTGAGTATTACCTTTCCCATCTCAAAAATTAACATGTGTCTCTGGTCTAGAAAGTGCTTCCCCACTTTTCTAACTATCAAAGAATACTATTTTCTGTGTGTGTACCTATTCTTGTCTTTTTGTAAAGGTGAGACTGCAATATTTGTCCTTTTGTCATTGACTTAGCTCATGCAGCATTATGTTCTCCTAATTCACCCATGTTAGGTTTTGAGAACTCATCATCCTGTATAGTTGCGTAGCATTCCATTGTATGTATGTACCACAATTTGTTTATCTCTCTTTTGATGGACACTTGGGTTGTTTCCCTCATTTTACTATTGTGAATAATGCTATGACAAACATAAGTGTTCACATGTCTATTCCTGTCACTGCTCTTAATCTAGCAATCATACCTAGGAGTACGATTGCTGGATCATAGGGTATTTCTATTTCTAGCTTTTTGAGGAAGTGTCATACTGTATTTTATTGTGGTTGTACCATCTTACAAGGAGCCCTTGGTGTGGTAGTGGTTACAAGTTGGGCTGCGGTCGCATGGCCAGCAGTTAGAAACCACCGCTCTGTAGGAGAAAGACTGGGCTTTCTACCCACTTAAACAATTACAGTCTCAGAAACCAACAGGGGAGTCTCTGAGTCGACATTGACTCGATGGCAATGAGTTTGAGAGTGAGTACTATGTTATTTTTGTAGGTATGAAATATAGATCTCATTATAATTTTGATTTATATATAGTTTTCTAATAACCCGTGGAGAGGAACCCGGGTGGTGTCGTGGTTACACTTTGGGCTGCTATCAACATGGTCGGCAGTTTGAAACCACCAGCCAGGTGTGCTGGAAAGACTGGGCTTTCTACTCTTGTGAACAGCCTCAGAAACCCACAGAGGGTCACTATGAGTCAGCATTGACTCATGGCAGTGAGTTTGGTTTTGAAATAGCTAGTGGCGGAGCATTGGTGGCATAGTGCCTATGAGTTGGCCTGTTAACCCCAAGGGCAGCCATTTGCAACCACCAGCTGTTCCTCGTGAGAAAGAAGACTTTCTGCTTCCGAAAAGAGTTACAGTGTGGAAATTCACAGGGGCATTTCTAAGGGTAGAATGGGTTGCTATAGGGTTGCTAGGAGTAGGAATTGACTTAATGGCAGTAAGTTTGGGTTTGTTTTTTTGTTTTGATTTTAATAGCTAGTGATTTCAAGTATCGTATTGTGTGTTAGCTGCCCAAATGCCCTCTCCAATTTGGTGAAGAATCTGTTAATGTCTTTTGGCTTTTTTTTTTAAAAGACCTTTTTATTGGGGGCTCTTAATAGCTCTTTTAAGTGTTTAGAAAATAATGATGGCAACCTATGTACAAATATGCTTGATACAACTGATGTATGGATTGTTAATAAGATCATTTTATTGGGGGCTCTTAAAGCTCTTATTAACAATCCATACATCAGTTGTATCAAGCATATTTGTACATAGGTTGCCATCATTATTTTCTAAACACTTACTTCCTATTTGAGCCTTGGTATCACCTCCTTTTTTTTTCTTTCCCTCTCCCCCCTCATGACCCCTTGATAAATTGTAAATATTTTCATATCTTACACCCTCAGCTGTCTCCCTTCCTCCTAGGTTTCTGTTGTTCGTCCCCCTGGGGCAGGGTGTGGTTCGTTCCCACTTCTTCCCCTCTCCCCTACCCTCCTGGTATTGCCATTACCATTTCTGTTCCTAAGGGGTTTATCTCACCCGGATTTCGAGTGTCATGAGGTCTTACCTGTACCAGTGTACATGCTCTGGTGTGGCCAGAACTGAAAGGCAGGACTGGGGTCATGACAGTGGTGGGGCGGAGGAAGCCTCAGAGAACCAGAGGAATACTGTGTGTTTCATTGGTGCTATACTGCACTTTGGTTGTCTCATCCCTTCCTTGTGACCCTCTGTGAAGGGGTGTCCCATTGTCTACAGCTGGGTTTTGGGTCTCTGCTCCGATCCCTCCCATTCTCAACAATATACTTTGTTTATTTGTTTTGGGTCTCCTGGTGCCTGTTACCTGATCCTGTGGACACCTCATGATCACACAGGCTGGTCCATGTGGGCTTGTTGCTTCTCTGCTAGATGGCCACTTGTTTAACTTCAAGTTTTTAAGACCTGAGTTGCCATATCTTTTGATAGCCAGACACCATCAGCTTTTGCAGTGTACCCATTTTGGCTTCAGTGCAGGGAAGGTGAGCATCACAGAAAGCCAGGTTATTCTTGCATCGAGGGAGGGCTTGGGCAGAGGCCCACAGTCCCTCCACTACCTCAGTGTATTGCCATATAGATAAATATATGTACATAATCCAATCCCTCTACTTTTATGAATTAATGTATTTACATATATACACTCCTATATTTATACCTGTATCCATAGCTTTGCTTCCTGGATGTGTCCTCAGTTTCCTTTTACCATCATCCTGCTGCCCACCATCACGCTTGCCCTTCTTCTGCCTCTTGGTAATTAAATCCTCTCAGTTAGATTGCTGTTTCTCCTGGGTTGATTTTAATTCCCTAGTTGTCCCTCTCTCTGTGGTGTTGTTTGCTCACTGCTCTCTCCCCCTGGTGGGTGATTATACCAGGACACCATCTTGACTCCTCCTATCGGGGAACTTTTTGCTACCCATTTTTAAAGTTGGACTATTTATCATTTTCTTTGTTGATATGTTGATATTTTCTATATATTTTTGAGGTTAAATCATTATCAAATATGTTATTCCCAAATTTTTTTTCTACAGTCTGTAGGATTTGTTTTTACCCTTTTGATTAGTTCTTTTGGTGAGGATAGATGATTAATTTCTAGCATGTTCCAGTTATCTAATATATGGTCTCTTGTTTGTGCATTTATAATTTCTTAGTGAATTTTTATAACTAATTTTCTTAATGATTAATGATGCTAGGTACCCTGGTGATGTAGTGGCATGGTGGGCAGTTGGAAACCATCAACAGCTCTGCAGGAGAAAGACTGAACCTTCTACTCGCAAATAATTCTACTCTCAAAAGCAACTTCAGAAACCCACAGGGGGTTTCTATGAGGCAGCATTGGCTAGATGAGAGCGTGTTTGGTTTATTGATCACTTGTATATATTTTTCTGGACAAATGGATATGAAATTCCTTATACATTTTAAAATTGGATTGTGTTTGTTGTTGGGTCTTAAGAGTCTTTTACATTAATATGGATATAAGTTTCTTAACAAATATATGATATTCAAATATTTTTCCTATTTATGGGTTGTCTCTACTCTGTCTGAAAGAGTGTCTATTAAAGCACAGAATTGTAAAATTTTGATTAAGTCTAGCTTTTTCTTTTGTTGTTTATATTTCTGATATATTTAAGAAGGGTTTGAATAATCCAAAGATGCCATGGTGGCGCTGTGGGTTAGTCTAACGAGGTCAATCACAAGGTCAGTATTTCAAACCCAGGAACTACTCTGCAGAGAAAGGTGAGGTCTGTCATTCCCTTTATGATTCAGGTCTGAAACCCTAGTAAGCACGCTACTGGACTGGAATTGACTGGTGACCAGTGAGGTTTTTGGGTTTTGTCTTATCTAAGGTCACAGATCTTTTTTCTTATATTTTCTTTTCTAAGAGTTTTATAGTTTTAGTTCTTATGCTTACTTCTAAAATTGGTGTTATTTTTCTGGGTGTGGTATAGGGAAGAAGTCAAACTTCATTCTTTTGCATATGGCTATCCAGCCTTCTCAGCACCACTTGCTGAAAAAATTATTCTTTGTCCATTGAAATTTCTGAGCAGTCTTGTGAAAAATCAATTGATTACAAATGTGAGGTTTTATTTCTGGACTTTTCATTTCCAGTCCATTGATTGTGTGTGTGTGTGTGTGTGTGTGTGTGTGTCTCATAGCAGTAGCATACTCTCTTGATTACCCTAGCTTTGTAAAAAAGTTTTGAGATCAGAAAGTATGTGAGTCCTCCAACTTTGTTAATTATTTTTCAACATTGTTTTAGCTATTTGAATCCTTTATCATTTCATGTGAATTTTATAATCAGCTTCAGGTTTTTTTGGGCAAGCAAAATTGTTACATCTACATATTGTATGTTGTTACTTGAGTCTTCCTACAATCCTGATTCTATGCTCTTACTCATTTAGTTAAGATCATCATATTTGTTTTACATATAGTTTGAATAAGTGACGTGAAAGGACACAAATCTGCATACCTTTTCCAGTTCTGAATCCTTGTTTTTTTTTCTGAACCATCAGTTCTGAAGCCTTATTCTATTTTGAGCTGCGGCCACTTCATCCATGGACATACAGGTTCTGGATGAGTACTATTGAATGTTCAGGAGGGTCCATTCTTTGTAATAACTGAAAGACAAATGATAGATACTTACCAAATTGCTACCTTTAAAAGCTTCACAATTTTTATGTTGCCACTCATGATTAAGTGACTTTTCTGCACATTTCCCAATACTTTTTATTAACAAAATTCTTATTTTT
>NW_022103904.1:5821715-5824170 GCF_000313985.2 Echinops telfairi
AAGGAATGAATGTAGTATTAGTTTAGTAAAAATAAGTTTTGTTCATTAAATTTATAGAGGATAAGCAATGTCAAATGTTAATAAAATGAATAAATTTAGCTCTGTTTTAATAAGTGTAAGTCTTTTTAGTTTAAATAGACTTATCAGTATGCCTATATAGGTGTTAGTTAACTGTGACCCAGTTATTTTAAAAACATTTTGGTAGGATTTGTCAGCTTTCCGAGAAGCAGATAACTTGTTCTTAAGTCCTTTCATTCTTTAATCCAATGAATATCTTTTGGTCCCTTATCACACACTAGGCAACATTTCTAGGTACTGCCAATGACACAGTGATAAGCAAGACAGTGATGGAGGAGAGGGATATGTGCTACTTTATATTTGTTACAAGGGAAAGCCTCACTATGGAGCTGGTAATTAATTGGAGACCTGTAATCTAAGCATTATGGGGAAAGAACAGTAGGTGGTAAAGTACTTAGTTAGGAAGAAGCTTAACTTTTTAAAGAATCAGAAAAGAGGCCAATGTGCCAGGAGTGTATAGAATGCAGAAAGGTGTGGTAAAGTTGAAAGAAGCATTTTGGTCTAGTGCAGTGGTTCTCAACTTGTGGGTTGCGACGCCTTTGGGGGAGGTCGAACGACCCTTTCACAGGGGTTGCCCGATTAATAACAGTAGCAAAATTACAGTTATAAAGTAGCAACGAAAATAATTTTATGTTTGGGAGGTCACCACAAGGAACTGTATTAGGAATTAGGAAGGTGGAGAACCACTGGACTCTAGTGGGTTACAGTGTCATTTGTTTTTTAATTATAAAATGCAGTGAGAAACCATTGGAGAGTTTTAGGCAAGGTCATGGGATCACTCAGTTTATGTGTTTAATGACAAATACATGTTGCATTTGATTATATCAGCAAATGGGATTACAGAGGAGATGGGACTTGAACTTGAACTGTAAGATATAAATAAAAAACAACAAGTGTAGGAAAAGGAGATAGTGTGGCATGGTAGAAATCATGCCATGCTATGAATTTGAGTACTTGGTCTTGAAAATTGAATCTACCTCCTCATTGCTATTGACCTATAAATATCTTAATCTTCATTTTAGTGTCCCCATCTACTGTGAAATAATGTAGCAATCTGTCTCTACATCTTAGATGTTATGAAGACTAAACAATCAAATGAATAGTACACATAAATGTGTTTTGTAAGATGTGAGGCTCAATGTGGTATATTTGTCATTCAGTGAAAGGTTATATCATCTCTGTGTTATTATAATAAGTGCTGTGGAGGGATACAAAAGTTAATTAGACTTGGTTTATGCTCTGAAGAAGATATTATCTAGTAGAAGATCTGGTGCATATATAAAATATAATGTTAAGAATGACCGATCAGAAGAATGGTGTAAAAACTACTCGGGGCTTTAGAGAAAGGAGATCTTACTTCTTGCTTGGAGCTGGAGGTAACCTTTATAAAGAAGTAAAGGCATGAGCGAGGTCTTAAACTATGGGTAGTACTTTAACAGGAGATACAGGAGATACTGAGTAATCTCAGTAGATGAATCTGTGGTAGTGATAGCTGACAAGCTTGGGCTAATTTAGGATTTAGGACTTGAATAAGGTAAGTTATGATCTTAGCATATCATGTACACCTTCTTATCAGGAATCTCCCAACTGCTATTGAGTTGATTCTGACTCATAGCAACTCAATATAGGGACAATTTCTTCTTTCTCTCATGGAACTCCTGGTGGGTTTGAACTGCTGACCTGGTGTGGTTATCAGTCCAACACTTAATCAGCAGGACCAACTGGTTTCCTGATAACCAGGTTAAGGAAAGTGAATAATATTAATAGTAAAATGATCAGCAGTATACTTGATTTTTATATATGTTTATGAACATTTATGCTATTGACAAATATTGTGCTATATCAATGCAATCGTATTAAGTTTAATAGGAGGATACAGATTGATATCTGTATTATGTTGATGAGATGAATGAAATATGGTAGAATCAGAGGACAAGGAACATTTCCAACTGCCTAGCATAATACTGGAAGTTTTTATAGAGGTGGTAGGCACACGTGAAGTATGCCCTTGCTTAGTAGATGTCTTAATTATTTAGTGCAGCTTTAACAAATAAGTGAATGGTTTTAATAAACAAAAATGTATTCTCTCACAATTTAGGAGCCTAGATGCTTCAATTCAGGGCATCAGCTTTGGGGAAGATAATTCCTCTCTGTTGGCTCTGGAGGTAGGTTATTGACTCTTTTCAACATTTGTGGTCCTGGTGTCCCTTGGAGATCTTCATGTGTCTTCTGTGTAGGACTACTAGATCCAAAGAACACACAGTTCTCTCAACTCTTTCATGTTTGTCAGATCTCTTTGAGTTCTGCTTGTTTATTTTATGTCTTAAAAGAGATTGTCTTTACATATAATCTAATGATGTAGATTGTATTATAACTC
>NW_022103904.1:5824945-5829200 GCF_000313985.2 Echinops telfairi
CCAATTTACTCCTCAAACTATAATCTGGTTTATGTAGTCACTGAAATTACTGTCACTGAGGTAAGCAATGACTTTCCTTTCACAAAACGAAAAGAAAAGCAGCATTAACAATTTCGGTGAGAACAATGTTGAGCACTCTCTTAAAAACACTTCGAATCAATTCAGCATTCTTTTTTGCTCACTATTATCTTTTATGGCTTTTCCTCAGTGCCTTTTGAGTTTCCTCTTACTATATTCATTGTACCTTAACAAATTAATTTATGCTTATCTGTGGCTTATATGATCACCTAAATGTTACTAAACTTCCTCTCATAAAATTATGTTCACCTCCTGCAACTATATTGCACGCACCTTTGAGCATAACACAGTTAAACCTATTGAACTTCCCCTCCAAAATCCATTCTCTCTCTCCTTAAATATGCCCCATTGTCAGGGAATGGCACCTACTGAGCTGCCACACTTTTAGTTAGCAGCTAAGTCCTTAACCACTTAAGTCACCCCAGACCTTAGTAACCTGCTCTCTGTCGTGTTTTATATAATGGGATTGGACACTCTTTTAATAAAAGTCTTAGGAAGAAGTGCATGATCATGATACATAATTTTCAAAAGACCTGGATTCTTGGAGAGACTGATGCTGTAGAAATAACCAGTACCATGCTGTGTCTTCCAAGAGACACTAACCAACCTTAGTAACAATGCAACCTTATTAACAATGAGCAGTTTGGTTTCCAGTATAGTGTTTTTATTCTAGTCCTGCTTTATGTTGTTTGAGTTTGAGGAGCCTCATAGAAACAACAACAAAAGTCTCTTTAGTTGACAAACTTTAGTTAGCAAATGAGAAATATTCAAATTAGAAAATATACTTTACAGAGGCCTCCCACCATCAATTTCAATTCTTTATCTTTTTAATAAAACAATGTCATGGTAAAATTGCCATTATAGCCTTACACATTCACTTTTACCTGCTTAACTTTGTATGTCTGAAGTATTAGAACATTAAGAAAAATTACCTAAAATTTAAATTTATTTTGAGTTTTATGGTCCTGAATTAAGCTTGCTATAAACATCAGATATGTTGGTAAGTTAAAAAGTATTCTTACTCATCAACTAAGTCCACATGGAAGAAACACACCAGCCTGTGTGATCCAAGGATGTAAATAATAATATCCAAATCTAAAGAGGGAATGAATGGTATCAGAGCTTAAGTTCTGAACACCCATTTTGCAGAAGGCTATGGATGGCAGTGGAAATCCCAAATCCATTTTCAGGGTCTTTGCATGGATTAAGCCTCTGGTGAATTCCCTCTGGCTAAAATTGAGGTGTGTGTGTGTCTGTGTGTGTGTGTGTGTGTGTGTGTATGTGTCCCCTTGCTGTCAGACAGAGAGCATTGTAAAGTCAGCTGTGGCAGATGTAGTTAGCTTAAAATGTGTCACCTTATCATATAATCTCCCCTTTGACCCATTTTAATGTCATTTCAGTCTTTAATATTTTCTGCTTTCTTTTGCTTGAAGGTTTTCTATATTTTGTCTAATCATTGCTGTCACTTTTTTTGTTTGTTTGTTCCTGTTTGTGTGTTAGATGATTTTCTGCATATGAAATCCAGGATAGGTCGATATCGCTACAGAGATAGTAATTGTGTTGATAATTGCCCAGGGCTGTGGAGGGGAGAGGATGATAGGAAATAGGGAGCTGACAACAATGAATCCAAGAAGAAAGTGTTCTGTAATTGGTGACAATTGCACAAATCTTTGTATGATTGAATGATTAAATTGTATGGTATGTAAAGTATATGTCAGTAAAACTACATATTAAACAAAAGAAATGTGAAACACTATAGACTCAGAATTGAAACCACCAAATACAGCATAATCAAACTTTCTAAAATCATCAATAAAAAAGACAACTGAGAGAGCTCAGGAAAATTTAAAGTTATGTCCAAAGGGGAAACAAGAAGACTAGGCTGATTCTCAGCAGAAACAATACAGGCAAAAAAGCAATGGGGGTGACATATGGAAAACTCTAAAAAAGAAAAACAAAAAATTACCAACTAAGAATCATATACCCAGTAAACTGTCTAAATAATTTTGAACTAAATAATACATTATCTTGAAGTCGAAATTTTAGAAAACCAGATTAACTTTCAAAAAATATTAAAGGGGGAGTCTTTGGGCCGAGAGCCAAGAACAGTACATGATCACCGGAGATTAACATACATGACAACACCATGCAAAAGGCAACCAGATATAGATAATCAAAATAATACAAATTTACAAGTTTGAAAATAGAACCAGAGATTATCAATTTATAATTAACACAGTTACAAAGTAAACAGGAAACAGCACATTTACAGAACTTGCAAATGGAGAGGAACTTTACCTTTCAAGACAGAACAGACGGTTTCAAATTAAACCATGGGAAGAAATCATAAACTAAATTCAAATAAACCTCACCAAAATAAAAGAGAAAAAAACAAGGATTTCATAAACACTGATATAACAGCAGTGAAGAAAATTATGTGAAAACCAATGAAGAAAATGATATGGAATAAAGAAACTCCACAAAAAACCTCTGTGGAATAAAGTTGCCCCACAAAAGCGTGTATAGCAAAATAACAGCAAATTTATACTTACTAAAAATTATAGTAATTCATGTAAGTGGATTATAAGAATCAGATAATAGACAGTAAACACAAAGACAATCTACACTGAAAATTGAAGGATGAGAAAATGTTTCAGTCAAATGGTAAAATCATAAAAGAGTAGAACTGGCAATGTTAATTTCTGATAAAGAAACTTTAAGGCAAAATCCATTATAAGAGACCAACCAGGGCACTAGATACTGATTGAAAGGACCAACTGAACAATCATAGCCAATATAAATACCTATGCATCTAATGAAAAAGCTTCAAAATACGTTATTCAAACTACTATAGAATGGAAAAAAGAAACAGACAATTCTACTGTAATAATGCAAGAGACTTAAATATACCTCTTTGATTGCAGAGCTACAGAGAAACTGAGAAGAATTAAATTATACCTTGAAGCAACATGACCTCAAAGGCATATACTGAACACCCCTACCAACAAGAGCACATTATACATTCTTTTCCTAGCACACATGGAATATTCTTCAGAATCGATCATACAGTACATACTCAAGTATAAGCCGACCCGAATATCAGCCAAGGCACCTAATTTTACCACAAAAACGGCATTAAAAATATGCCAAAAAAAACGACTTATACATGAGTATATCCGGTATATTAATAATTTAGTACTGTTGGGTCACATTTCTTTGGGATGGCTACAAGTATGGATCTCTTGCAGTCCGTTGGCCCAGGAGGTGCCTTCCAAATAGTGGCTATATATTCTATCTTCTTTTGATGGTTTTTGTATCATTCATTATTTTCCTCATAGATTCTGTCAATATGGCAATTTGAGGGTTGAATTTTTTTCATTTCTTCACCTTGAGAGATATGCTTAGCATGAACTTCCTGTTTGGCTTTCTCACGTCTAGGTCTTTGTATACTTCATAATGCTCTGTCTCCTAAAGCTGCCCTTGGAATTTTCTGTTGAGCTCTTTTACTTCATCATTTCTTCCATTTGCATTAGCTATTCTACAATCTGACATCCATTTTTATCTTTTCTTCTTTTCTGTCTTTTTTACAGTCTTCAGCTTTCATCATGTCATCCCTTAGTCCTTAGTCTTCTGTCACTAGTATTCAATGAGTCAAATCTCTTATTTAGATGCTCTCAAATCCAGGTTTACCATATATACTCGAGTATAAGCTGACCGGAATATCAGCCGAGGCACCTAATTTTACCACAAGTGCATTAAAAATGTGCTGAAAAATGTGGTTTATACTTGAGTATATATGCTACTTTGGCTTCATGGACTTGTTTCCATTTTCTTTAACTTCAACTTGAACTGATAAAAGAGCAATTGATAATCTACTCCACTGTTAGTCCT
Organism: Echinops telfairi; assembly: GCF_000313985.2. Lineage (NCBI taxonomy): Eukaryota > Metazoa > Chordata > Mammalia > Afrosoricida > Tenrecidae > Echinops > Echinops telfairi. The sequence goes on from NW_022103904.1 coordinate 5,828,915, forward strand.
TGGCCTCCTAGCTGCTGATATTGAACTATTCTACCATCTCTCCCTACTCAAACTAACTGCCATCAAGTCAATTATGACTTGTAGGGACCCTGGATGACACAGTAGAACTGCCTCTGTAGGTTTCTTTGTAAACAATTTTTTTATTAAATACTTTTATTTGGGGCTCTTACAAATCTTATCACAATCCATACATTCATCCATTGTATCAAACACATTTATACATAGGTTGCCATCATCATTTTCTTTTTTAAAAATCATTTTATTAGCCGCTCATACAACTCTTATC
>NW_022103904.1:5835533-5837786 GCF_000313985.2 Echinops telfairi
CCCTCTACCCTACAGCCCCGATCTTACCCCTTCAGATTTCTTTTTGTTCCCAAATCTAATAAAAAGCATGTAAAAGGAACACAATTTGAGTTAAATGAAGATGTCAAAAGTGCTGGGTTTACGTGTGGGTACACATACAGGTAAATAGCATATAGTTGGATTATTCACCATTTGTTGCCATTTAAGTAGAGCATTTTGTCCATTTATCTTCACGTGTCAATACCTGTAAGAAGTGACTTTTGCCATTTTCTTCTTTTCCTTCTGATTCTAAACCTCCTTTGTCCGTGCTTTTGTGTTTTGCTGGTTTATAAGTGAATCATTTTGTTTCCCTTCTCTTGTTTTTGTGTGCCATTTTTGGGTATTATCTTAACTACCATGCATATTACATTTAATAGCTTGTGTTTCTACCTTCTTAGGTAAACTGGTACCATCTTAACTGAAGTAACACTGCCAGTTCTGTATCTATGCCATTCCTCTTCCCCACTTTTGGTTGTTATTCACATATAGCTGCTTTAATGTTTCTTGTGTCCTGAAGCATCATTTCATTTGTTTTAAAAAATATATTTGCAATTAAGAAACATGAAGGGCAACATAATTAGAATTATCAAACATGGATATCTGTCTGTGTTTAGCTCCCTCATACTTGTCTGTGAATTTTCTTTTATTGGAGGTTAAAATTTTTTTATTTAAATGTAGCACTTTAAATTCCTTTTTAGTATCTTTGCCCTTCCATTACTATTTCTTTGGGAACATAACTGGTTACAGATTTGACTGTTAACTATCAAGGCAGCAGTTTGAACCCACCAGCTGCTCTGCTTTTTTTAAAAAAAGTAGTTTTCCAGTAAAGGTTTACCCGTCCTTGAAAACCCAGGAGAGCATTTCTACTCTGTGTAGGGTTGACCCAGTGGCAGTGGGGTGTGACTTTCACTGTCATGGATATGAACTTTCAAAGTTTCTGTGTATCTGGGCATGCTTCTCTGAAGAGATAATACTGTCACTTCTAAAAAAGTAAATATCACTATCATTAACTTACCAAAATAAAAAATTTAGTAAGAGTACGGAGTTAGGAGCTTGAAAATGTAAAGTTATTGTGTAGATTATCTACTTTATCTGTCTCTGTGCCTTTTCTTTCTGACAAATAGAAGTAATTATAGTTATGTGGTAAAGTGTTTGATTCTGTTATGGCAAAGTAACAGTTGCTTGGTACTTTGAAAAGTTAAATGGTATGTAAATTAATTTTTATGTATTTTTCATATTCTACACATTTTACCTTTCATTATGAAAAGTTTATTACTAGAGCTTCAGGTTAAAAAAGATTATGACTTACTCTTATACTCTTATATTCTAAGTGAAATTATATGGATTGTAAAAGAGCTCATGTGTTTATGTGCTTTATGTAACCATTGTAGTCAACATGTGTGAATGTAAGGTTTTTGTTTTCCATCCAAACTGTTTCTAAAGTGAACTCCTGCAAAAGATTCACCACCGTTTACTCTGCTATCGCAACTATTGGTGTATTATTATTTTTCACTTCTTTTTTCTAATGTAGGGGCAGTACCTGGCACTTTGTCTTCTTAATTTTGCAGTATTTCTTCTCATAGAAGCCTACTGTCAACCAGCCACGTTTGTGTATTTGTTGGACAGAAAATTAAGATAAATCTATTTTTAAAAATTCTATTGTATGTAAATAACTTAAAGTTTGACTTTGTTTTTGTTTGCTATCTTCACAAGTTGGTCGTAGTTCTGGTTACTAAAAAGAGATTGCCTTTTTGCATTTTGATACAGACATCCTTAAACATTTCTTTTTAAAATATTTTGCTTTTTAATAAATTTTTTTATTTTTAATAAAATTGCTCAGGGACACTACTTAAAATTTTCACAATGAGTCAACATTTTTCTCTTCTGGTTAATCGATTTCCAATGCTCTAATTTTCCTGTTCCCAAATCTTCCCATCTCCACCTCAGAGTAAATGTTGACATTTTGGTCAGATATAAATGGTTTTTTAATGGAGTGGAACACTCACCATGGTTATTCTTTATTTTGTATGCCACTTTGTTACTTTGCGAATAGGTAAACTTGGGATGATTTTGGTTTAGTTTAAAGAATACTTCTCTGTGATCATCTTGGCCTAAGTCATCCAGCAAGTCTGGACTTTTAAAGAAAGTTTGTTCTGTTCTACATTTTTCTCCTGTTCTAGCAGAGGCCATTTTTTGCGACTGATTGATCTTCTCCTTTGTCCCTTCCCCACCCTG
>NW_022103904.1:5841120-5842650 GCF_000313985.2 Echinops telfairi
GTATATACTTATCTTCCTGTACACATAGATGATTGTACACTAATTTTTGGTTAGTGCTGTTGCTAAGTTATGTCATTTTATATACCACAAATATCCACCAAGTAGTATACAAGCTACGCAACTTACAGCCATATTTGGGGCTACTACCTCTCTTTTTTGGTAGGGTGGAGATGCAAAGGCAGAGTTTCAGAGCCATGCATCAATCACAGAACAAGAGGGAAACAAAACATTCCAGACAACTCTTGAGAAAAGTTACCAAGAAAGTCATCAGGCTTTACATCTACCACTCAACTGTGGTTTCACAGCAGGCTGTGTTCATTCCTGCATTTTCTCAATCAGTTCTTCCTCATATTTCCCTTTTTCTTTTCCAACATGCCAAGAATTGGCTTTGTGTTCATGATTTTTTTTCTGATCTTTGTCCAACTTCAGTCTGGTGATGACCATCTTACTCTGGTCAATACCCACATGGACAGTTGTGCCATTAGCTTTCCCGCTCTGCATCTGCTTGATGTAGATGATGTACTTCTTTCTGTACACCTGGACCACCTTTCCGATTTGCTGGCCTTTGTTGTGTCCTCGAACTACCTGCAACTCATCGTCCTTGTGGATGGGCATGGAGCACACATTATACTTCTGAGACAGCTCCTTGGAATTTGGGGACAACATGATCTTCCTGCTCACATGTCAGGGAGCATTGAAGTGGCATTTACGGTACTTGCTGTGGTCTGAAGTCATGAAGGGGTTGAACTTCATGGTGACTGTCGGGCATCAGGCGGACCTAGCCATTTTAATAAATCTTAAATTACACACTCACCATTTTAAGCTCTCATTGTCACTATCTGTATCCAGAAATTTTATACCACATCAAACAGAACTTGGTATCATCCCAAACAGAAACTTGCTGTTCTCTCAGGAATAGCAGCCATTCCCTCCATCATCACTTAACAAACATCTGTCTCTATGTTTATCTAGTCTATATATTTCATGTACATGGGATCATTAAATATTTGCCCTTTTGTCTGACATATTTCTCTTTCAATAATGTTCTCAATGTTATTTATATCACAGCAGGGATCAGCTTTTCGAATGACAGCAAAATAATCCATTCTTTTGATAGGCCACACTTCTTAAATCCAATGTGAATGGTGCTATAATGAGGATTGGTGCCCATATGTTTGTGTTTCAACATTCAGTTCTTTTGAGTATACTTAATAGTAAAAGGAGTAAATTCTGTGTTTAATTGTTCTGTTAAGTGCTATTCTGAGTCATCGGGCCTACTCACAAAAGAGTTCACCACCACCACACGGTCCTGCGCTGTCCTCACTATTGTTCATGTTTTAGCCCAGTGGTTCTCAACCTTCTTAATGCCATGAACCTTTAATACAGTTCCTCATGTTGTGGGGACCCCCAACATAAAATTAGTTTCGTTGCTACTTCATAACTGTAATTTTGCTACTCTAATGAATTGGGTGACCCCTATGAAAGGGTCATTCGACCCCCAAAGGGGTCATGATCCACAGGTTAAGAACC
>NW_022103904.1:5842806-5872385 GCF_000313985.2 Echinops telfairi
TCTTGCCATCCATGCCTCTAAAAAGCATTCTGGCTGTACTTCTACCAAGACATATTTGTTTGTTCTCTTGCCAGTGTATGGTACAGTCAGTATTTTTGCTGGCACCATAATTCAAATGCGTCAATTCTTCTTTGATCTTCCTTATTCAATGTCCAACTTTCACATGCGTATAAGGTGATTGAAGATTGAAAATACTGTGGCATATGCACCTCCTCAAAGTTAGCCTTGCTTTTTCAAAAATTTAAAGAGGTCTTGTGCAGCAGATTTACCCAGCACAATGCATTGTCAAATTTCTTAACTTGCATGAACATTGATTATGGAACCAAGCAAGACAAAATCCTTGACAACTTCAGTCTCTTCTCCATCTATCATGATGTAACCTACTGTTTCAGGTGTGAGACTTTTGTTTTTTTCCACACTGAGTTGTAGTCCATACTGAAGACTGCACTTCTTGATCTTCATCAGCAAGTGCTAAAAGTCTTTCCTACTTTTTAAACAAGCAAGGTTGTGTTTTCTGTGTATTACAGGTTCTTAATAAGACTTACTCCAGTCTTGATGCTGCATTCTTTTGTTTATAATCCAGTTTCATAAATATCTCTTAGGTATGGATCCAAGTTCACTTTGGTTGCCACATTACAAAAAAAAAAAAGAAATGTATTATTGTGAATTGGGTGAAGCTTCAGAGAGGAAGTCAGTTTTCTATTCAACAGTTCATACATATTTTGTTTGTCGTTGACTTCAATCCCAACAATTTAGCATCACATTTCCCAGTACCTCCCAGGGTTTCCCATTTTTATACCTCCTCCTTTTCTAATCTTTGATCTCATATAGTTGATTATTCTAAGGTTTACTTTCCTCCCTGGTGTTATTGTTCTCCTTTCAGGCTTTTCTATGGTTAGAACGAAAATTGAGCCAAGGGGGTGAGTTTATTTCCAGACTCAAATCTGTGACTAAGAGCCAAAATTCCAGGGGTTTCATCAGTCTGATTCTGACCAGGTCTTACGATTTTGAGTTTTATTTTATACCTTTCTCCTCTTTCTCGAGGACCTTCTATTATGATGCCTTTCAGAGCAGTTGGGAGCGGTAAACTGTTGTTTTTGTTAGGTGTCATCCAATCGGTTCCAACCAATAGTGACCCTGTGCACAATAGAAAGAAATGTTGCCTGGTCTTGTGCCATCCTCACAATTGTTCCTATGACTCAGCCTCTTATTGCAGCCATATGACAGCCCATCTCCTTGAGAGCCTTCCTCTTTCCCTGTCCCTCTGCTTTACTAAGCATGATGTCTTTCTCCAGGGACAGATCTCCTGACAACATGTCCAAATATATGTAAGACCATCTCTCCATCCTTGCCTCTAAGGAGCACTCTGACCGTCTTTTTTCTTAAATCATTTTATTGGGGACTTGTACAACTCTTACCACAATCCACACATCCATCCATTGTGTCAAGCACTCATACATTTGTTTCCCTCATTATTCTCAAACATTTGCTTTCCGCTTGAGCCCCTAGTATCCGCTCCTCATTTTCCCCCTCCCTCCCGCTCTCCCTCCCCCATGAACCCTTGATAATTTATAAATTATTGTTTTGTCATATCTTACACCGTCTGATGTCCCCCTTCACCCACTTCTCCGCTGTCTGACCCCCAGGTAAGAGGTTATATGCAGATCCTTGTAATCTGTTTCCCCCTTCTCCCCCACCTTCTCTTCATCCTCCCGATATCGCCATTTTCACCACTGGTCCTGAGGAATTAATCTATCCTGGATTCCCTGTGTTTCCAGTTCCCATCTGTACCAGTGTACATCCTCCACTCCAGCTGGATATGTAAGGTAGAATTGGGATCATGATGGGAGAGGGGGTGGGAGTACGGGGAAAGAAGCATTACAGAACTAGAGGAAAGTTGTATGTTTCATCATTGGTACACTGCACCCTGACTGGCCCTTCTCCCCGTGACCCCCTCTATAAGATGATATCCAGCTGCCTACAGGTGGGCTTTGGGTCCCCACTCTGCACTCCCCTCCCATTCACAGTGATATGATTTTGTTCTTTGATGCCTGATACCTGATCCCTTTGACACCCCGTGATCACACCAGCTGGTGTGCTTCTTCCATTGGACTTTGTTGTTTCTCAGCTAGATGCTGGCCTTATTTCTTTGAAGACAGATTTGTTTGTCCTTTTGGCAGTTCATGGGACTTTCAAGATTCTTTGCCCCATCACAATTCAAGTGAATCAATTCTAATTTTGGCCTTTCCTGTTAGATGTCCATATGTCCACTGCATGTGAAAGTTGGACATTGAATAAGTAGTAACCTAGCATTAGCTAATTCTTCAGTCTTAAGTTCATGGATACTGATGGGCAGTTCATTAATCCATTGGACTTAATTGTTTTTATGGATTTTCAGTTTTTTTCATTCTTCTTGAGAACTGGAAGAGACCAATAATTGCACCTTAGGTAGCTGCTTATGAGCCCTTAATTTCTAGAACATTGCCTTTGAACGACCCAGAGTCATTGCTAACAAGGCATTTTCCCCCATTTATGGATTCAGCACCTATGTAAAAAATTATTGACCATAGATTTATTTCTGGAGTAGCAATTCTATTCTATTGTTTCATATATTAAGGGGCTTCAAAACCATGTAGAAAAATTCTGATTTCTTTTAATTCCATTTTTCACTATTGTTGAAGCCCACTCATCATTATGCCAATGCTTTGACTATTATAATTTTTTAGTACCTTTTAAAATTGCGAAGTGGTAACGTTGCTCTTTCCAAGATTGTTTTGGCTATTTGCACCCCTTGCATATATGAATTTGAGAATTGGCTTTTTTCCAATATTGTAAAAAGGATGCTGAAATATTGTGTGGGTATGTTAAAGACACAATCTATACTCGATTATTGTTTTTAAAAAAATATTGTTACTGGCAACAATATCTACTGTGAAGCATCTCTCCTTTTTTTAAAGTCCCTCAAACAAAACTACATTTTGATTTTGAAACTGGAAAATAACATTCTGCTTCATTTCACAGACTGGGTTAGCCCTTTCTGTGTAAATTTCAAACAAAATCTTTCTCATTTACTAACTAAAGTTTAATTATCTTCCACCAGACGGTCTGCCAAATCCCGAAGCAGAAGCCCATATTCATCTAGGCATTCGAGATCTCGTAGCAGACACAGACTCTCTAGATCCAGAAGTCGTCATTCTAGCATTTCTCCTAGTACACTAACTCTGAAGAGTAGTCTGGCAGCTGAATTGAACAAGAATAAGAAAGCACGAGCTGCAGAGGCTGCAAGAGCTGCAGAAGCAGCAAAGGCTGCAGAAGCAGCAAAGGCTGCAGACGCTGCTGCTAAAGCTGCAAAAGCCTCAAACACGTCTACACCTACTAAGGGGAACACTGAAACTGCTGTCAGTGCATCACAAACAAATCATGTGAAGGATGTGAAGAAAGTTAAAACTGAGCACACACCTTCTCCCTCAAGTGGTGGAACTTTAAAAAATGACAAGGCAAAAACAAAGCCACCTGTTCAGGTAACAAAGGTAGACAATAATTTGATTGTAGATAAAGCCACCAAGAAGCCAGTTGTAGTTGGGAAGGAGAGTAAATCTGCTGCTACAAAGGAAGAACCCATATCTCTTAAAGAGAAAACCAAACCACTTACACCAAGCATAGGAGTCAAGGAGAAGGAGCAACATGTGACTATATTGACCTCTACATTACCACCATTACCTTTGCCTCCCATGCTGCCTGAAGATAGAGATGCTGATAGGTAAGTTCAAAACTTTTTTGTCACTAATTGTTTTAATATGTCTTAAATTTTTAAGTTGAATTGAGAAATTACTGGATTCCCCTTGCCCAAGGTCCAAACTTCAGTAAAAGTGAATTAATTTATTTTATACATCTTAAAGCACATTGTCTCCAGGATGAGAGTTATAGTTCATGCTATAAGAAATTTAGCAAAGATTGTCTGTTACCTGGGATAAAAATACATAATTTCAAAATTAGTTTTGTCAGGCACTAGACATTCCAGTATTTTCTTTTTATTAGTTGGAATTTAATACTTATATTATTCCATATTTCAATCATGTCAATTAGAATTGTACAATTGCTACCACAGTCAGTTTCCAAACATTCTTTTTCTACATGAACTCCTTGACTTCATCCCCCTTTTACCCTACCACTGTACCCCTCCCCCTTCAGTATTTTCCTTAGCTCAATATTCCTTGATACTAGCAAAGATGGGGCATTTTATGAGCTGCATGGCTACAATTTTATAAGCATGTATCTAGGTTTCCTTTGTAACCCTACCAGCTTACCACCTTTTCTTGGCTTTATCACTTTATTTATTTTGCTTTTCTTTAACATGCTTAAAATTACTTTTGGAAGTAAATTGCGAATAGAAGGGTATGGTTAAGGTAGGAGACATACTTTAATATTTTAGTGCTGTTATGAGAAATGTAATTTTGTCAATGAACTGTATAGAATATTTAGTTTTATTTCTTAGTTGTACATCTTACTATTCTTATGAGTCCTGTCTATTCCTTGTTATGACAATAGCTTCATGGTGAAACTTAGCATAAAGGTAATTCTTAAAAGGAGAAAACAATCACATTTTTGCTTTGCCACTTCTCCATCATTTCTGACAGTACCTGCCCACATGACTCTCTTATGTCAGCGGTCTCAACCTGTGGGTTGCAACCCCTTTGAGAATCAAACGACCCTTTCACAGAGGTCACCTAAGACCATCGGAAAATACATTTTTCCAATGGTCCTAGGAACCAAGACATCGCTCTTCTATCCGTCTCCAGGCAGGTCCGCCCACATGCAGATATGCCCACATATAAGTACCCGGCGTGAAGACTGTTATCCATGCTATACCATGCTTCAAGACAAAATTTCATTTATTTGTAATTAGAAATAAATATTTCACAATATATAGTTATATATTGTTTTTGTGATTGATCACTATGCTTTAATTATGTTCAGTTTATAACAATGCAAATACATCCTGCATATCAGATCTTTACATTATGATTCATAACAGTAGCAAAATATTAGTATGAAGTAGCAATGAAAATAATTTTATGGTTGGGAGTCTTCACAACATGGGGAACTGTATTAAAGGGTTGTGGCATTAGGAATGTTGAGAACCACTGCTCTATGTCCTTAGCCATCTGTGGCTAGATCAGATCTGATAAGTTAAGAGGGGACTATCTTAGGTTAGTTAATACTCTGAGATGACTCAATTGAACTCACAGAAGATATTATACTTACAACTGCTGGTTTTATTAAAGTACTATAAATCATAAGGAAGGGGACTGCACAGGTTAGGCCTGGGAAGTCTCCCAATGCAGAGATATACTGTGACTCAGGGCAAGTCCGTCCTCTCTTGGCCAACTGAGCTTTATTTTCTGAGCTTTAGTGTTCCCGGTTTTTACTGACCAGTCCTGCATGATAGGCTCCAGTCTTGCCTCCCAAGGCTAGTTGTCTGCCAAAAGACGGTGCTCCTTTGTGGCAGGAACTGGATCTTATTATGGATGTTAAATCTGTTGTGCTATGTACAATATATAGAGCAGTGAGTATTTTTCAAATCTAGAAACCAGTTTCTTTTTGAGCATATTTTTCTTGTTAAAGAACCAGCTTTAACATGGAATTTTGAAGAATGACAAATTGTATTAATACTCAGTTTTTATTTTAGTTAGTATATCTATTTGTTTTACAGCAATACTAATGTTAAACATAAATTTAAAAGATGATAATTAAGATTAAATTATTTCCATTGATAACATCTTTAGTGATTTTATAATAGCTGTGCAGTGTTACTAAATTTCTTCATGGGGCTCATAACTGCTCTAAAATTTTGGAAGTCTAAATTTTATTCTCATTCTAGTACTTTCAACACGTCAATATTACCAGGTTTTATAATGTTACGGAAGTTTAAAATAATCAATTACCAAGCTAAGGTATAGTTTAAAAATCAGAACTCATATGCATTTTATTAAAGTTACAAAACTGTACTTGAGCTGTAATAATTACTCACCTGTAATTATACTGCTCTGGAGTTCATTCTGACTCCTAATGACTCTGTAGGACATGATAGAACTTTTCCATAGGGTTTCCAAGGCTCAATAAGGAGCCTTATGGCACAGTGGGTAAGCAAGCTCTTGACTGCTAAATTATATGCTAACCAAAAGTGTGTTGTTCAAACCCACCAGCTGCTCTGGAGGAAAAAGATGTGGTAGTCTACTTTTGTAAAGATTTATGGGGCAGCTCTCCCATGCCCTAAAGGCTACAGGGTTACTATGAGTTGAAATTTAACTTGTTGGCAATGTAGTTTTAATTTTTACAGAAAGAGATTGCTACATCTTTCTCTCACAAACTAGCTGGTGGGTTCAAAATGATAACCTTTGGTTAACAGCCAGCACTTAACACCTACACCACCAGGGTTTGTTAATAGTAAGCTAGAGCCTTATAAACATTTTGAAAGGATCATGGTTCAAGTCAGAAAAATTAATTAACACTATGAACAAATGAAGCATTATTGGTTGTGTGTGTGTGTGTTTACTTGTTTATTTAAATGGCCACGATATATAATATTATGTGGTTTTGGTTTTTTCTTATGAAAAACAACTTCTCTTTACCAGAATCAAATCAAATGTTCTAAGATGCCTTCCAGTTTTTATTTACAGCTTTGTAATACATCTGTATCATTTTATAAAATCAACTTTATGGTCTGGAGCAGTGTTATGTTTACAGAGAAATTATGAAGATACTACAGAGTCCCAAACACCTTGCACCCAATTTTCCCATTGTTAACAGTTTCCATTGGTAAGGTATATTTATTAAAATTAATGAACCAGTGCTGATACAGTATTAATAGCTAAAGTCTGTGTGTGTTTTGTCCAGATTTTTGTTAGTTTTAATGTAACTGTACCATTTCAACCCATAAATTATGCATTTTCCAATAGACTGTAATACATTACTTTAGTGGAATATAAAAAAATACATAGTGTTAAGCAATGTGAAATACTGCTGAACATTCCCTGCCATTTCATGCTATTAAAATGTAAGACCTGTCACATTTGTATTTCTTAACAAAGTGTTTATTTGTATTTTATTTGTCTTATTCCTCTCTCTTGTTTTTTTAGCCAACGAAATATTTCAGTGAAAGCTGTTAAAAAAGAAGTAGAAAAGAAACTACGGTGTCTACTTGCTGATTTACCACTGCCCCCTGAGCTGCCAGGAGCAGATGAGCTATCCAAGAGTCCAGAGGAGAAGAAAGCAACAACGCAGTTACATAACAAAAGGAGACCTAAGTATATGCTTACTTTCTACCTGCTCTTAGTTTCTCAGAAATGCTTGTGGAAAACTGAAATTAAGATTTAAAGTAATAAAACATAATATATGAATATATTCTTTCAGTGTTTTGAAAAAAAAATCATAATTGCTTACATAATCTATTCACATCATCTAATGAAATTAAACTTTCTGCCACAGGTTATAATGTATTAATTTATGGGTTTGCTGCTTATGTTAAAGTTAATTTTTAAAAGATGTTTAAGTTATTTAGGAGCACTGATATTGGGCGAAGTAGAAGTTCGCTTTCAGTGAGCCCAAACAAAAATGCTAATGGGAAAGCTACTATGTTTTCCTTTACTTTTGGCTCAATTCCCCCCATAATTCATTGTAGTCTATTTTGCAAGATGTGGAGAAGAAGATTTGAAATATATGTCTTAAATTAGCCTCAAGTTAAGTAAATATAGAATGCTTTGTCCTGAAACCAGTTTGTTCATTATCAAACTTCTTTCGTAAGCAGATGTATGTATATATCGACACATATTTCTATACTTGTATACATAGGTGTTGTAGATGAATAACCATTCAGTGGATAATTAAACATTCTAGAGGTACATTAGAAAACTCTGGCTTTTACTATTAATATTGAGTCATGTGTGCTCCACTAATTCCTTCTCCCAATTTAAGCTGCTATGTACAGAACAAGAGTCAGCCTAGGTATCAGTCAGCTACTGATAAAGTGGCTCTCATGCTGTAATACCAAATCACATTTTGCGTAAATAATCGTGCACATACAAGGATGATGGGGAAAAGTAAAGGATCTAAGATTGAGAGGAGGGGTGGAAGTTGTTAAATACTTTATTTAATTTACTTGATTGTATATAAAAACTTCAGTACTATATTTACTAGAATATGTGGGCCTCGCTATGGTGAAATCAAAGAAAAAGACATTGACTGGGGAAAACGCTGCGTGGATAAATTTGATATTATTGGAATTATTGGAGAAGGTACCTATGGACAAGTTTACAAAGCCAGGGATAAAGACACTGGTAAGAATGCCAAGTACTCTGGATTTTGGGGCATGTGGATGTATTTACTCTATTTGTGTTTGTTTTCTAAAGAAAGCATATTAAGACTGTTTTAAAAACAAAAGTCAACTAAAATTCTCATGCTTTTTAATCTTGTTTTTTATTTTATTTTGCATATCTACTTAACGTGAAATAAGCAGTACATATATATTATTTCAAAATGGTCTTTTAGAATTTATGATGTTTTTGGTAGGATTTAGATTTTTAGGAATAATTCTTATATTTCTAGTAGTCATAGGGGAAGGTGGATCTTAACCAATTGAATTAATCTTAGTAAATAATTTTTGTTTAAGACTTCTTAAGATTGAATTTGTCTAAAAAACCTGTTTCTGTAACGAAAAAAGGTTTTAGCAGCTTTTATTTGGAGACCAGGTTTAGCAGTTTAATCTTTCAGAATATAATTAGCAACCTAGATGTAAGTTTAAAGGTTGTATTAGAAGAAAATGTAACTTCATAGACTGTATACTTTAATAGATAATACGCAGAGTGGGTTAAGTATTAGTCATGATTCCTTATAGAAGCCATTAATAGGTTAAAATAGCAAAGCTGTTTGAAATAATTTAGTCAAGGGAGATAATCTTATGTTTAGAGACTCCTGAAGAAAGTCACAGTATTGATCCTGATGATTTTGTGCTAGCAAAAAGAGATTTAATCATAACCATTAAATTTTTAATAAAACAAATCATATTGTAGACAGATTTCATTAAAATGGTTTATTTATTTTATTTTTTAATAGTTTTCTTTTTATGTGTAGCTTATTTACTCTTTAGATTTTGTTTTACATAAAATTCACTCATAGCTAAATTATGAAGCATAATTATGGTTATACATTGGGCTACTAACTCCAAGGTCAGCAGTTCAAAACTACTAGTGGCACTTCAGGAAAAAGAGCTTTCTACTCCCATAAAGAGTTACAGTCTTGGAAACCCACAAGAACAATTTTACCTTGTCTTATGTGATCACCGTAAGCTGGCAACACATTCTTTTGAGATAGCTGGGAAAAGTTTTGAATCTCAGTATGGACTACTAGGTAACTGGGCAGCTTTGGGAAAGGTAATATGCCAGGGCTAATTTTTTTAACTTGCTAAATGTACAGTGTTATTTTTATGCATATGTAAGCATCTTGGTATATTTTATTTCCATTATTAAAAAAGTGGTAGTATAATATAATCTTTATTATGTTGGAGAACAACAAAATAATACTGCATATGGCCTATTTAAAAAAAACAGATTTTAATGATTAAAACCAAATAGCTCATATGCAGTATTATTTTGTTGTCTCCCTTCACCCATGTTTCTGTTCGTTACCAGGGTGTATGTGTGTAGGGTGTTATACATTGATCATGGCAATCGGTTCCCCCTTTCTCCCCTGACCTTCCCACTACCCTCATGGTAGCGCTACACACGTTATGGTTCCTGCAGGGTTTATCTGTCCTGAATTCTGTTTGTCCAGAGCTCTTATCGGTACTAGTGTACATGCGCTGGTCTAGCAGATTTGTAAGGTAGAACTGGGGTCATGATGGGGGTGGAGGTGGGGAGGATTAAAGAACAAGAGGAATATTGTATGTGTTGTCGGTGCTATACTGCACCCTAGCTGGTTCACCCCTTCCTTGTGGCCCACCTGTGAGGGCATGCATATGACCTATTTTTAAAAAAATAACAGTTAATAGTATTTAATTATTTGGATAAAAATCCCATAACCTAAATAACAGACAAGTTTGAACATCAAATATAATATGATTTGTTGGAAAATATATTTTATAGGTTGTAATTTGAAGAGTTAGGAATAAGTTATGAATTAAAATAAGAAAAAATAATCCAGCTTGTAGTAACCTAGTTTTATTTACTTTCCTATTAGGAGAAATGGTAGCCTTAAAAAAAGTACGTCTAGATAATGAAAAGGAAGGCTTTCCAATTACAGCAATTCGAGAAATTAAAATTCTTCGGCAGCTGACCCATCAGAGTATTATCAATATGAAGGAAATAGTGACAGACAAAGAAGATGCCTTGGATTTTAAGAAGGACAAAGGTACGTGCTCATAGTGAAATAACCAATGCTCTAACTACTTACAGGGTTACAGATACCATGTGAGTAATCAGTTACAAAAAACTTTGCTGACCTAATATTAAAGAATTACTTTTCAAACCGTAAAATGATTTTCTATGTAATGTTTTCTGCATCAACTAAGCATATTTACCAATATTATGCAAAAATATTCACTAGTACTATTTGTTCTTTCTAGCATCAATATACTTTTACTCTTCATAGTGATTGAGAAACAATTGATAGTATGCCTTCTGGTTTTTAATGTTATATAATGCCTGAATGTACAAGGAAACTTCATAGTAGGAATATATATCATATCTAAAAATAGGCAAAAATCTTACTTGAAATTACCTCTGACAAATTTTAGTAGTACTGTATGTAATTGGCTTTCATCAGAAAGCTGAAAAGAAATTTGCTTGTTTAATAAAGTACCATATATACTCGAGTTTTACAGCACGTTTTTTTCCCTCCAGCACATTTTTAATGTTGTTTTTGTGGTAAAATTAGGTGCCTCAACTGATGCTCGGGTTGGCTTATACTCAAATATATATGGTACTTATCATAGGGCATAGAATATGGGCAAATGAGTGAAAGCAGAACTCTACTTGCCAGTATGTTTTAGATCTTTAGAGTAAAATTATAGAACTAGAGTTGACTTTACTTAATAATCTGTGGCTTTCAAACCTCAGAATTTAAACTAAGTCCAATATAGAACATAAACGTAGCTATGTCCATATTGAAGAGAGTACTTAGCCTCCTCTTCCTATAATTCTGCCCTTTGCCCCAATCATTTTTCTCTCTCCCTTTCTCCCAATACTACTTTTCTGGAGAATATTGTTTGAAATTGGTATCATATATAGTAATTGTTTTGACTTAAGCAGCTGGTTTCTGTATATAATATAGAAATAGCCAGAATACTTTTTTTTTCTTCTTCCAGAATACTCTTAAATGTCATTTCAATCAATTTTTGTGCTGCAAAGCCTGACATTTAAAAATCTAACTTTGTCTTTTAACCTCATCTTTTAATTCGTGTTTTATATTAGAAAGCATATCGGTTTAACTTGGGTTAGAATGTCTGGAAACGAGATGTAGTTTATTAGCCTGTGACCTTATGTGCAAGACCAATAGCCTTTTAAGATCTTATCTCTATCCATGGAAGGAAAAGATTATTCCTCTCATTGTTTTATAAGAATTAAATTAAGACCTTAATAGGTGACAGTGGTGTGCACATGTTATTTTTTTCCCATTAACCTAGTTCTCCAGTGAAATTGGCACATTTGTTTTTCTTTGGTCTTACCAGGAACTCCTGCTTTTTTGAACTATTTGAACAGCTCCCTGATGACTTCTTTAACACACGTATGCCATTTTCCTGTTGGTTCATCACTCATAAGTCACATCAACCTTTTGGGTCTTAAAATATTCCAGAACTCTTCTTCTCCCCTAAAAGTCTTTATACATGCTATTTCTATTAATTTCAATCCCTCTCCCCACCCCCCAATTCACTTACTGTCCTCTCATGATTGTCATCTGCTAGGTTTCAGCCCGATGCCACTTTATTTATTAGTGAGACTTTTACTAAATAAGCATTCTACTTGTTACCACATATCAAGAGATAACACAACTTTAAAGGCCCTAGTCTTTTTTTTCTATAAACTTTTCCATGACTAAAAATAGTTTCATTGGCTTATTTACTTATTTGTCTACATGAGTATGGGAACCAAACCTGTTTTATTTTTTCTTACATACCTTTCACATTTAGTAGCTCAAAGACGAGACCACAGAAAATTCTGAGTAATAATTCCTGAATTAATAAATGAGTTCTACGTAGTATTACTAGGATAAAACTATTAACTATATAAGGAACATAGCATAAATTCATTGTTAAAAGTTAGCTCTATTTTAAAAAGCAAAAATTTCTCATGGAGATTTAAGATATATATATATTCTAAAAAGCACCTCTGCATTAGTATAATCAACAAAAGGGCAGAATTTATCCAATTCAGAGGTTTAGGAAAGAAGAAGAAATGGAAACCCAGAGAGGAAATTAGGTAATAGTACTTTTGAGTACTATGACGATGAACTGAAAACAAAATAGGTATGAATTATTGAATGTAAAACCAATGATGTGCTCTGTAAACCTCACTCTAATTCACGATAAAAAGGCTCTTTTAAAAGACATACTAAAAATAAGTAAATACATTTAAAAATAATTTAAATATCGATGTCATTGCTCTTAAACAGTTAAGTGATAACACCAAATCGTGGGTGTATTTTTGTGCATTTACAGATGCTATAGAATCTTGCTCTAGATAACCAAGAATGTTAGGAAGATAAACTAGCTCAAGTATTTCTTTTGACTCTTCATCTACAGAAAATCTGCCTTCTTTAATTTTTGTGAGACTCTGCCTCTTTTCTTTCATTGATGGCAGATGGAATTTTTTCTTTCAAAGAAAAGTGTTTCCTGTATTTCTTTCAGTCTTCACTTCATATATGGAAGTACAATGGGATTCAATTGTTTGTACTAATATATTTACTCTTCAGTTCATATTTTACTGTTTAAAAAAATCTCTGGAGTTTGAGTTACTTTATAATTGAAGCTTGGTTTGTTACTTTTTTCCTATTAAGGATTATATACTTAAGAAAAACTTTCTGGGGGGATTGGGTCAGGAATAAAGAAAAATACTTTCTGAATTAGTGCATTGTTAATCCAATTAATTTTAATGCAGGTATACATCTTTGGGTAGAGAAGCCTCTTTTGGGTGGGAGGGATTTATAATTTTTAAATTCCACATATGTACATTGTGCAAAGTTATAGACCTAGGCTGACTGACCAATACAGAAGCTATTTAAATATAATTAAAACTAAAAATTCAGTTTCTTAATTATACTAACCATATTTCAGATCCCCTTTAGCTATATGTGAATAGTGGCTACCATTTTGGATAGTGCAGCTGTAGAATATTACCATCATCTTAGTAAATACTATTAACATGCTAGTGTAGATTCTAGGGGTACTAAAATATATATATATATATATATAGTCTCTGATTCAATACAGTGAGTGAGTCAGAAAGAGGAGGTCACCTGATCGGAGAAAAATACACAATAAGACCCGATGGTGTTGGGGGAAAGAAAGCTAAGGCCTGGTAGGATTAATATGGATTAATGCATGAATGACAAACCAATTTCTGCTCACTATAGTTTTTTGGAATTTTGGTTTCAGATGTGAAATTCATAATAAGTGAAAAAAATGTAATCATTTAAGGAGCTCTGGTGCTCCTGACCGGAGCCCTGGTGGTATAGGTTACACATTGGGCTGCTAATAATAAGGCCAGCATTTCCAAACCACTAGCTGCTTTCTATTCAGAAATCCTCAGGGGGAAGTTCCACCCAGTCCTATAGGGTGGCTATGCATCAGCATCAACTTGATAAAAATGAACTGTGTTTTTTTTGGTCCGATAGGCATTGTGCTGCCTACCACTAACCTTGTGGTTCAAACCCACCAGCTACTCTGCAGGCAAAAGATGAAGCTCTCTGCTCCCATAAAGATATAATCACAGAAACCCTATATAGAGTTACTAAAAGTCACAGTCAATTTAGTCAGTGTGTTTTTTTTTAACCCTCCATTTAGTGAGAGTTACAAAGCTTAGGACTCAGAGCAATACCAAGTATTTCAGTGCACCACAGTGTTGTAAGTACATTAGCTGAAATCTCTCCTTAATTCTTTTCTAAGGAGCATTCTGGTTCAGCTCTCTCTTTTTTTTATTATCATTTTATTAGGGGCTCATACAACTCTTAACCACAATCCATACATCCATCAATTGTGTAAAGCACATTTGTACATTCATTGTCCTCATCATTCTCAAAACATTTGCTCTCTACCTAAGCCCCTGGCATCAGCTCCTCATTTTATCTCTGGTTCAGCTCTTATCAGACAGATTGGTTTATTTTTCTGGCAGTGCATGATATATTCAATATTCTTCACCAGTACCAGGAATGAAAAGCATAATTCTCAGTCTTATTTATTCTCCAGCTTTGCAGGCATCTGAAGCAGTCAAAAATACCATTGCAGGGGTCAGGCACACCTAGTCCTCAAAGTGACTTTGCTCTGTTACACTGTACTTAAGTCTTTTGCAGCAGATTAGGCCCAGTGCAAGTCTGTCATTTATTTCTTGACTGCTACTTCTATGGAAGATGATTATGGATCCAAGTAAAGTGAAATCGTCGACAACTTCAACGTTTTCTCCTTTGTCATGATGTGAAGACTTTTTATTGTCTATTAATGTTGCGTTGTATTCCAAAGTGATGAAGACTCTTACCTTTGTTCATTAGTAAATGCTTCCAGTCCTTTTAACTTTTAGCAAGTTAGGTTATGTTCTTACCATAGCGAAAGTTATTAGTGAGTCACCTTCCAAATCTGACACCTTGTTCTTTTTTTATAAAGTCCAGATTCTGGGATTTTTTTGCTCAGCAGAAACAATAAGTCTGGTAAAAAGATATAAAACACGGGCATTAACTTTTCCTGATATGAAGGCACTTGGTATTCCCTGACTCTGTTTGAAAGACTGCCTTTTGGTCTTCATACAGGTTCCACATGAGTATAACTAAGTGTTCTGGAATTCCCATTCTTTGCAATGGCATCAAAATTTGATTCACACAGTTGAATGCCTTTGCAGTTTGTTAACACAGGTAAACATCCAATGTCACCATGTCTTTTTCTAATTCCGCTTGATTCTGGCAGTTTCTTGTTGCTTTCTTGATGCATCCGTTTTTGAATTACCCATCAAAATTTTGCGTGTGTGATGTTAATTAAGCTGTCCAATAATTTTTCACTTAGCAAACATGTTATTTAAGGTAGTTATATAAAATGTTAAAATCTGCATTATTTTTGTATCTGTGGATTTTTTTCTAGATAAATTTCTAAAAATGGATTTGCTATATTAAATAGGACTTTTTAATGTTAATCTCAGTAATAGGGAGTCGATGCTGATCCATAGCAATCCTGTGGAACACAATAGAACTACTCGATATGGTATTCAAGGCTATAAATATTTATGGAAGCAAACTGCCTCATCTTTCTCCCATGGAGAGGCTATTGGGCTCAAACCGCCAACCTTTTGGTTAGCAGCCCAAATAAAGATACCAGGGCTCTTTAATATTAATAGAATGGTCAGGTTTTTAATAAAACTTATTCCAATTTAAATTGTTTTAAAAATATGTGAGTGTCTAGTTCAATATTCATTTTTCCCCATCTAGCACTTTTGCCATTAAGCAAAATTTGTCCAACTTTAATGTCTTGTGATGGTAAGTTTTTCTTTTCCATACATATTTTTACAATTTTTTTCTGTGATTCTGTCTTTAACCTGTTGGGCTGCTTGGCGTTTTGTTTGTTTGTTTTAACTGATTAGAAAGATTTACAAAGTTATGTATAATGATGTTATGTCATAGATATTCTTTCTGCATTTGCTACTTGCCCTACTTTTCATTTTTTTGTAGCTTTTGGTATTCAAAAATATATATATGTGATCAAGTTGTCAGATTATTGGCGGGTTTGTTTTGTGGCATTATTTTTAGGAAGGCTCAATTCCCTATTATAAGGTTTTTTTAAAACATTCTATTTTTAAAATACTTATACAGTGAACCCTCGTTTATCGCGGTTAATCGGTTCTAGACTACCGTGATAAATGAAATTCCGCGAAGTAGGATTCCTTATTTGTAAATCAAATATTTCCGTAGTTAGAGCATAGAGGACATGAAAAAACACCCTTTAGTCACCAGTACACTCGTATTACCCAATTTATTAAACGAAAAAGGGAAAATACAGTAAAACATTTTGGACGTTACAATGATCATTTATTATTTATTATATTATTTATGGCATCTAGTTTACAGTATTACATATTTCACATACAGTATTATTATACATAGTTCTTACAAATACTGTAATCAATGGCGTGCAATCTCCACGATTTTCTTGCCATCTTTGATCATATCCAAAAGTTTTACCTTTTCCTGGATGGTGAGCATCTTCCTCTGGCGCTTATTTTTATTGTCAGAAGGCTTAGAAGAAGCAGCTCGTTTAGGAGCCATCATAGGGCTTAGATAAAATTTCTTAAAAATCGCAAACAATTACAGTACACTGTACAAAAGCAAAAATGCATCTGATACGTAGCTCCGATACGTAGCGATGCAGACAGAAGCGTGTACAGTATGAGCCAATTAGTGGCAGTAATGACAGAGCATGCGCT
This sequence comes from Echinops telfairi, assembly GCF_000313985.2. Lineage (NCBI taxonomy): Eukaryota > Metazoa > Chordata > Mammalia > Afrosoricida > Tenrecidae > Echinops > Echinops telfairi. Next base: position 5,859,477 of record NW_022103904.1, read on the forward strand.
GTTACGCAAAAACCGCGATAGAGTGAAGCCACGGAAGTCGAAGCGTGAAGTGGCGAGGGTTCACTGTATATTTACATTATTTTTATCTTACACTGTTCTACCATCTTTATTTTTTGTAAAGTGTACACATTTCTTGGGTTTCCTGTTCTGTTGATTCTTTTGTATATACTGTAGCCTATAATACATTTTAATTGCTGGTAGATAAAAATCTCCCTCTCAAAAAAAATCTTGCCCTTTCTCATGCATTTACATTTGTAAATAGCTATATGATCTGAAAACTTAACTATAGATGGTTAATTTGGGTTTGTGTATTTTTGTTGTAACTTCAGTGAATCCTGTGATAGCTAGAATTTGGTGGGCATATCTTGTTATTCTAGGTCTCACAATTTCTGTCTGTGTCAGGGTGCAGTTACCACGTTTGCTCGCTATTTAGTGGGACATATTTGAGTTTTCTTTCTCTGATAGGTTTCGGCCTTCCACAGGTTCCAGTTTACGCAGGTTTTACTGCATATGTAACAAAACAGTTGCCACTTATCCAGTTTTGATTTGAATTACATTGAGCTGGATTTGGGGAAGGCAAGTATTTAACATAAAATAATCATGTGTGCTAGAGAGTGGATATTGTAACTCATAGAGAATACTTAAAAACATGGAATGGTGGCTGATTATACTAAATTATATATACTTATTTGATGTTGCTAGTATAGTTATTTCTTAAAATGCAATTTCTTTAACTCAGCAGTTCTATGTTTAAAATGTTCACAGTGAAACCTATGAGAGCTGGAACTTGATGGGACTGGCTTTTGCTCTTCCAGGTTTCCTACATCTGCCTTTGGATGCAATCTTACCATATTTCCATCACTTGTTTAATGAGAAATATTTGAATTCCCCCTATGAATTGGCATTGACTTGGAAGTGTGTTTGGTTTTTTGAGCCTCTGACAGGTTCCTACCTTACATAGGTTCCAAGTTTCATAGGTTTTACTGTGTAAGTAATCATAACTTTATGTAGATTTTGCTATGAGAATATTACTTGTACTAACACTTATAATAACAACAAAAAAAACCCAAAAAGGCAGAAACAATTTAAATACCAAAAGAGTGTTATTGAACAGAACGATGACATACAATGCTATGTAGTCATTAAAGTAATTGTAAAATTTCCATGATAAGGGAAACTTCTGTATATTAACTGGAAAAAGTTTATAAAGAAATATGTAAGCTTAATCTGACTTTCATGTTAAAAATTAATTCCAGAAACACAAGGAAACTTAAAAATGTTCATTGTTTTAATTCCTACATCTAAAATGATTAAAATAGACATCTAAAATGATTAAATAGACACTAGCCTAGAAAACTATGAGGCAGTTAGACTCTTTCACATGGGGTAACCACTGGCACACAACAGTAAATAGGGTTATGGAGTCTTTTTACATATCATTACTTTAAATTTAATAAAAATTAGTGAGCTAGTTTTTTCAAGAAACAGATACTTTGTTTTTAAATACATCCTTCTTCCCCAATGCACAGGAAAGACTTGACTTGTGAGCTAACCCTAAAATCTTTATATTGGTTATAACAGATAGTTAACTTTTTATTTGTATATTCTAAATAATCTCGATGACAAAAGAAAAAAAAAACCCTTTGGATTTTAAATTATGTAGCACTTTTGTAGACATTACCATAAGTTGTAGATACAAATCAATGTTGTCTCTTGTGTTTATTCAGGAGCCCTGGAGGTATAGTGGGTTGGGCTATGTGTTGGTTGGGCTGCTGACCACAAGGTCGACAGCAGCCTGAAACCACCAACTGCTTTGTGGGAGAAAAATGAGAATTTCCACTCCCGTGCTACCCTCCCCTATAATCATGATTCGGAATCCACTTGATGGTAATGAGTTTGAGTTTGTTTATCGTGTTTAGTAAGAAGCCTTGGTTGCACTGTTGGGTTAGTATTAGACTACTAACCCAAAAGTCGATGGTGCAAACTCCCTAGCCCTGCAGAGGTGTTTTAATGGTGTACAGATAATTTGAAGAATGGTGTATCACAGTCATTTTAACCAGAAAAACAGGAAATCTGAGAGTTAAACAATTTTTTTAGTTCGTTATTTAGTTATGGAAAATTATTAGTTTATGGAAGACTAGGTTTGGAGATAGATCACTCTTTAGAGTTAGTGGATTTAGTGACTTAAGGATATCATCAAAGACCCAAGTTCTTCCAAGCACAGTGTCTGCTTTATTCTCATTTTGTAGGCTATGTTGAGGACAGTTGCTCATATCTGGTAAAAGAGAACCTAACATCACATGACTCTCAAGTGTACGACTCCTCTCCCATGGGCCTTCCTCATTGCTTCATAGGCCTAAATGTGCTTATGTCTGCCCATCTAACAAGCCCAGCAGCAGCAGAAGGGTTTCTGAGAACCTACTTACTAGAAACTGTACCTGAATTAGAGTATGATCAAAGAAACAAAGTAAGCACTACTTTTTTGTACTTAGGAGCTTGTTGGGAGGGAGGGATGTAATGTACTTCGTTCCACAGAGATTTAATTGGCTTTGCATCAATTCTGAAGACTGTTACTTGGGTGTTGTGGAAGAAGATTGAAAAATAGCTATTGTGCTAGATGAGATAAAGTTTATGTAAACTTTTTACTAGTTCTAGTAAGTCTGTAGATAGGTAGAAAATTGGCAACCAAATATACTGTCATTAAATTAATGAAATAAAGATCTGGTGACCTTAAGATAATGCTAAGTTGTAATGATATCTCTTGATTTATTATTCTTGATTTATGACTCTAGTGTTTTAATGTAATAACTTTAATAATTGTTTCCTGACTGATCCTTCACCAAATGGTGTATTCATTAAGGTTTTTATTTTACTACTGTGTTTTCAGACACCTAACTCAATTTAGGTGCAACCCTGGTGGCATATTGGTTATGTGTTGGGCCACTAACTGCAAGGTCAGCAGTTGGAAACCACCAGCCATTCCATGGAAGAAAGATGGCCTTCTTTGCTCCCCAAAATAGTCACAGCCTCAGAAATTCATAGGGCAGTTCTCCCTTGTCGGATAGGGTCACTATGAGTTGGCATCGACTTGATGACTGTGTGTTTGGGTTTTATTTTGGGGGCAACTTAATTTGAAGACTTTGGTCATTTTAATGCTTAAAAGGATTTTGTAACAAATGTTATACACCCATAAGATTTACTTATTTTTACTGCTATTTGAGATGATAGGAATTTGAATTATTTTTGTACTTTTTAGAATTAAATTTTTACATATTGCTTTAGATGTTTTATGAGTTCAAAATTCTTTAACATTTTTTTAGTAAATATACACCATGGTGTACTCATAGAACAATTCCAACCCACACAGTTTAACGGCATACATTATATTCTTCACCTTGTTACACCATCCTATTTTTTCTTATACAATTGCTCTACCATTGACCTAGACTTATCTTATAAATTCACCTATTTTTAGGGTTCCTGTTGTTCATTTGATCTCAGATGTAAATGCTTTACAAGAGTAAAGCATAGTACATAAGGTGAACATTCTTTATTTCTTCAGCTAAATTGTTGCTTAGTTAGATGACATCAGAGAACTATGTCAGTTGAAAGTTCAAGTATTTTTCAGGGCAACAGATTCAAAGTTGGTTTTTGTCTCAGTGGGTCCAGTATGTCATGGTTCTATAAGAATTTTGAAATCCTGTATGATATATTACCCTCTTTTGATCAGATGAGAATGTTCAGTGCAGGGCACTGTCCTGTTTGTGTAATCTCATGGCGCAGGAGGCAGTATTTCATTGAGGCAAGAACACTTGTAGTCCAGTTCTTTCTCTTATTCCTAATGCTTCTTCCTCTCTTGCTCCAGGTGAATAGAGACATATTGTACTTTAGATGGTGGCTCATAGCTTTTAAGATTGTAAGTACTACTCACTAAACTAGATGTTGAACAGTCAAACTCTAAAAACAGCATTAGGCCCATTGGTTCATCAATCCTTTATGAAGCCAAGAGAACTTAATCCCATAAGGTATTTGGTTATCTTTAAGCAGTTTCAGAAAGTGGATTCTGTTTTTAAATTTTTGGAATGTTGTAGTAAAATTACATATAACACTTTATTGGCCATTTTGTCCTTTCTCTGGTGTACAACTTTGGTTGATTCTTGATTATTATCCTTTTAAAAGTCATGAGGTCACATCTCATTTTGTAATTTTGATTTGTATCTCTAACACAAGAAAGATGTGGTAGCCTGCTTCCATAAAAATGTGCAGCCTTGAAGACATTATTCCAATAATTAGTCTTATATTATTCCATTATTCTTCATTATTCCCTTTCTCCTCTGTCTTATAGGATTGTAATGAGTAGGAACTTAACCTTGTAACCTTAAGTTTCATTCTTTTACTGGCTGGTGACAATGAGCATCTTTTCATGTACTCTGCTGAATATCTTCTATGGGGACATGTTTTCACATTTCATGCCATTTTCACATTTGTGTTTTTGTTGTTAAATTGTAGCAGTTTTATGGGATTTTTGTTGTTGCTGTAGTTTTAACCTTTACGTAGAGATCTCATAGACTTTCCCCCTAGTCTTTAGGTTGTCTTTTGATTTTTCAGATAGAATTTTTTTTGGTGAACATACTTAATTGTTATGAGGTCCCAATAATCTTTGTGGTCTTTGGTTGCTATGCTTTTGTTGATGTGTTTGGTAATCTGTCATTAAAAAAACAAACACAACACCACTAGGACAAGAGTTTCACCCCCATATTTTCTCCTGATAACTTTGTGGGTTTTGGTTTTACATTTAGATCCTTGCTCTATTTTGATTTAGTGTTGAATATAATGTGAGTCTCTGTTCCTTCTTCTTTGAGCTGATAAGGCACCTTTGTTGACCATACATATATGGTTTTATTTCTAAGCTATCAGTTATATGGCATTGATCATATCATTAAACCAATACAAGCTAATTTGAATGCTATTCTATATTTATACTACATTTTGAAATTGGGAACTGTAAGCACCCCAGTTTTGTTGTTCTTTATAATTGTTTCCTTGTCTTTCCACCTATAATTCCTTTCCAGCAAGTCACTTGCTGTGAATCAAAACTAACTGAGTATAACCTAAAATTAAAACAGTAAAACTTATTCCTCCTAGAGTTATACTGTCATGATTTTAAAGCATATTCATGTTTGTTGGACTCAGAGACACCCATGTGACAGAAAGAACTGTCTCAAAAAATTTTTCTGTACTGTAATCCTTATGGAAGCAGATTGCCAAGTCTGTCTCCCATGGAGCTGCTTGGTGGATTTGAACCTCCAAACCAAACTTTTGGTTAGTAGTCAAGTGCTTAAACCATTTATACCAGAAGGGCCCATATCAAGTTGTGTTTTGTTTTTATATTGTAAGCTAATTCTGAAAGACAAGATTGCTCTAAAAATATTGATTAAATTATAAATTTAGCCAGCAAGTTTTCTTTTAAAATTTCTAAAGATCTATTCATGAGCTAGTCTTTAGGAATAACAATTTAAACCATTTACCTCTAGATATTTCTCTTCAAGGTACATCAAAATAATAATAATAAATAAAATTGCTGACCCTGGGTATGGTTCTATTCTAAGCCTTTTTACAAATTTTATTTGTTTAAGCTTTATATGTAAACTATGAAGTAAATAATGCTAAGAAAGAAATGAGTAAAGGAAAAATCAAAACCACTCTGGTACAATACTAAATATTTGATATGGAGAAAATCGAACTCTGGTTTTTCAAGCAGTCATTCCAGATGGTTAGTTTTTTAATAGGCTGTGGAAAATCTAATCTTAATATATCACAGTGTATCAGAAAGTACATTTGGAATTCCAGTTTTAGGCCAGAGACATGCCTATTCCTATACCACACAATCCTACTCCTTTTCATGTAGTGGGAGCACCCTTAAACTAACCCATTGTTACGGATTGAATTGTGTTTCCCAGAAATAAACTTTCATCTCTATGCCTTTGCTTATAAACCCATTTGAGAAGGGGCTGTCTTTCTTATGTTACCGAGTCCAAATTGTGAGTGTATAGGGCATGTCTTTTCATTTGCCTTGTATGCATGTGAATGGGCAGTAAATATTTTAGACCACAGAAGTATTTATTTTAATTATGATATTGTTGTAGAATATTGACAGTACCATGGACTTCCAGAAGAACTAACAAATCTGTTTAGAAAGAGAAACCACCTGCATGCTACATAGAAGAGAGGGTGAAGACACGTTATCAAGAGAGACCAATTCTTGGCTAAAAGGGCATTATGCTTGATCAGGGAAAAAGAGGAAGACTCATCGTTGTGGATTGATATAGTGTCTGTAACACTGGGCTCACAACCAAACAATTTTGAGAATGGAGCAGGATGGGGCATTGTTTCATTCTGTTGGTCATAGGATTGATATGAATCCGAACCCACTTGATGGCACCTAACAACAACAACAGCAGTGTCCCGAGTCAGTCTCTTGAGATACAAATAGGTTAAACAAGCGAGTGAGAGAAGCAGGGATGGGTAAGGTAGATGCCAAGCCACATGGATTACCAAGGAACCAGGAAGAGACAATGACCTTCCTTCCGAACCAACAGAGAATGAAAGCGTTCCCCTCCAACTGTCCCTCTGAATTGAAATTTCTAGCCTCTTGCACTGAGAAAAAAATAAATTTCTCTTTGTAAAAGTCATCCACTTGTGGTTTTTCTGTTACGGCAGCATTAGAGAACCAGACACCTCCACCTCACTATCTCTGGTGGTGTTTCAGCTGCTCACATGTGTCCAGAACCTCTTGGTCTCCTGAACCAAAGGATGGATTCAAAGACCATAAAACAGAAAGCAGAAAATGAGTGTGTTTGGAAAGAAAAGAAAAGCACCTGACACAGCAGGTGGGGGCTTGGGTTCATTGCCACTGAATGAACTGAGCCTAGTGGTTTTTATCAGGTGTTAGGTAGGATACTTAGCCTGTCTGTTATCTCTAGGTTATGAGTGGACCAATCCCAGGTCTGGTCCTATTTCTCAGGTCCAATCATAAACCTGGTCATTCTCTCCACGGCTGGGTCTTGCTTGGGCATGGTCAAGGAAGTAAGCACGTACGGTCAGCGAAAAGAATTTTGATGACCAGTATGGTCAGCGAAAAGAATTTTGATGACCATGGAGTTTAGAATCAGCTTAGGGTTCTGGTGCCTGCAGGCGAAGATCTAAGTTGCCCTAGGCTGTTGAAATCACCCTTCTAGATACCCTGCTACTCCCAATGCTTCTTTCTCTCTGCCTTCTGGTTCTCTCCAATCTCAGTGTCATTGCAGGCCTGAAATTAGGAATGAATACACCAATGTGAAGAGCCGTAAACAAAGAGAATGAGATTAGTAGGATGGGTCTTTTCCATCTCTGCCAGTACTCATGTCCTCCAAATATCTTCTGGTCTTTTCCCCTCTGATTATTTTGTAGAGTTACAGATGAAACTTTTTAGTAAATAAAAAATAGGTGAAATATGATCCTTTAATACTTTTAGAAGGAATTAATTTTAATTTAACAAATATTTGTTGACCCCCCAATTACATTCTAGATATTCTTTAAGTTTCTGGGAATATACAGGGTTAGGCACATTCTGGGAATAAGCAGGGTTAGGCACATTCCTAACCTCCTAGTGTTAACACTGTTGTATGTAATGCTCTGGCTTTCTTACATAGTCTATCATAAAAAATGAAGATGGGGACTGGGCTGGGTTGCTGCAACTTAAACACTAGAAGGTCCAAGGAGAGTAGAGGAATGTCTAGATTCACCTTTATTTGACTTGAGGCTCTATTAGGTTAATAATTCACTTCCTTTCTCATTAAAGCTAGGAAGTGTTTTCTAGTGATTACAGATTACCTTTTAATATCAAACAATAACGAAACGGTGTCACAGAAAGATTTTTGTGCCCCCCACCCCTTTTTTTAAAGATAGATTTCAGGCAGAACTTGTTTGAATTTCATTTGGTGTCCTGAAATTTTATACCCTTGAGGAAATGGTGTGAGGAGGAAAATCTTAATCTATACTAACTCCAGGCCTATAGCCTCAGGCAGAGGTCAGACATACCTCCACCTTTAATTAATCCTATTCTGACACCATATCCCTCCTATTCTACTAATCTGCTGAGTTCAGTAATTCATTGCAGTGGTCACAGAAAACTCACACAGTACTCACAAGTTGGGAGCTTTTTAGGGAACATAATATAAAATGTTAAGGATACTTGTCCCCCCTTTCTTTCTGTAATACCTCTTTTCAGCCATGCTAGCAGGCATGTCTCTCTCCTGTCCTAGGCTTCTCAGGTACACGGTCCTTTGACATCTGCCTTATATTATGGACTGGATAGCCTTTCACGCTGCCTCATGGTCTCAGTGCTGCTCCTCTGCTGTTTCACAGTCTTGGTGTTAATGCCTCTGGTACCTCTGCTACCTTCACAACCTCATCACTTCAGACAAGGATCTCTTACATGTTCTGCTGCTCTTCTTTATTGATGACTGTGAGATTTTAAATTCCCTGCTTCTGAGATGGCTCCCTTATGCTAGAGAACTGACAGACTGTTCAGTTCCCAAAGTAGAACCCTCTATAACTTACTTGCTTACTCCCTCTCAGACATTGATAAGGAATTACAAAGACTGTGAATGGAAGGGAGCTCTAGTAGCGTGGTTATGAGTTGGCTTGCTAACTTCAAGGTCAGCAGTTTGAAACCACTACTGATAGTTTCCTATTATTATAAACCCAGGGGTCAGCAAGCTTCTGAGATAGATGAGCCAATTCTGTCATATGCAACAATTTAAAAATTATGAGTCATATATTTTTGCAAACAAAATCACCATTATCTGAATAATAACATTCAATATTTTTCAATTTTACTTCAGAGCCACATGTGCCACTAAGAGAGTCGAATATGCTGCAGTTTTCTGACCCCCTGCCATAAACAGTTAAAGTCTTGGAAATGCACAGGGATTATTTATACTCTGTCCTGTAGGGTCCCTATGAGTCAGTTCAACTCAATGACAGTGAGACAGATAGAAAAGACACCAAACAAAAGTACTTTAAATACTTAGTCTTTGATTCTTGTACTTGTTAAAGTGCTTTTTAATAGCCCTTAGTTTTGCAGTCAGAACCATTCAATCATCACCTTTAAATTCTTAAATTCTCTGTGGATCAATTTTTATATTGAATTTGAGAGGGTAGGCCAAAAACCTGTTGCCTTTGAGTTGATTCCTATTCCTTGTGACAACCCTATGTGACAGAGTAAAAGTACTCAGTAGGGTTTCTAAAACCATAAGGTTTGCTGTGTAGATTTGAACCTACTAACCTTTCAGTTAGCAGCTGTTGAGATCTTAGCCACACTGCCACCAGGACTTAAAGCATTATTACTTATTTCTGATTTAGACTGTGATCCAAAAGGTCCGCAGTTTGAAAACACCAAGTGCTCTTTGAGAGAAAAACGAGGCATTTCTGCTCTGTCCTTTAGGGTCACCGTGAGTCAGAATTGACTTTAAGGCAGTGAAGTTGAAGTTTTTTGCCATCAAGTAGATTCTAACTCCTAGGTACACTTTAAGATATACTAGATCTGCCAATGAAATTTGCAAGGCGAGAAATCTTTCTCCCACAGTGCGTCTAATGGGGTTGAACAGCCTAGTATTTAGTCCACTGAGCCATCAGGACCACTTTAAAGCATCACGATACCCTTTTATTATGTAGACATATTTGTCTGCAGTACTACCTTTTGGGACTGCTAGTCAACAACTAGCATTCAACTTTATATTTTTAATACAGTGCTTAGTATCCACCATTTGTCTGACAGTTTGTTGTACTGTGGTGGCTTGACTGCTGCTGTGATGCCAGAAGCTCTGTTACTGGTACTTCAACATTGGCAGATACTGAAACCCTCATGAGTAGCAGCAGAATATTGGCAGATAAAGTATGAGAGATAGCTTATTACGTTGGCAGGCAATCGGAATATGACTAAAGAGCTGTCTTCTCAAAGTAGAGTCTACCATAATGACGTGGATGGAGTAAAGCCTGCAGGAATAAAACCTTCAGACCCTACATTTGCTGATTGGGCATGACTCAAACTGAGAAGAAACAAGCTGCAAGCATCCATTACTAATTGGAATTTGGAATATTTGATTTATGAATCTAGAGAATGCATAAACATCAATATTCTAGACATTATTGAGCTGAAATGAACCAAACAGGAAATCTAGTCAATACAACTCTTATTCAAATGTATGCACTAGCAACAAAAGCTGGTGATGCAGAAATTGAAGAATTCTATATCTTCATTTAGAAATTTATCAAACATGCAATCACCGTGCATTGATAATTATTAGTGATTAGAATATAAAAGTTGAAATCAAAAAGGAAAGAACAGTAGTTGGAAAATATGGCCTTGATGATAGAAAACAAGTTGAAGATTGCATGATAAAATTTTGGAAGACCCAACGATTTCTTCATCACAAATAACTTTTTACAACAACAGAAAAGACGACTATACATACAGACTTTTCCAGATGGAATACACAGAAATCAAATTTACTGCATCTGTTGGAAAAGACCATGGAGAAGGTCAATAACAGCAGTTCACATGAAACCCAACGATTTAACTGTGGAACCAGACTATCAATTCCTCTTTTGTAAGTTCAGATTTAAGCTAAAGAACATAGTCCACAAGAGTCAAAATACAACCTTGAATATATGCCACGTGAATTTTAAGAACAGATTTGGCACATTGAACACAAATGACAGAAGACCTGATAAGCTATAGGATAACAGCAAGAACAACACACATGAAGAAATCAAAAGACCATTAAAAAGATAGGAAAGAAAAAGAAAGTGAAACAGCCTTTTAATCAGAGTAGCTAAGGTAAATGGAAAAAAAGAATAAAAGTGCACAGGGCAGCTTGAAAAGATAAAACTTAGAAATATGTTTTGAAAATCATGATGGCAACATATGTACACATGTGCTTGACACGATGGATGGATGGATGGATGGATTGTGATCAGAGTTGTATGAGCCCCCAATAAAGTGATTTTTTTAAAGACAAGATAAAACTTGAGAAGATATAGTAAAACATTACAATGAAATGTGAAAAGACCTAGAGTTAGAAAACCAAAATAGAAGAAAATACTTGGCATCTCTTGAATTGAAAGAACTGAAGAAACTGAAGGGCTTAAGTTACAATATTGAAATATTCTGTGGACAAAATATTGAACGATGAAAGAAACATCAAGAACGATGGAAAGAGTAGACAGATAAAAGGAACGAACTCAGCGGCCTTAACTACAAAGTCATTTAAGGTTTTTAATGGGAGATTTCATTGTTGTTGTTTTTAATCCTCATTCACTATTCCAATTCCTTCTGTCTGCTTTTAGCCCTTACTATACCAGAAAAACCAAACACACTGCCATCAAGCTGATTCTTCCATAATTGACTTTACGTTGTCCTCTGATAGCAAGATTGTTCACATCCCTGGATTTCAGTTCACTGGAGGCTTAAACTATGTGAGGACCCTACAAATGGATTTGGACTTTTGCTTTCATCAGCAACCTTCTGCAAACTGGTGTTATATGAAGCATGTTTTGGTTGTTTAAGTACACTAAGGCTTAGATTCCTATAGTATATAGTAATGAAGAAATTTTGGAAAGTTTCATTCTTTCTAAGCAGTTAATGACCCCATAAAAAGCTACAAAATTATTTTCCCTTACTTAAAAGGTTCCTTTACTTAGACCTGTATTTTTTTTTTTACTTCCATCTTTTTTATTTGAAACATCTAAAACATACTATTGATAGGGCAAGAGGTAAGATAGGTAGACATCATAAACCTTACTGTGATTGTGTTATATTTCTGAGTTTGTCACTGTCACCTCAGTCTTCATTTTAAAATGAAAATACTGGATAACACTGGGGACTAATCTGGGTGAATAAAATAATTGTTGTGTTTCAAATGATAGTTGAGTTATTTGCTTCACAAAACTGCATATCTTTCTGTAGAAGTTCTATTGTGCTGTACAAGTAGGGCTTTATATTTATGTATGTATGTATGTTTGTCTTTATATACACATCTTTTGAAGAGGTAGAAAAATGCAGGTGAAATTATTTTGAATATATTTAACTCAAGGAGCTCTGGTGGCGCTGTCAGGTAACTGTTGGACTGGTATTGCAAGGTTGGTGGTTCAAACCCACCATCTGCTCTGTGTGAGAAATGTGAGGCTTTCTGTTTCTATAAAGATTTATAACCTCTTCAACCCTAGAGGGTTGCATTAGAATCTACTCAGTGGCAATGGGTTTTGGTTAATTCTCTCATGTATATGAATCATCAATTTAACAATAAGCAATATTTTCAAATAATGAGTTTTTAAAAACATTTTGTATTTTCAAAATCCTTTTTTTGTACACTTGCAGCACAGCTCATCTCAGCTGAGTGTAGGTTCATTTAAAATGCTCAATAGACACTTTTGTGATTAATATCTCCTGAGTGGACAACATTATGAATGGAGAAAGTTCTAGAATATAGTTTGGATGTTTATATCTTATACTTACATATTGCCGGATACTTGATTAAAGGGGGTGAGTTTTCTTTCATTTTGGCTATCAGTCTGATGGATAAAAATAGTATCTCACTTTTGCTTTGATTGTACTTGATTTCATGACTGGTAGAACCTATAACAGTTTATATTTATATACCATTTCAATTTTCTTTCAGTTGTCCTTCTGCTACCTTAATACTAAACCTATAAATATAGGCACATAGATCTATTTCTCCATCCCCATATGGATATATTTGCATATGTACATATCTTTATCTAGACCTCTATAAATGCCCTTTACCTCCCAGCTCTTTCCTCTATTTCCCTTGATTTTTCCTCCTGTCCCACTATCATGCTCAGTCC
>NW_022103904.1:5876098-5877695 GCF_000313985.2 Echinops telfairi
ATAACCTTGTCTATTTCTTCTATTGCTATGGGTCTGTTGAGATTCTTGACGTCCACCGAGGATAGTCTAGGGAGGGATTGTTTTTCCAAGAATTTATCCATGTCTTCCAAATCGTTGAATTCATTGGAGTACAATTCTTCGTAATACTGTGTAGATATCCTTTTGATTTCATTAGGGTCTGTTGTAATGTCCCCTCTTTGATCCCTTTTTCTTGCTATTGAAATTTGTTCCTTCCTTCCTTTAGTTAAATTTGCAAGTGGTCTCGAAAGAATTTTCAATAAATATTTGCTCTTTAAAAAAAATGTAAATAAGCAACTAAGAGTATTAAATTATTGAAGCAACAGTCAATTTTTTTATTAGAGGATTCCCCCCTTCCCCATATTTATTCCCGCTGCGCCCTGCCCGCCCCCTCCCCCCACACACATACCCGGGTTTCATGTACACCAAACCATACAAACCAAGACAGAAAACAAACAGCTAAGAACAATGACAAAATGAAACAAAAACCTGAACTGAAACCAAAGCAGAAAATATTAAGCACTGGAAAAATTATACATTGGATCAAGAGGGAGATCACTGCCAAGGCATCACATTTTGACTTAAATGTAATTGCAGTAAACTACACTGAAATGTATTCTGCGTACAAGGCTCTTTTCCCATCTCTGACCTATAGTCAGAGGGAATTCTCCAGAGACTTAATCCACATGAGGGAGCCTACAAATGGGGTTTGAGCTTTCATTGTCATCCACAACCTTCTGAGTGTTCTGATTTGTTTTGTTGTTTTTTAAGTGTCCAGATTTTTAGGTCTAAGTTCATTGCTTCCTCTGGGTTTGGATTTTATTATTTATAATTCTTGGATCACACATGCTAGAGTGCTCCTTCCATGTAGACTTAACTGACACCTCACTTAGATGGCTGCTTATTTTAAGTCAAACTTTTAAAACCCCAAGGGTTGCTTTTTCTTTTCTTCCACATTAATATATGTATAACATTATAACATAATATAATATATATAATTAATATATAACACATTTATGTATTCATATTCTGCTGGATTATTTTGAAGTGAGTCCCTGACATCATATTCCAGCTGTAAATACTTGATTTTTTTTATCTCAGATATATGACCACGTGGTCTATTAAAACAAAATTGGTAATATTTGTTGGTGTTGTAGTTAAGTACTGTGAAGTTGGTTTTGACTTATAATGGCCCCATGCATAGCAGTCTGAAACAGTGCCTAATCCTGTGCCAGCCGCACTATTGTTGCTATATTGAGCCCATTATTGCAGTTACTGTGCCAATCATGTCATTGAGGACCTTCCTCTTTCTGCTGATCCTCTACTTTGTCAAATATGATGCCCTTCTCCTGGAAATGGCCCCTCCTGCTACTGTACCCAGAGTATATGAGGCACTCACTAGAATACTTTTGTGTAGTCAGTGAAACATGGGCTTTGAGCTATGATCCATCTGATAACAGATACTTTATTCTGTGCCTTTTTCTGAGTCTGCCTTGCATTTATAGCATTTTTTCTACCAACCTATTTCAGCTGTTTTTCAGTTTTACTGTGTGATATGAATTACATTGCTCAATAATTT
>NW_022103904.1:5878473-5884859 GCF_000313985.2 Echinops telfairi
TTTTTTTACAGTGACTATTCTCTCTCTCCTGAAGCTTACTATGTTTAACGTTTTATTCATCGAAATTCTTCATAATGGAAACGTTAGGCTTAAATTTTTTCTTCAGTTCCTTCAGTTTGAGAAATACCAAACGTCATAATCTTTTTGGTTCTATTAACTACAGGTCTTTGCACATGTCATTATAATACTTTACTTTGTCTTCTTGAACCTCCCTTCTGGTCTTCAGTCATTAGTGTTCAGTGTATCAAAATAATTTCTGAGATGATCTCTGTACCATGCTCAAGGTTGTACTATGATTCTCATGGACTTGTTTTAATTTTCTTTAGCTGCAACTTCAACTTGCCTAAGAGCAATTGATGGTCTGGCTTACAGTTGGTCCCTGTCTGTATTTTAGCTGATGATATCAAACATCTCCATCCTCTTTTCCCCACAGATATAGTCAGATTGATTCCAGTTAATTCCATCTGGTGAGATTCACATATATAATCACCAATTATACGCTATCCATGTCATTAAATTCAACTTTGAAGAGACAGGTTTCCATTCGGATTTTGTGGGCCTTCCATCCTGAGGAGAGCTCATCTTCTGGCATTACATTAGACAAAATTTCCCTGCTAGTCATAATGTTTTCAGTGGATAACTTGCAGAAGTGGACCACCTCTTCCTTCTTCCTAAGTCTGAAAGTTCCACTGAAGCCTGTTGCCCATGGGTAACCCTGCTGATAATTGAAACACTAGTATTTTAGATTCCAGCATCACAGCAATAGTAAGTTACCAAGTACAACAAACTGACAGACCAGTGATGCAATAATTTTATAATATTTAATTTCCCATGTTTGTATTTACCCAGATATCTCAGAAATGTTTAATATAGTTAACTTGTTTGACTCCTGGTGCAGATAGGGTCTACACATTGGCATATGGTTGGCTAACATAAGAAGTCTTGTAAAATTTATACTAGCTCCTCTTTAAATTTTCCCATTTTCTGTTTAATCATTGATGAATACCCCACATTTTGGATTTGGCTAGATGCAGCCTTTTCATTGTTGTTTAGCTTGTTCCTCTATCTTTCATAGTTCTTACAAATGGTAATTAAATCTAGAAGATAAAGTTTCTGGGCTTGTGGTACTTGCACTAAAAAGGTGATGTTGGGGGCTCCATTTGACCCATTTGGGTCACACCAGGATTCACAAAGTACTTGTTTGTTTCACTTAAAATTTGATGATTTTAAAGTTGACCTGTGATTTCAATTGTTATTATCTGGTTCCTCCCATTTGTGTGTTCCCTATTAGTCTTTTACTCAATAATTGGAGCAACCACTTGATGATAGTTGCCTCAATCCATTATTTCATTAGGTATTGAAATGTGAATCCTCTTTGTAGTGAGGAACTTTTCTGTATCTATTATTTGACTGCCCCCAAATAGTCCATATGACAGGTAGATTAAAAGTGTAGGAATTTCCCTTTATTAATTTTGCAGATGAGTAAGTGTCCCCCATCTCTCTATAGGTGTCCAATCAATTTATTTTGTATTTTCATTACAATACGAATGTATTTTAAACAGTTGGTATATGTTAATTAATTGCAGTCATTTTGTTTTTGCCCAAATTTTGCTTTGGGACGGTGATGGGCATTTTTAAGTTGGCTTTTATATCTTTTTAAAACAACCTAGAAGCCTTTTGTCATCACTTCCTTGCTTTCTAGAAAGCACAATAAGATATCTCAGGATCAATTTTTCCATTTCCTATTCCTGGGATTAGACGTTGCTAAAGATGTAAAGTATTTGGAAAAGACAGTGTGGGGTGCTGGGGTCCTCATTTGCTGCTGTATTGTTTGTTCCTAAGCCTTTTTAATGTATTAAACAAGGAAATTTCCCCACCTTTTTTTCTTAAAGGGGGGAAATTAACATATGAATGCATACTGATATGATAGTACTTTGTGATAAATTATCAGAAGATTTGGTAGCATGAAAGAGTAATAATTTTTTTATTAGCTCTTATGGTTCTATTCGCTCTTATGGGCCAGGAATTTGGATGTAGTTTGGTTAGCAGTTGTGATTCAGGCTTTTTTGAGATGGAGCTGTTGTCAAGGAAAGGCTTCACTGAGATTGCAGAATTCACTTTGAAGGTGCGCCCTTTCATTGCAGTTGACAATTTGTGGTTACACTGTTAATGGGAGGACTCAGTTCTTCTTTAAAATGGCTTTTCCATAGGTCATGTTGGTGGCTGGCTTCTCTCATGGTGAATAGTCCGAAAAACTGAGGTGGAAGCTGCAATGTCCTTAAAATTTTACCTTACCAATTATAGTATACTTCAGTCTGCACAAAGGATCCATAATCAGTGTGAGAGGATATGGAAAACGAACATTGTTGGGGGCATCTTGAAGGCTGGCTACTACAGATAATTTTAATTTAAATTGTAAAATACAAAATGTATACTTTAAGGAATTTTGTAGTTGTCTTTCTTTTATAATAACAATATTTGTCCCTAAGATACTAAGATGGTTTATTTTATCCAATAACAATTTCAAACAATACTAATGTCAGTTACTAAGAAGACTGAATGCAGTTTAAGATCTATTAGTGATTCTTTTTGACCTTAGAATGAACCTGTACCAAAGACATAAAATAGTGTAGACATATGTGAATAATAATTTCTTTGTTGTTCATGCAGCCTATTTGTTACATATTTAAACCATACCAAACTCACTGTCCTCAATTCTGACTCAATTACCTTATAGGACAGGGTAGAACTACCCATGTGGGTTTCTGAGACTATTTAAAAGAGTAGAGAGCCTCATCTTTTTCCCACA
This sequence comes from Echinops telfairi, assembly GCF_000313985.2. Lineage (NCBI taxonomy): Eukaryota > Metazoa > Chordata > Mammalia > Afrosoricida > Tenrecidae > Echinops > Echinops telfairi. The sequence goes on from NW_022103904.1 coordinate 5,881,283, forward strand.
GAGCAGCTGGTGCTTCCGAACGACTAACTTTGAGTTTAGCATCCCAATGTGGTAGCACTCTGCTACCAGAGCTTTTGAGATACACATTTAGGTTCACTTATTTACAGTTTTTAGATATTGCTGAAGTTATTTTTGACATAATACCATATTTTAATTGTTTGACACCTATGCTTCCAAATTTTAAACTGTAAAACAATATACCATATATACTCAAGTATAAGCTGACCTGAATATCAGCTGAGGCACCTAATTTTACCACAAAAACTACATTAAAAATGTGCTGAAAAACTCGGTTTATACACAAGTATATACGGTACATTCAGAATAGTCTGATTTTCATTTTTCTTCTTCACCTTTATTTTACTTAATGGGCAGCTATATTTATTTGTTTATTTAGATACTTGGTTCATTCAATTTTTCTTTCTTACTATTTACCAACTCTCCCTCCCCATTTTATATACCAAACTAGGCCTGTTGTTGAAATGTCAATTAAATTCACAGTGACCCCATAGCACAACATAGCACTACCCCATAGGGTTTTCAAGAAGCAGACTGCATATCATTCTCTGTGGAGTGGCTGATGTGTTCACATTGCTGACATTCAAGTTAGGGAAGCATTCAACCATTGTGTTACCAAAATGCCTTCATTTGCATATAAAATTAGCATATTCTCCGTCGTGTTGTATTGTCTTTTTTTTAAAGTATTTAACCATATCTCCTGAAGGTAACTCCACATAAGTATATATTATCTTTATTATTCTTATGATTCCTTAGTACTCCATTGCGTAAATATATTAATTTTTGATTGACATTAGTCCCTTTCTGTGAAAAATAATGTATTAAATAATCTCTCCTTATAGCATATGAATTTTTCCACTGAATTTTTGGGATTGTTAGGCAAAGGGAAATGCCAAGTATAATTTAGTTAGATATTGCCAGATTCTTCTCCATGGGGTACTATTATGTTTTCCCACCAGCAATGTTGAAGAGTTCCTGACAGCTTTGCCAGTGGAGTATGTTGTCATACTTCTGGAGGTTTGTCAATTTAGAGTCTAGGTCAGGTTTTAATTGGCCAAAAATTGTTTTACTATTATTTATGAGCAAGACTTCATAATTTTCCATTGTCTTTTAAGGCAATTTACATTTCTTTTTCTGTAAAGTATTGTTTTGTCTTTTTGCCCTGTCTTGTGTAAAGTAGTTGAAAATAGATAATCCTTTATTTTTAATACAGGTTACAAAAAATTTTTTTCAGATCACAATATTACTTTGACTGTGTACAGTATTGTTTGTTTTCCATGAGAAAGATCTTTATTTTTTACATACTCACCTTTATTAGTCTTTTTCACTTACTACTTCTCTGGATAGTGATTCTTAATTTGGAAAGGTTTTCCCACTCTACAGCTACTAAGGAATTCTTATGTGTGTGCTTTGTTAGATAAGTACTTGTATGGTATTTTCTTTTATAGATAACTGATTCATTTGCTATTTTTATATTTTAAGTAAGAAAAGTCCCTGTTTTTCTGTTTGGCTCTTCAATTTTACAAATACTGCTATTAAGTCCCATCTTTTCCCCACTGATTTAATATGTGAAGTTCTGTGTCTTTATATACAATTCAGTAACATTAGTTGTAATCTTCATGTTGTGCCACCTTTCTTCTTATCTCTGTTCACATTGTTTTACCACTGTTGCCTTAGAATCACTACCCTAATCGTCTCATCTGTCCTATATATAGTTTTACTGTTGACAATTTGATTACATATAGATAATTGTTTAAAAGCGCATAAAGTCAATTTTGAGCATTGTTTACTAATTTAGCTCAACAGTTTAACGATGAGGATAAATTTGGATCGTGGTTCAAATATTTTCGCAAATGTGTGGATTCGTTCCTTCAGTCTTGATAGAACCGGTTAAGCTTGGATTTCATAAGAATTTGAAGTTCTATTTCACATGACACATTGCATTGAGTAAATCTGCTACATAAGATCGCTGTACAGTTTTGAAGAGCAAGGAGGTTACTTTCAGGACCAAGGTGCACCTAACCCAAGCCATAGTATTTTCAATTGCTTTATATGCATGTGAATATTGGACACTGAATAAAGAAGACAAGAAGAATCTATGAGTTTGAATTATGGTGCTGGTAAAGAATATTGAAAATTCCATGGACTGCCAAAGAATCAATGAATGTGTTTTGGGAGAGGTATAGCTAGACTACTTCTTGGAGGCAAGGATGATGAAAAACTCAAGTCCATAAATCCTTCAGACTCAACAATGATGCAGAATGCAGGAAGATCACAGACCAGTGTATGCAAAGTTGTGTGGATCCAAAGTTGGTGGAAAACAATGCAGGGCTCCAGCAGCTCTCAGGGTGGCCAACAAACAAGAAGGTTAAGGCAAGGAGAGAGGCTATCCTCCAGAGAGCTGTATGTCTCAATCACAACTCCAAGTGAGGTCATCAGACCTGATTGACAAGCTAAACCCCACCACTACACTTTGATATATCTTCAAGTTGACATGAAATTATCTACCACTGTGAAGTATGGGGGCAACAAAAAAGAGGTGAGTCCCTGACAAGAAGGACTGACAGTGGCTACAACAATGGACTCAAACATAATAACAATTGTGGGGATGGTGCAGCATCAGGCAGTTTCTCTCTTTTGTGCATAGAGTCACTATAAGTCGGGGCAAATTTGAAGACATGAAACAACAACGTTTCATATTTTATTCTATTTTCCTCAGTATTCCTCCATTAGCCCTGATCACATGAGGAGTAGTTGGACACTGTCCAGTTCTCCTGGATTTATGGCTAAGGAGGCAGTAGTTGATGACAGCAGTTAGATCTGGAATCTGGTTTCATCTCTACTTCTTGGGTCTGCTTTTTCCTCTGCTGCTCCAGGTGTATAGAGACCATTTGGTTTTGGATGACACTCCTAAACTTTTAAGACCCCAGATACTACTCACTGAACTAGAAAGTTGAACTCACACCCATGCCATCTAGCGATTTCAACTAATAGCAGCAACTCATACAGCAAGGGTTTCCAAGGCTGTAAATCTTTTGGGGAGCAGATAACTTCAGCTTTCTCTTGTGGAGAGGCTGGTTGGTGGTTTTGAAAGTGGAAACTTATTCTAAAAGTAGTATTAGTTGAGTTTATTAATCTCAATAAACCATGACCTGGTTCCTTTGAACAAATGGAACTCATCCCTTGGGTATTTTTAAAATGTATTTGTATAGTAACAACTTTAATATCCCCCTTCTTATTGCCTTAATCTTTTGTTTTTGGTTGCTATTATTGGAAAATGGTAAGTAGCGCATTATAATTCACATCACTCTTCTTTTGGTCTATACAAAACTTAGTGGTGTGTATTAACACTTGTTAGGTTGTGCAACCATTACACATAATAATTTCCCATTTTCCAATCACCTTTGTTTTATCTCAATTAGCATCCTCTGATTTTTCATGTAGATTCAATAATTCATTGCAATAGCCACATAAAGACCTCATAGACAATATTCATGATCAAAGAACTTACTAAGGAAGTTAGCAGGTTACATCGCAGGTAACAAATGCTCACGATACA
>NW_022103904.1:5886752-5909823 GCF_000313985.2 Echinops telfairi
AGGGATCTTGGAGTCCAAAGTTAGCTCTCTACTCCTGGTTCTTGCTGGTAATAAGATCGCTCCCTCTTCTAAGAGGACTCATTGTATACCCAACAGGATGACAATCATAAGAATCCTGCTAACAGTTACTCACAGGTAATCCTACCAGTGTCTTCTCCCTCCCTCCCCCTTTACCCAAACACATGCAAGAATAGGTCTTTTGGATGGGAGAAACCTTAGCTAGAAGAGTTGCATTAAATAATTCATTGACTCTGCAACCATAAATATAAACCCACTTATTTGCAGAAAATAATTTCCCTTCCACTTCCAAGTAACCACTAATAACTACTGATCTTTCTATATGTTTGCCCATTTTTATCTTTCAATATAAAAAAGGTCATATAAGGTTTGTCCTTTTATGATTATTTTACTCAGTATAATGTCTTGAAAGCTTATCTGTGTTGTAGTTATGTATCAGGTGAGACTTCATTTCTCTTAATCACTAAGTAGTATTCCATTGTAGATATGTACCATAATTTGTGGACTCTTTAATCTGTTAATGGGCACTTAGAAATTACCCACTTCTTTTGCTATTGGGAATAGTACTATAGATGTACATAGATGTGCATGTGTCTATTTGTGTCATTACTGTTAGATCCCTGAAATAGATATCTAGCATTGAAATTGTTGGGTCATTTGGCAGTTCTATTTCTGTTTTTTTGAGGAATTGCCTGTTTCTAAAGAGTGGCTGTACCATTTTATATTCCCACTACTGATCTCCCCAGAACGTCACCAACTTTTATTTGTTTGTTTTGCTTCTTTGTTTTGATGATTGCCATTCTAGTAGGGATGAGGTGGCATCTCATTATAATACTTTTTATTTTAACAGTTGTATTAACATATAATTCATTATCATTCAGGTCTGTAGTTTAAACATTAAAGAATTGTGCTATCATCACTACAATTAATTTTAGAAAAATTTTTTTCTTCCTTGTGCTCCTTATTATTAGCACCCAACCCCACCCTGCCCCATCTCCCTTGCCATAACCCCAAGAAACTATGAATCCACTAATTAGATTACCTATCCTGGATTTCATATAGAGAAAAAATATACAAAAAAGACAAAACAACAAGAAAGTAAAACACAAAAACTTCAGTTGAAAAGATAACAGAAAATATAAAAACTAGAAGAAATTTTAAATGGGTCAACAGGGAGCAATCTACCACTGTGTTTTGCTTTTGTAGAAACATTTACATCTTTATGAGGTTACTCAGTTAAGCCATTATCATTTTGCTTATCCTTCCTTTATTGACTTAAAACTGCTATTTTTGTAACTTAATTTTCAGTGTTAGATTTCTTTTTAGGTATATATTAAATGTTGTTGTTCTATGTATCCCTATAACATGACAAGTCATATTAATTTTAAGTATGATATTTATTTTCAGATGCTTTTTTAATTAAAAAATTTTTTCCCAGATGTTTTGACCGATACTATGTTTTGTTTTTGATTTTTTTTAAAAAGATGAATCTTAAAGTATTTTTTATCAAATTAAACAGTTTTCCATTAACTCATGTGCGCGCGCATTACCCCCCCCACACACACACACACACCCACCCACACACACCACCCCCTCCTACAGCACATCCATCAAAACCGGGAAAAAGTAAAAATCTAAAGCCAATTCATAGCAACTCGGTAAGAAAACAAGACAAATTCCCAAACTCACTTTCACTGAGTCAATGCTAACTCATAGCACAACTCAAGGACAGGGTAGGACTGCCCTTGTGGGTTTCAACGTGTAAACTCTTTATGGGAGTGGAAAGTCTTTCTCTCAAGAAACAGCTAGTGATTTTGAACTGCTGACCTTGAAGTTATCAGCCTTACTCATTGGTCCTGACATTGAAATTGCTTTAAAATAAGATTTTTTCCTTGAGAATTCTAAATTTGTACAATTATTAACAATTATTTAATCCTATACTTAGTAATATTTTTCTGTTGAGAAAGCAATTATTTAAATTTTATGTGCTAATGAATTGTTGCTAACAAATGAACTGTATTTGCTTTTTGTATGTTGTTTTCCTCTAACCCTGCTACTCTATTCCTTTTACTTTTTCAGTATAGTCATTTCATCTATTAATATTTATTCCCCTGTCCCACCCAATATATATGTAATTTTCCTTAATTCACTTCTGGTATAAACTTAATAATAATGGAACATTTTTTGTCTTGCATACAACACTTGGAATTTTACTATTAAATATGACATTGTTTTCAGAGAGGTACTATAATACACTTTTAATAAAAGATTCTTTTAGTGTCAGTTTACTAAAAGCCCTTTGTTTTTTATTAGGACCTGAGTGTGCGTTTTCTTCAGATTTCTATATTTTTGACAGAATATTAGGATTTTTGTGTTTTCCTCTGACAGATATAATGAATCTTATTAAATTGCTCATTTTTAAATTGCTAAATTACACTTGATTGTAATAGTCCATAAGATGGCTGTGGATTTACATTTATAAGTTTCATGTATGCTTTTTGAGTCTCTTCAGAAACAGTTGTATAGTTTGTGTGTGAGCTCTTTACTATTTTTGGATTTTAGTAACAGGATTAAGATGGTTTCACAGGATAAATTTATAATTTTAATACTTTCAAATGCCCTGGAACTGTACAAACAATCAAATTAATGTCTGTGAAATACTTATTACAAGATTAGTAAAGTCACTTGGCCCTGGACTCTCTATTATTTTAACAATTCTATTACTTTCCTTGATGAACTTTATTGATCTTATTTAGCTTCTGTGGAGAAATAGTTTGTTTGATATCTAAAAGCTATTAAGATTTTTATTTTTACATAACCCATGTCTATAAACTATGCAATATGGAAGTAAATGGGGCTGTTTTTATATCATGACAAGTGGATTAAATATTCTCCTAGGATTTAGTCATTGACATTCAATTCAGAGCGATAGATGATTGTTATTAAAGTGATCAAGTAGCACCTTTTATGCTGTATTACTATGCCAAAATTTTGCTTTTGAAAATTTGAATGTATAGAAAAATTTCATAAATGAAAATAATTAAGTGTATTCTTCTTCGTAGGTGCATTTTATCTGGTGTTTGAATATATGGACCATGATCTGATGGGACTCCTGGAATCAGGCCTAGTTCATTTTAATGAAAACCACATAAAGTCATTTATGAGACAACTCATGGAAGGTCTGGATTATTGTCATAAGAAGAACTTCTTACATAGAGATATTAAGTGTTCAAATATTCTTCTAAACAATAGGTATGGAAATGAGCTTGATACATTCAAAATGAGTGACAGAGCTTCATTTGTTAAAAGGATTTAGAATTTAACTTTTTGTAGTTTTGAACTAAATTTTAATATACTAACAGTGTTACAACTTAGGCTGCTGACGCAAAACACACCTCCAAATTTGTGTTAAATATAAATTAACTTGCAATGAAAGTTTGTAATAATATAAAATTGTATTTTGCTGACTTTCTTGTTTGTTAGTTTTCTACATGATGTTAATGAATCTTTTTATAACTAGTCATATGGTTTCAGTTTTAGGTTAAGAATAGAGTTTAGAATTTTTTTTTTCAAAACAGACATATTTTTAAAGTGAACTTTTTAAAAAAGATATGTATACACGTGGAAGAAAAGTCTTACACACAAACATGTATCTTTAAAGCGTATGTTAAATATTTCACTAACCCCTTTATGCTGACCTTTTATTGTAATTGGTACTATGTGTGAGTTTAAGTGAGGCCTGCCTTGTCCTGATTATAATTAAGTAAAATATGTTTTTTTGTGTTGGGGGGGTCCTTTCCTTTTTTAAATTATTTTTTTAATCATTTTATTGGGGCTCATACAATTCTTATCATAATCTAGAACATGTTTTTTAAACATCTAGCTTAAGAATTGGAAAGTTAACCATAATTTTAAAACATGATTTAGTTCTTGAGCATCATTGAAATGAGTAAGTAATTTGTCTTACTGCTAAGTATTAGTAAAAAATAACTTTTTGTTGTTTCCTTGTACTATACTCTTCTAAATAGCAGACGAAATACTATTAGTACTATTATAATTGGAGTTATAATAATAAGAGTATTACTATAACAGTAAACCCATAATAGTATTGAATAGTAACTGAAGCTATCCAAAACAAAGTACTCATTTTTTACCTTTTATTTACTATTGCCTGTCTCATGATAGTATTGCAGTATGATCAGAGCTAAAGCTTATAAAGTGATTTTTACTAGTTCGAGGAATAGAACATATGTGTATAATCAGTTCAGAATAGGCTAACACTTTTTGTCTTATTTCCATCAGAGGACAAATAAAACTTGCAGATTTTGGACTTGCTCGACTATATAGCTCAGAAGAAAGGTAAGTGCTTCAAATGATTGTTAAAAGCATGAGAGTCAAGTTTCAGAAGCTGCATACCATATACACTTTTGTATAAGCTGACCCGAATATCAACCGAGGCATCTAATTTTGCCACAAAAATTGCATTAAAAGTGTGCTAGAAGAATTCGGCTTATACATGAGTATATATGGTACTAAGAATATTGTATTCATAATTATGTTTTAAAAGAGGATAATTTACTTTTATGACAAAGCATACAAAATAATGACGCTTTATACCATATTGGGTAAAAATAATTTCTCTTAAAATGTATACTTCAAAATGTGAGTGAAATGAGCTTATGAAATTTTACAAAATTATACGTAAAATTTTGATGAAAGTTCAGACACTAAGATGTCCTTTTTCAAAATTGAAACACTAGCATTTGCATTCTGAATTCTATGTTTAAGCTTAGAAATTTTGGGTTTAATTTTTTTTAAATATCTTTATGTGTTCTAGGTAAAAGTCTACGCAGTACATTAGGTTCCCCTCTAACAATTTAATATAAATTATTTCCTGTTTATTATAATTTTTACAATATACCAGCCTTCTCATTTCATTTGTTTGTTTGCTTGATCTAGCTTTTTCCCCCTTGTTTTCTCATTTTTTCTTTTAGGTTTCTGTTGACAGTGTGGTCTCATAGTTAATTGTTTAAAGAGGGAGCATATTAGTTACGTGTGATATTGCTTATTTTATGAGATAATTTATTATTGGGCTGACATCTAACTTGTAGCAATAGCTTCAGTACCAAGTTCCAAGGTTGTCTCAGGGCGATAGACTTGGGGGCTGCTCTAGGCTGTAGTAGTCCAGTAGGTCTGTTATAATTTTGATTTTGAATATTTTAAACTTTGTTTTATTATTTTTAGACTTCATAGTTTATTACGGTTATACTGCAGCTTTCCTCCCGGAGCTCAACTTCTTTGTGTTTGAATGTTTAAACTATTGTGAGAATGTTCAGTGTATAAAATAGAACAGAACAGAGTTTCTTAGGCCAAAATTGGGATGTGTATCCTATGTGATACTTTTTGTGCCTGGTAGTGAAATGTAACTGGTCTTATTGTAAATTAATGTGGAATTCAAAATCATATTTTTGTGAAGTGGTAGATTTTATGTAACCAAATTATGGGCTTATTTTGGTTTAATCTCTCAAGTCATTTTGGCCCATTTCTTTGCTCAGACAGTACTCATACATCAGCTGCACACACGCATACATATAATGTATAATGTGGATATCTGATAGGGCTTGAGAAAGTTTTGGGGAAAATTCTATTATCTTAGATAATAGAACCTTTTTGATGAACCCTTTTTCATGAACCTTTTTGATCCCTTCATATATACTAACATTCCTGAAGTATGATAATTCTGTAATGATTTTTATTGTACTGTCATTCAATATAGCACAATATATAATGTGATACCATTTCATTGGAATTCTTAAGAGATAAATGCTTGATTTTACTGAGTCAGTGGAATTGGTATATCTGGTTAGTTTAAGAAAATAACTCTTTTTGAAATTTTTTCATTTACAAATAAACTAATTTTTGAATACTTAAGATTAAAAACTTTTTTTTTGTTTTGTCATGCCTGTGGTATCACTCAAAAATTATTGTTTGATATACTAAACTCCGAACTCACTGTCATTGAGTCGATTTTGACTCTTAGCAACTGTATAAGACAGAGTAAACTGCTCATATGGGTGTCCAAGACTGTAAATCTTTATGGTAACAGACAGGCTTATCTTTCTTCCACAGAGTGATTGCTGGTTTCTATCAGCTGACCCCATGGTTAGCAGCCCATTTTGTAACTCACCACACTACCAGAACTCAAATGGTGTGTTTTAGATACATACCCTTTGAAGCTGTTGTATGGCTGGAGTTGTGACCGATCCATGGCGGCATGGTTTGTTAAATGATTGATGGTTCAAAGTCACCAGCTGCTCCATGGAAGAAAGATGAGGGAGTTTGATTCCAAAAAGGCAAGCATCTTCAGAAACCTTATAGATGACTTCTATTTTGTCCTGCAGGGTTCCTATGAATTGGAATCATCTTGACACAGTGGGCATTCTGCTTTTGATTACTGTACCGTATACTTCCATTAAAGGAAGTCTGGTATCCTTTCGGCTAAGTCTGCAAGATCTGCAACTCAACTCCATCAGTGTCTTGGGGGCAGAAAGACAAGGCCATCCGTTCCCATAAGGGTTTTTAGCCTCAGCAATCCTTTATAGGATTACTATGAGTCAGAACGGACTCGTTGACAGTGGGGTACTTCCAATCAATATTTTAAGAAAAAGTTCTCTGTGTCTAGTTTAAAAGTTATTACCTACATTTTGCATTTGAGAAAACCAATACCCCTGAAGGTTCAGTGATTTTTTTTTTTAATAATCATTTTATTAGGGGCTTATACAACTCATCACAATCTGTACATACATCGTTTGTGTCCAGCACATTAGTACATGTGTTGACTTCATCATTCTCACAACACCCACTTTCCACTTGAGCCCTTGGTGTCAGCTCCTCATTTTCCCCCCTCCCTCTCCGCTCCCCCCTTCCTTGATAACTTATAAATTATTATTTTGGTTCAGTGACTTTTAAGAATAAACTATATTTGTTATTATAACTAAGCATATATAGTTAAGCGTTTCTGATTCCCATTTGATTTAATTCGTTCTATCATATTATAGCAATGCCTCCTGGTAGAAATTGAAAAAGAAAGCTGGTTCAAATGTATATGCTCAATCCCAAACTTACTTAAAGCCTACTTTTTGAATAACCAAGTTTTCTGTGTGACTAAAGTTGCTGTTATTCTGAGTGAAATTCTGACTAATTATTTTGCCGCCTTCCTGGTTAATTGAACCCCTCACTCAATTAAGTTAGATTATTCTTAATAAAGTTAGATCACTCTTAATACAAGTACCCTATGTGTATCATGATGGAACATAAATCTCTATCTTCTTGTTAGGTTTCACTCGAGATAAAAAGTTAACAGTTATCTTTCTTTTATCTCATAGATTCTTTTATGAGAGTATTCATATTTTAAATCAATATATTCCAGAAAAACTGTCAAGCAAAATTTTGTATATCGAATTTTCTTTGCCAGTTGATTCTGTTTTGAAATGCAATGCTGGGTTCTAATGTAGTGCCAGAGGTGTGAAGTGTTCACTTTGCTCTGGTCCCTGTTGCCCTACCTGATTGACAGAGGATTTTGAGCTAAGAGAGGCAGAAAGTTGAAAATCTTATAACTTAGTGTTTTCAGGTAATGTATATTGAGTTATTCTGCTTAATCACATTTATAAGATAAAAACATGGTGTATCATTTTTTTATGAGCAGTTCATTTAAAAGGCGTTCATTTACTTTTTTTGAAAAATTGTCAGACTAGATTAATTTTAATTTATTTTAAGTGTTGTGTAAATTGTCTTCATTTAAATGAAATGCCTTTATTTTTTCTCTAAGTATTAATAACTTCACAATTTTAAAATAAACCTGCGTTTAGCCAATTTACTGTTGCCCCAAATTTTTCAAAGTTTTTTTGATAAAACTATATAGAAATGATTTTTAATTTATAGTCCTATTTCATTATTATAAGCAGAAGGAAAAAGAGGGCTTTGCCGTAATACACCCATCCAAATGTTAAAGCAATTTTAGGTATTTTTAAAGAACTTTGTTATTACAGATTTCTTAAGAAGTGTCCAAAAGATTGCATTTTAAAATGGAGTAGATTTAAGGTTATTGCTGTAGTAATATTGTGTCTCTTTTGGTTTTGAATAGTCTTTTCTTAATTTGAGGAAAATTGTGAGGGTGATGCTAACCCCAAACCAAATGCTCTCCCATTGAGTAGATGCTGACTCAGAGCAACCTATAGAACTGCTGGGTAGAATTGCCCTGTGGGTTTCCAAGACTAACTCTCTCCCTCCTTATTGGCTTATAACTCACACAGCATACAATTCATTAGTTCATTCACATCCAGAAGAATTGTACGATCACCACCACAGTTTGAACATTTTCTTCATTCTTGTATTGATAATTATTAGTTCCCCATTTCCTCCTAAGGACTATCACCCTTTAAGGGAGTAGAAAGTTTATTGGTCTTTCTCCTTTGGAGAGGCTAGTGATTTTGAACTGCTGACCATGCGGTTAATAGCCAAGTTGTACTTGGGAATGTGTGACCAATATGGAAACATGGATCTCATCTGTCATGTGTGCTACACAGTAGAAGACAAAAGGAGAAACATGTATTAAGATGAGAGGAGGGTGATCCTTTAAATTTGAATAATTCTTTACTTATTTAATGTAACAATGTTTTTATAAGCATTAGAAACTAGGAAATATGAACATGTTTTTTGCCCTGGTCATCTTTACCTATTTTATGTCATCTTTTCCTAAGACTTTGAGCCACGTGACATTTCTGAGTTTTTGTTTTAGCAAGTCACGATTTCATTGTTTTCCCTAAAAGATAAAAGGATCATTTTCTCGTGTGAATATCCCATATTTTTGTTTTAAAAAATACTTTTCACATAAGTTCCAAATAAAAGCATTTTCTACACACAAAACTAACTTGGCATATATATATTTTTAAATGAAAGGACATGAAATCCATGAGCCAGGGAACTTTGGCCTTAGTTCTAACATTGTCATTTGCCATCTAACCAACTGTGCAATCTTGACAGATCAGTTAATTAGTCTCAGTTTTAACATAGGGATTTAGGATAAATAAATATTGATTAAAATGGATAAATAGATAACTTTGTAATGTTGAAAAACAGATTTCTTAAAAATTCTCAAGTTTACTGCACTGAAGCAGTAATAACACAATTTTTAAAGCATCTACCAAAAATTCACTTCCTTTCATTAGGATCCATTGAGAAGGAGCTAGAAGGGAAAAATTGAGTCTTGGAGTGTTAACAATGAAGAACGAGACCCAGGGCCACTAATATCTTTCTCCAAAAACACTCACCTTTTGCAGAGGCAATGCCACCATCTAGTGGCTTTTCGTAAAATTCCCCTTAAACGCAAAACAATTTTTCTAAAGTTAATAGCTCTCATGGTTTATTTAGTTGGTTAGGCCTTGGGCTGCTAACTGAAAGGTACATAGTTTGAAACCACCAGCCACTTTCAAGAGAAAGATAAGCTTTCAACTCTTTTACAGATGTACAATATTGGAAACCTACAGAGGCCATTCTGCCTTACAGGGTCACTATGATTACAATTTAATTGATAGTATTGAGTTGTTTTTGGTTCTTTGATGGTCCATTAATGGAAGAGTAAGACAATCTGTATCTACTTGTCTTAGGGCAACATTAATTTACATTCAGGATTAAAATTGCCTTCTTAATTTTGGTCACTTGTTACTTTTGAACTGATCATTCATTCTACACTGTAGTCACTTTAAAGATAGAGGGACCATTTTATACTTTTGTGTTTTATATGTGCTAAAACATTGAATACAGATTGCTCCAGAACAGTGGTTCTCAACCTTCCTAAAGCCGCAACCCTTTCATACAGTTCCTCATGTTGTGGTGACCCCCAACCATAAAATTATTTTTGTTGCTACTTCATAACTAATATTGCTACCGTTATGAATCGTCATGTAAATATCTGATATACAGGATGTATTTTCATTGTTACAAATCGAGCACAAAGCATATTAATTACTCATAAAACAATATGTAATTATATATTGTGAAATATTTATTTATAATTACAAATAAATGAAATTTTTTCTTGAAACATGATGTAGGACGGGTAACAGTCTTCACACCAGATACTTGGATGTGGGTATATCCTGATTCTCTACCTACCCCGACCCCTTTATAGATTAGTACTGGAGCTTATTGGAAACCCTGGATAATAATGGGGAAGAACCATGGTAATAAAAAAATCACTGATAACATATGAATAGCAATATATTGTGTCACTAAACAAGCTTCGGAATGAAATATTATTTAGATTATTGATATGAGATCAAGATGTATTTCTAGTTTTCTCTTTTTACTTTTTATTGCGATTTGAGTGACAGTTTACAGAGAAAAATGGATTTCCTTCAAGGAGTCATATACATTTTGTTTCAAGACATTGATCGCAATTTCTACAAAGTATTGGAACTCTTAACCACTTCAACCTTGTGTTTCTTGTTCCCATTATCTTTCTAACTTATCCTTCCTTTCTTAGCTTTTTAATCCCTGGACAAAACCCATTCCTTTATCATATGACCTATAAGAACAAGATGAAATTGTATTTTCTTTGGCTCTAATTAAGTAACCTGTAATTTTGAGCATATGAAGAAGAAAGGCAGACAAATCAATATTTTGGGTACAATGTCTACACACACACCCCACACACCCTGGTGTGAGGAATCTCATCCATGCCCTAAATACTAAAGACTCCCAAAACTAAATTTCAATCGTTGATCTTTCTTCTCATAATCAGTTCTGTTTGCTTACTGAAATCTCTACCTAGATGATCTGTGTACCTTAAGCGTAACATTACAAAACCTGTAACCCCTTCCCAAGAAAAATGTCTGTTCTCTGTCCTTTCTCATCCCTCTTTTAGTTAATAGGCATCTAGTCTCTTCTGTATCACAGATATGCCTCATTGCTTTTGAGTTGATTCTGATCTTACAACGTGGAGTAGAACTGGGATCTACAAGGGATCGAGAATGGTGTGTAAACAGGCTGTCTCTTTTCACGATACTTATTTATTCTGCATGCTGAGTAAATAATTCAAGAAGTTGAACCATACAAAGAAGAACATGGTATCAAGAATTGAGGAAAGCTCACTAACAACTTTCGATATGTAGCTGACACAGTCTTTCTTGCTGAAAATGAAGAGGTCTTAAAGCATTTCCTGGAGAAAAGTAACACCTTCATTGTGGATTACTGGACTGATAAGCAACATTATGATAAGATTGATGTTGTCAAGGGTTTTACTGAACTTTTATCCATAGTCAACACCCATGAAAGTGTAACAGTCAAGAAATCAAAGGAAATACCTCATTGGGCAGATATACTGCACAAGACTACTTTAAAGTATTAAAAAGAAAAGATACCACTTTGGTAGGGTGTACCCAACTCAAGATGTGGTATTTTTAATTATCTCATATGCATGTGAAAGCTGGATACTCTGAATAAGAAAGACTGAAAAAGCATTGATCCATTTAAATTATTGGCAAAGAATATTGAATGTACCATAGACTACCAGAGAATGAGTAAATCTGTCTTGGAGGAAGCAGAGCGGAAAGGTTCCTTAGAAACAAGCATACTTCACTTGAACCAAGGATAGTGATACTTCATTTCACATACTTTGGATATGCTATCAGAAAGGAAATACAGATAGGTAAACTAAGTTATAAAATGTAATGATGCATTTATCTATATTATTTATATTCTAAACCTACTGCCATCAAGTTGATTTCCAGTAGGAGTGACTCTAAACGGGTTTTATGAGACTAACCCTCTATGAGAGAAGGAGACTTCATCTTCCTCCTGTGGAGCAGCTGGTGGGTTTGAACCACTGCCACTGCATTAGCAGTCCAGCACTTATCCCACACTGCCACTGTGGGAATATGTAGTGTAGGTTTCCAGGAGGAAGAATATTTAAGCTGCAGTCTGAAAAATATGTAGAAACTCTCTAAGTGATATGCAGGATTTTTATGAGCCCAGCAGTGAAAGAAAATACAGTTTGTTTTGCCTTCTTGGGGAACTGAAAGTCCAGTGTTGTTTGAGTGAAAACAAAACCATTAAGACTCTTATAAGCCTTGACCTTCCCAAAACAACATAGTGTATTGTAGGTGTATGTAACACATTTACATTTGTCTTTTTATACCATTGTGCTGAGTGCATTTGGAAAATGGGTTGACCTTGTAAGTCTAGAAGCAAAGGTAATCACTTAGAAAACTTGCAGTAAATCAAGGTGGATGTAACAGCTAGAATTAGGAAATGGGCATAGGTTTTGGGAAGATGGAGGTAAATTACTGGGATCTTAAGGATATAAAATATTCAGAACTTTGTGTTTGTTTATGTTGTGAGACACATCTCTGCCTTCACCCCTACTATTAGGTTTCTGCTTAAGCAAGTCAATAAATTGTTTATTAGGATTGATAGGCAATGAGGGGACCTCAAAGTTTAGTCATTTAAAGAATAATTTTCTACTTCTCACTTGATAATCTGTAATGGTTATTACTTACCTTGGTGCAGAATTAAGAATATTTAACCAAATCATCAGGTCATGTAGTGATTTTGTTTCACATGCTAACTCAGAGAACCAGTCTGAGAGATGTGCCATCTTTTATACATCCCTTCCAAGATTGTCATTATCACTGTCATCCTGAATGAGAAAAGAGGAGTGGATAAGCCAGGCCCAGAAATGGCTCTCACCACAATTGCTCCTGTCCACTGGAGAGATTTGTTCATGTGGCCTCACATAATTGCAGTGAAGATGGGAAATGTAGAGTAGCTGGGTATCTAGCATAGAAGAAAGGAACAACAGATTTTAGAGAAATCGAGTTTGAAAATTAAAACAGATTTTAAGTCTACTGCAAATGATACTGTTTTCTCATAGGACATGTGATGAGAAAAAGAAGTACAGCCAAAGCTGGTGATTTTTTTGTGTGTGGATGCTCTTTAATCACGATTATAGAACTTTTAAATATAGGTGTGTGGTAAGAACAGACAAGTAATAGCCACTACATAAATGCAAAAAAATACTGTTTAATCTGTAGCAATATTTAAAACTGACTTTTTTCTTGGGAGACATCAAAAGGAAGGCAAGGGGTATGAAAATAGAAAGAAAAAGGAAAACAATAAAGGAACAGTTATATTTACTGTTATTTAGTGAGGGAAGTAAATTTAAGCTAAGACTCAAATTTGTCAGTAAAGGAAAACCTATTGACCTGGGAAAACACCCCAACTAAAAGATATTAAGCAATTGTAAAGTCCTGGGAATGGACTTGGAAGATTTGAGCTTCACAACATTGCTTAGTATAAGTAGGAGATTAGATCATGGGAATGGAGCCCTGCTGAGTAACAGAGAGAGTTTAAAGTTGTATTTAGTTGCAGTGGGAAAACAGTGGATAGTTTTAAGCAAGGATTCAGCAAGTAAATGATAAAAGTTGATTTTATGCTTTAAAATTGTGGAGGGATGGAGGCAAGGAAACTAGGTACACGATAGTTCCTTAGACTAGAGTTGTAGCTGTAGCAAAGGTGAAAAGTGGTTGGATTTGAGAACTGTAGAACAGCAAGAAATGGACAGGTCAAATATGAGATGTGAAGGAAAGCGGAATCAATAATGAATGACTTGAGTTTTCACCTCAGATGCTGGTTGAATAGTTGATAACATTAGGTCCAGTATTTCTTATGTTGGTCTGGTAGGTGTTTCTGCAGTGGATTCTTGAGGTGGCATGACATTTTTCATACATGTGATGAATTCAGTGAACAGAAGGATTTCCATTTTTTAACCAACCCTTCATTAAGATTTTTAAGTGCAGTAGCCAGTGTTAGTCAGAGTATTGTATTAATCTCAAAGGAAAGACTTTATGTTGTTGTGCTTATAATCAGAATTATATCTGAGGATTTGAAATTTTAGATAATTTTTTTTCATATATTTGGTGTCCAGCAATGGTGTGCTGACTATAGTATGCATTTGATAAAGATTTGTTAAATAAAGAGTTTTCTTGTAGATGTTTATAAATTAGCAGCAATTTTTCCCTCTAAAAAAGTATGCATCTTAAAAAATTATAAATGTAGACATTATAAATGTTGGAAAAATTAAGCATTTTAGAGTTAGTTCTTAGAATTATTGTTAACAAAAGCAGCAACTTTGGCTTGTTAAATTTTAACTATAGGAACACCCAAACACTTCAAGGGCCTAGGATCTGCTTTTCTTGTTACATTAATACCAGATAACCTGAGCCACATACTAACCCTGAGACATACTCTTAGGTCAGTCCTTGATCTATTGGGGATCCGATGCTGCTTATCAGGCTTTAGAGTAGGAAAGACCATCAATGATCTCCTTTCCTTGGCCTCTTCTGTCTTTAGAGTTCCTGGGGTTCTCTAGGGACAAAATATTGAAATCTTATCAATGGACAGGTAAAAAGCCTTTGATTTCTACTTTGCTGACACTTCATTGAATATAAATAAAATATCAGTGCAGTAATGTGTTTTACATAAAGTGTGTATTAGTCTCAATGTTTATTCACTTCGTAAACTAAAGAAATTCTACAAATTTGAAATTACATGAGTTAAATTGAACGTTCTGAGTTACAGTTAAAAGTTAATAACTGACTGCTTTTCCTCTGTCTTTGGTTATTTTTCTATTATACAAAGGAAATAGCTGGGATTTTGAAGATTCAGTGCCCTTGAGTCAGTTCTGTCTCATGTTGACCCTGTAGGAGAGGGTAGAACTGCTCCTGTGGGTTTCTGAGATTGTCATTCTTCACAGTAGTAGAAAGCCCCTTCCTTCTCTCACGGAGCCGCTGGTGGTTTTGAGCTGTGGACTTTGCAGTTAGCAGCCCAGTGCATAGCTACCCAGTGCATACCACCAAGGCTCCAAACTATTAATTAGTGTACATTAAATATTTTTGTTGTGCACTGAAATATGTACTTCTTTTCATTTTGTATTTAATCATATTGGAATAGGCACAAAACATTCTTCTGAATTTGATTACATTAACAAAAATAAGCTAGTTTGGTTTTAACTGCTAAAGGTAACTGTCTAACTGTTGCCTTCAATTTCTTCCTTTTTTTTCCAATTTCATATACAGTATATAAAAAATAGTCATTTTCAAAATATTTTCAGCTAAATTTAGTAACCTGAATTTGTATGGTTTCTCCATATAAAGCAACAAATTAAAAATATACATATATTTTCCATATTACTCAATATGTTTATATGTATAAATGTATATTTGTTTCTCCTTGTAGATTAATTTTTCTTGAATAACAGATTAATATCACACATTCACTTGATACAAGAATAGTTTTCTTTTGAAGGGGCTTCAAAAAGTTTGGAAAAATAAAATGAAAAGATAATGGAATTTTTCCATAAACTTTTTGAAGCTTTCTTGTGTGCTTATAGATACTGAAATGTGTAGAAGAGCCAATCATCATATTCTTTCATTGTTTTCCCATTCATCTAATTCATGTATGTTACCTAAAGTTTCAGGCACATGTTAAGGTGCCAGCCCTATAACCAGCTTGTTCTAGGCTTTATCTATGGGATCATATGACTTGGGGGGGTCTTCTGATTTTCAAAACATAAACAAAATAGAGAATTCAAGAGAATGGTAGTAAGTATGATAAAAATTAAAGAATGTGAAATTAAATCTTTTGGTATTAGAATTTAGACTTTTTAGAAGTGAGCCATTCATCTTGAAAGAGATGAAAGGTTTGGATGAGGAAAAAAATACAGAGTAAATTTCAAATTTAAAAAGAATTAAGGCACAGAATGTGTCTTTAAAGCATGTTTGTAAAGAATGAAGTCTGACTTCATTGGAGTAGCTAGTATTAAAAGCTTCTTCCATATATTAAGAAAGTAATCATGGGAAACTAACAAAAATTACCAAGAAAGGCATATAAATAATGTTAGAAAAAATATTTTTAAAAGCCATCTCTCTTATGTACAATTAAGTCAGTTTTTCCTGGTTTAGAAAACTATTACTATAGTCCTGTCTGTAGCAATGGTGTGTGGTGATCAGATAGATGGTTTAAGTTATTTGGAAAATTTTGACTAAATGAGGCAGATCAGGTCATATTTGCCTGGAACTTCAGATCTATATTTAGCAATGTGACTCTATAGAGCGAATGGCTTTACAAAGCATATTATTCTTTTCCTTCTTCTGAAAACTGATCCAGGTAAATTCCTGGGGAATTTCCCAAGAGGTAGCCTTTGAAATTTTTTGATTTGGATGTTATCTAGAAAGAAAGGGAAGGTTAGAATTTATCTGACAACATATATCTATGCAGTTTACCTCAGTATTAGTTGAAGAACCATTTTCTGACTTCTTAGAACCTTGTTCATTCATGTGAATCAACTAAAAATCCAACCCCCAAACCCAAATCAAATCAATCTGATTATGACTCATAGTGATCCAAATCAAATCAATTTGATTATGACTCATAGTGATTCAACATAAATTTTCTAAGACTGTGACTCTTTATGGGAACAGATAGCCTCATCTTTCTCCACAAGTGGAGGCAGCTGGTGGGTTTGAACTGCCAGCCTCAGGAGTTTGCAACCCAGAACACACTTCTCAGACTTTGTACAATAAAGGTCAAACTGCTCTTGTGTTCTTAGCAAATAAAGAGGTATAAGCATGTATATGTCATTATAATTAGAAGATGACAAAAAATTATCTGATAAATTGCCATAACTATAATTAGTGCTTCATTGTGGAATAGACTTCCACTACTACAATCTACAATTCTACATTTTCAATTCACATACTATAGTGAGTTAAAATCAATGAAATATTATCAGTAATAGGTATGTTTGAGAATTTTTATTAGTTGACCCATATTTAAATTATAGTCTGGTACATCCACTAGTAATTTGACAGATTTGAGCTAAATCAGTCCCTTTAAAAGTAATTATGAAAAAGTAATGAATAGATAAGTTGATAAGATCTTTGATCAAATTATAGTTAAACCAACTAACAACTTCTTATTTTCATATATTTATGTATAGTTGCCTGAATGATAACAGGATTGTAAGATTGCTCTGATAGGCTAAAATAATATTTTCTAAGAGAATCAAATTATTCTAACAAATACTAACTCAGAAGTGTGCTTTTCTATGTTTTATAGTCGACCATACACCAACAAGGTCATCACTTTATGGTACCGTCCACCTGAATTGCTATTGGGAGAAGAACGATATACACCAGCAATTGACGTATGGAGTTGTGGGTAAGATATGCTTTTATTAGTCATTTCATTTTACTTGAAAACTTTGGTAGTAAAGTCAGTCCATATGTTAATGATGGGTATTTTCTCTTAGATGCATCCTTGGCGAACTCTTCACTAAAAAACCCATATTTCAAGCAAATCAGGAACTTGCACAACTAGAATTAATAAGGTAAGTTCATGGATCTAATATTTTGGGTGGAGATAAGGAAATTGAAAAATCTATCAAGCTTATCTTTTCAGGAGGAAAATATCATAGGTCTCTTGAATGCTAACTGAAGGATGCAGACACTTTGATACATGTTCCGATAACATTAAGATTCTTAAGATAGAACCTATCTTACATAGCTATTCATATAGCTTAGTCATTTTTCTCTTAATCCAAAATTTGACACCGGTGCTCACTTCAGCAGCACATATATGGAAATTGGAACAAAATTTGACATCGTTAGGAACAATGTTGATGCAAGATGCAAATTAACAGAATTTATTGTTTTTCTCAACTGGACAGAATGAACACAAAACAAGAGTTAAGTACCTAGAAGATCACAACTTCCTGTCATAAATTGAAAAGTTGTACCCGGAGTTAGGCAACTGTTAATGAGCAAAAAGAGAGATCTTGAGAATTTACAAGTGTTTGTTTCCCTGTTTATGGAAACCAGTGAATTAACTAGAGTATAGGCAAAATAGAGAAACAAAACGAACAATACCTTAATATTACCTTGTTAATGATTGGGGAACTGTATAGGATAATGTGGGAAAAGATGAATGCTCTAGTTTGAGCCCATTTCTGTGGGGATAATTTGGTTCAAGTAAGACAGTCACAAGCCAGAGAGCAGCAGTGATTTTATTCCATAGCTGTTCAGCAATCGCTTTTTTTGCTCTAAGCTGCTTGACAAAAGTAGGCTATAAGAAAATGAGTGTGAACTCTAAAGCATTGAAATAGTGCAAACTATATTCAATAATCAAAAATAGATTAAAACTAGTAATCATTAGAAATAACAAAACCTTTCAGCTCTCAAAAGTTTAAAAACAGGTCTACAGTTTTACACAGACATGAGCAATACAAACTAAAATATTAGCATATAAAATGAAGTTGTAGTGTGGGAATTCACCACAGTGTAAAGAAGAGAAAAATAATTATGAGATCACTTGATTGACTCAGCTTACCCCCAGAACACATTGGAAAACTCAAATAGAAGAAAGAATGTTTATAAAACATTTTTTAAAAGAAGTAGGTCCTAACATTTTTATAGGTAAACTCTTGGCTCCTCTTAAGCAGACTTACTGTATTAACGAATGTTCTCCATTCCATTCCCTCCATAAATAAATACTGGTTTGATGACATGGCACGATGGATACTTACAGTAGGTGACCAGTCATAATGTGACTTACCTCAGCAGTTACAGGGTATCATGACCAGCATGTGGTCTAAATGTTTTATGCAAACTATTCCTCTTATAAATGTTCAGTTTAATTAAATACTACATAGACACAGAGCTTTACAACTAAAATAGTTGCTTTCAGATTAATTAGGAATGGTCAAGGAACTGTAAAAGTTATATACACAAGTCACAGCAATATAGAAAGATTGAGCATTCAGATTGCTTTGGAAATTTTTTTGTTTCTTTTAATCATTTTATTGGGGGTTTGTACAACGCTTATCACAATCCATAAATACATCTATTGTGTCAAGCACATTTGCACTGTTTTTGTTTTTAACTTTAAGCTTTGTCTAAAGAATCCAAGATGTAAATTACTTGAATTTAACCCAGTGAATCAAAGAAAAGACTGGTCCTATGGCAGCAGATTTGAAGATAAATGTATATTCCTACATTCTTCACGAGAATGTTGAAGAAATATTAAACATCTGTCTATTCTTTCCCCTTTAAAAAAAATTCCCTCGTTAACCCTTCCCTCCCCTTTTTTCTTCCAGCTAACCAGCCAACTATAGATACTGATTATTGTATTGGATGTTGCTGCTGCTGTTAGATGCCATCAAATCTTTTTGAAATCATAGTGACCCTATTGTACAATAGAATGAAACCCTGCCTGGTCTTCCACCATCCTCACAGTTGTTATGTTTGAGCCCATTGTTGTAGCCACTGTGTCAGTCCATCTTGTGAAGGGTCTTTTCTTCACTGCTCTTCCTCTTTGCCAGACATGCCTTCAGGGACTGGTCTTCTATTAATGCTCCACTGCCATTGAGTCAATTATGATTCTTACTGACCCTAAGGACAGAGGAGACCTGCCCCTATGCGTTTCTGAGGCTGTGAATCTTTACAGGAGCAGACAGCTTAATTAAAAAAAAATTTTTTTTACAGTTTTATTGGCACATAATCCACATAGCATATAATTCAATAGTTCAATCATATCAAGAACTGTATAATAATTACTACAATCCATTTTAGAACATTCCGCCCCATGGGTAGATCGCCTTTAAAATTAGTTATATAATCACAATCAGTTCTAGTGCTTCCTCCCTCCCCAATTCATTTTTTTTTGTTTGTTTGTTTTTAAATCATTTTATTAGGGGCTCATACAACTCTTACCACAAACCATACACACATCAATTGTGTAAAGCGCATTTGTACATTCATTGCCCGCAGCTTAATTTTTGCCCGCGCACAGCTACTGGTGGAGTGTAAATGCTGACCTTGGGATTACAGTCTAATGCAGTGGTTCTCAACCTTCCTAATGCCACATCCCTTTTTAAACCCTTACATTCCTCACGTTGTGGTATGACCTCCCAACCATAAAATTATTTTTATTGCTACTTCATAACTGTAATTTTGCTATGTTATGAATTGGGCAACCCCTGTGAAAGGGTTGTTCGACCCCCAAAGGAGTTGTGACCCACAGGTTAAGAACTGCTGATCTAATGCATAACTTACTACTCCACTGGGGCTCCTTTTCTATTAAGATAGTTAAGACAATGTGAAGTTTATGTAAGCTGTAAGCATTGCCTGAGAGCTTCTCCTTGGTTATCTTACTTAAGATTCTTAATAACTATATGTGTTCTTTTTATAGTTGCGAATATTAAGCTTAAAGAAATGAAGACATTTCCCAGGGTGTACACCTAGAAAAAAACAAAATTGGGAAGTGGACCCTAAGAATCTATACTTTTAACCATTATACTATGTAGGAAGTGAAGCTTCATTCAGCTTTTTACAAAGTCATGATAAAAAATACCAGTACTTGACAAAGACAGCATGACACATTTCTCTATAGGAAATTAATTCAAAACTTCTTTAGGAGATATTATAACTAGTGTCCAGAAATTCTGTAACGATGTTAACAAGTAAAATTTTTAATTTTATTTTTTACTGATAGGGGTTATCCTAAGACTATAAGGATATTTAAAATTATGAAATTAAAACAAGAAATGATTGTCTTTTGGTTTCTTTATTTTTAAAAGTTTTCTAGAAGTACTAGCCAGTTAACTAACCCAAAACCAAACCCACTGTCATTTAGTCAATTCTGACTCATAGTGACCCCATTGAACAGAGTAGAACCTCCTTTTTCAGTTTCCAAGACAATAACTCTTTTTAAAAAAATAATTAAATTGGGGCTCTTACAGCTTTTATAACATTCCATACTTCAGTTGTATTAAGCATATTTGTACATATATTGCCGCCATCATTTTCTAAACATTTACTTTTTATTTGAGCCCTTGGTATCAGCTCCTCTTTTTTTCCTCCCTCCCCTTCCTCCCACTATCTTGACCCCTTGATAAATGATTATTGTTTTCATATCTTAAACTGACCACTGTCTCCCTTACCCCATGTTTCTGTGGTTCATTCCCCTTGGGTAAGGAGGTGGCGAGACTAAATCTTCATGGGAGTAGAAAGCCTCATCTTTCTCTTGAGCAGGCAGCAAGTTTCAAGATGCTGACCTTGCCTTTAAGCCCAATGCGTCACCAGGGATCCTTTAATTAGTTAACTAGATGTGGTAAAAATTAAACCAGCAAAAGGTATAAATAGTGGAAAGATGGAAAGAATATTGCCAAACTTTGTATATGGTAACACCGTGTGCATGAAACATGCAGGGGGATCTTAACCTGAAGGACCTCAAATAAAGAATATGTTAGTTGACAGGTATATATTCTATATGCTTTCTTTTTATAGTTAAGGAAAATAAAGCCTACATCCTATATTGTATACATGTATTATAGGATCCCTGGTGGTATATTGATTACTCGTTAGGCTGTTAACCACAGGACAGCAGTTTGAAACCACCAGCCATTCTATAGGAGAAAGATTTACTACATGTGTAAATAGTTGCAGTCTCTGAAAACCACAGAACTCTTGTTCTGTTGGGTCACTATGAGTTGGGCTTGACTCAATGGCAGTGAGAAAGAGATAGATTAGTAATAATTAAAAGATAGATACTTAAAAACAACTTTATAAATATGAGTGTGTATAGACTAATAAAAACTACTTAGAAAACATAATGGTAAAAAATTGCCTATAACAAAACCCACTATATGTATCTCAGGAATATTGAAAAATACAATATCTTACTGGAAAAAAGTATTTGACTAGCTGTCACAGAGCATATTTTCTTTATTTTCTTCTTAGGAAGCCTTTCCCTTTATTCTAATAAATGATAATCATCCTGAGAATTTCAGAAGACATTTTTTAAAGTATGACAATTGGTTTTAATATGTATTTGTAAGGGTACACATAAAAATAACCAGGAAATTTTTCATTAAAAAATAATGCATAACAATGGGCTAAAACAGAAGAAGCAATTGTGAGAATGGTCAGGACCAAGCAGTGCTGTGTTCTTTTGTACATATTGTTTCTGAGTCAGAACCAACTCGATGGCACTTAACACCAGTATTCAACTTGAGGGAGACAGGCAAAACAAATGGATAAACTATATCAGGTGGTGCTAAAGTATGAGGATAGGAAATGGAAGGAAGTAATAGTGTATGCAGAGTCAGGGAAGGGCAGCCATGAGGTGACATCTGAGCAGAGATCTGAATGAAGCGAAGGAACAGCACATTTATAAAGATCGTGAGTCGTTAGTGTACTTTGGTTATTTAAAGAATATGTTAATAACAGTTAACTATATAGGAAACAAGAAATCTGGTCACATACAAATATACTTAAGAGAGGAAATGTACATCTGGAGATACATGAAAATGGAACTCAACTTTGAATGAAAGGGAAGTTTTGCAGAAGACTGTATTTATTAAGAAAAACATATATCCAAAGACTAGGAATTGTTCATCTGTGCATGTACTTGTAAAGTGTTAGGAAGAAAACAAGTATATTTCCTTAACGTTCTTCATTTTTGTTTCATTGCTAAGATGTCAAATATTTGTAAAATAAAGATACTTCAATTTTGAATCTACAGCATTTTACTGGTCTTTTTTTTTAATATGAAAGATAAAAGGAAGCTTTTGCTTAAAAAAAAAAATTTCCCAAGTGTAAGGAGGCAGCAAAGTATATTGAAAGGTGGGGGGTGGGGGAGTGTCTTTGAATGTTTCAGATCTGATATCTAACACCATTTGAGCTATTCCTGCTTTTGTGTCCTAGTGCAGGCTCCTTAATGTCCCATGTTTGTTTCTGTACATGTTAAAGAGAGATAATAATATGCATAGAGGATTGAATGAAATAACCTATGTAAGTACATTCTTCTCAAGTCTTATTTGCATGATGCTGGCATCTTTCTCTTACCTGTAGCTAGAGGAATGATGAGCTCTAGGTCCTGCGTTGTACACATGCATACGAAACTGATAAAAGAGTGTGCAGACATGAATCAGAGTCTC
>NW_022103904.1:5910158-5941470 GCF_000313985.2 Echinops telfairi
AAATTATGTATTTTACTAAAGAAAAATAAGTTTGTCAAATAGTATTTATATTTTTGCAATTCTTTTAAAAATCAAGTGTAATACATGCTTATGATATACTGTAGACATGAAGAAAATCCGGTATGAGGTTGGAAAAAGGTAGAGTATTTTAATTGTTTTCAGAATTGTGGGTGTACAAAAGCTTAACTAGTTGTCTTTTGCAGGTCACTTATAATGTGCAAACCTGAAACTATATGAAAAAACATTTTGTACTCTTTAAACTGAAATCTATTTGTCTCTCTTATACATTGATATTCTGACATTACAGAAAATACTGGTTCATGGAATTAAGCATATATTCCAAATATAACATTTCATTATCTAATATTTATCACTCATCTTATTGCAAGAGCTTCTTATGCTTAATGGAATAATTGGAGCTTTTCTAGTATTCTTTGTACAGAATCTAACTTGTACAATAAATATTGTCACTTTTTCTCCTTGGAATGACAGACTGACTGTTCATATTTTATAGACTGTATGGCAGATACCCATATATAACAATAGCTTTGTTAGCTGTTTTTGCAGGTTTAAATGAGAAAAGCGGCTAACTTTTAGCTTGCAACTCAAGTAATTGCACATTCTTTCTCCTGAAGATAACAGTTATGTTTTGCTGTGCATCAAAAGTGCTTTATGAGAATTCCTCATTTTATCATGGAGTATATCAAAGTAGTATATCCCAAAGGGAGGGAATTTAGTAAAATTAACAGTTACTGCTTCATGAAGTACATTTTTTTTTTTCTCCCCTAAAATTGCATGGAGGAAGCTCTAGTGGGTTATGTGTTGGGCTATTAACCACACAGTCAGCTGTTCAAGCCCACTCCTAGGGAAAAGATGAAGTGTTTTGCATCTATAAAGATTTACAGCCTTTGAATATAAAGAGGCAGTTTTACTCTTAAAGGATCACTATGGGTCGTAATTGACTTAAAGCAGTGATTTCATTTGGCTGCTGCTGCTGCTGCTTTTTTTTTGAAATTGTATGGTAGTGAAATGTTTGATTTGGTGTTGCTGCCTGGATTCATCCCAAAGCACCCGCAGTTTGACTCTTCAGTGTTTTTTACCTTTAGTACAAAGCAGTCCTTTGAAAAGGACAATGTTTTAGCAAGGACTTTGTAAGAAGGTTCCTGCAGACTACCCCGGGGAAATGCTGCTATATACCACAATGTTGTTGTTAGTTGCTAATTAAGCCACTTCTAACTCATGGCATATACATGTGAGAGTTTTTAAAAATTGAATAGAGAAAACGGAAACATCCTTTTGTTAACTTAAAAATGTCAGAACAATTAAAACCTATTGTGAAAGGGTGGAAAATGTTTCTTTAACAGGAAATATGAGGGGCTACCCCCTCCCTGCAAAAAAACAAAAACAAAACCCAAACGGAAAATGTTGAGTGGAGCTTTCTTAGTATGCATTTTTCCCTCTAGGCAAGAATGAGAAACTTGCTCTGAGTTAGTGCACTCAGTGGCGTTGCCTGGTAAGGTTCTCTCTGATTTGCTCAAATATCATTTTTTGTGATGGCCAATTTAAGAAATGCATGTGCAGCTGTGAAATTTTGTTTTCTGTTTGGGGAAAATGCCACAGAAACTGTTGTGATGTTGAACACAGCGTACAAGGACAGAGCTATAAGAAAAACTCAAGTGTAGGAGTGATTTTCTCCTTTCAAAAAAGGTGAAATTAAAAAAAAAAAGGTGAAATGTCTATGATGATGACAAACCTCGTTCTGGATGTCCATCACCTTCCCAAATGGATGAAAATGTCAACTCTAGTGTATTTGGAGATTGTTCCACCAGGTCAGACTGTTAACCAAGCTTTCTATTTAGAACTTCTGAAAAGATTGTATAACGCTGTATGACAAAAAGGCCTGATTTGTGGCAGATGGGGGACAGGTTTTGTCCCCACGACAATGCTCCTGTTTTTGTCCCCACGACAATGCTCCTGTTCATGCTGCCCTCCCGGTGCCAGTTTTGGGCAAAAAACCACAACATGCCTCATGCACCTTATTCACCTGACCTTGCTTCTTGTGACGTCTTTTTATTTCTGCAATGAAGAGGGACATGAAAGGACAGTGATTTGACGACTTAGAAGAAGTGAAGAAAAAAAACTAGGGAGGTGTTGCCAGCCATCCAAACAGATGAGTTTGAAAAATGTTTCCGAGAGTGGAATTGCAGATTCGACAGATGTATTAAGTGTAATTGAGAGTGCTTTGAAGGTGATAAGGTGGTTTCGTAAAAAAAATTTTAATACATAGTTTTGAAAGGGGGTAGTTTGGGGGGGTGTATGCGTGTATATGTATTGGTGAATATCTGTTTCTCAAAGTGAAAGTTTTCATCCTTCCTGGTGTTAAACATTGAAAGTACTACCATTAAAATCACAAACCAAACAAAGTCACTCAATATTATGTGCCTTCATGATCATTTTCACATTGTTTGATATTGCCATAAAACATAATAGTAACCCACATCACATAAATTATGGTGACCCTATAGGTCAGTGGTTCTTAACCTTCCTAAAGCTGCGACTCTTTTATACAATTCCTCATGTTGTGACCCCCTAACCATAAAATTATTTGCATGGCTACTTCCTAACTATAATTTTGTTACTATTATGAATCGGGCGACCCCTGTAAAGGGGCCGTTCAACCCCCAAAGGGGTCACCACCCACAGATTGAGAACTGCTGCTGTAGATATAGAACTGTTCCTTAGGATTTCTGAAAATGATTTTTTTACAGCACCTGTCAGCCCTAACCATGTCTTTTTCCTGCAGAAGAGCTGGTGGATTTGAACCCCCCACCCTTAAAATTAATAGCCCAGTTTTCACCCACTTTGCCACCAGTGTTCCCTCCCTAATTGTAAACATTTGATAAATGTGGTGAATTATGATTATTTGCAGATGATAAGATTATAAACCTGGAGAGCCTTAGAAGCAAATTCTGCTACTCCCTGAAATAACAGGATCTCAGATATTAACTCACGTACTGCAATCATATCACTGTTGGTTCCTAGGGACCCCACTTGACTTGGGTTCCCAAGACTTAACTATTCACCTGAGTAGAGAGCTAGTCTTTCTCCTGAGGAGCTGCCCGTGGTTTCAAACGTCAGCCACGTGGATCACAGCCTAATTCGTAATCACTGTGCTACCAGGATCTCAGGTGGCTGCCTAAAAATCTCATGTATCAAATGTTACGGTTTTCCTGTAAGCAAAGCTTCTAAAACAAAATGTTTTAAAGTATAATAGAATAAAAGCACACTCCTATGAGTCAAAACTAAAACTCAAAGCAGATAGCATGCACTACAAGGGTAAGTCAGAAGCCCTTGCTAACCTTGAATGTGAACATACATTATTTTGATGGAAGAAAATTTTTCTGCAATTTTCCTGGCCTGTTTCTTATCAGTGAAGTTTCCACTTTCTGAAACTTCATAATAAGCCCTCATGATTTCCTGTGCCTTTAAAAAGTATGTATGATTTACCTTTTTGGAATCTTGAAAAATAGTTACCATCACACCCTCAGCTGACTTCTGCCTTGAATTGAACTGCCTGGACAGGCACCCTCAGGTGGCACTGTTTTGGTTGGATCTTTCTGAAACCACCCTAATGAGACTCGGACACGTGTATTAAGGGAGAACTTGTTTGTAGCTACACACTGACAATAGAAACATGTTTATACAGTTTGTTTGGAATAAACACATGTATGCGTGTATGAACTAGAACCATTGGTAGAGATTGTTTTCACTTCCCATCATATTTAGTCTTCCCCAGGATACCTTTACTGTGCCACTTCTGTGCTTTTGCCTTTCTTCTCTCCTTGCCAGTTACATATTTCTCTTATTTCTTTTTTTTCTTTCTCTCATTTCTTTCTCTGGTTGTTTACTCTTGGAGTTGTAGGCAAAAAATTCTGCACCCCCTACCTATTAAAAGTTTTTTGTGTTTCAGTTATTCGAAGCATTCTTAATTTTCTGTTTTCCAATGTGTTTTATACTTCTCTATAATAAACATCAGCCTGCTTGGAATGAATTATATGGAAAACATGACTCCTGAACATAATTTAATAGGAGAAACACATGTGAATAATAAAAATAAGCAAAATGATATAAGTGTCAATCAAACAAGGGTTCATCATTCTAAGTAATATTGATAATGAGAAGATTAATTGAATGGATTGCTTTTGATCTGAACCTTATGAAATGAAATGGTAGAATCTAGGTGAGAAAGAATATGAGCATAATCATTGTGGGGGAGGGGTGCTAAGTGGGGAGAGAGAGACTGGTAAATCAAACTTAAAAGGGAGTTTGGGACCAAGCCATAGAGGGCCATGCTATCATGTTTGGCTTTCTTTCTTAAAGGAGCTACTCTTATTTCTATAATTATAATTTTCTGTTTTCCAATATAGTTTATACTTTTCTGTAATAAAGATGGGCCCATTTGGAATTAATTATATTTATGTAGTCACCAGGGAAAAAATATAGAAATGTAGAAAACAATTTCAAATATACAGATAATGTATATTTGAAAGAGTTGGGAGAATTGGATTTGAAGATGAAACTGGGTGTGTTTGAAGAGAGAAAAAAGAGCTTAGGTTTAAAAAACCTCAAAACTATATTGAAGCAAAAAGTACTTGATGTATGGCTTAAAACATCCACTTCCTGTGTCATGACCTCAGGAAATAAATTTCCTCAACTTTCTAAAAGCCAATAAAAAACAAAACATGAGCTTTAGCATGCTAAAGCTCAACTAAACATTGTTGCATATATCCATATGCAATAATGTGCATTTGTGCAATGCATAGAGATGTCCGTTTGTTTAAGGAGTCCCTGGGTGGTACTAATGGTTAAGTGTTTGACTAATAATTGGAAGATTAGCAGTTTGATTTCAACAAGTGACACCTCAAAAGAAAGCCTTAGAAAATCATGTTGTTTAGGTGCCCTACAGTCCCTTCTAACTCTTAGTGAGCTCATGTCCAACAGGATTAAACATTGCCCAAGCCTGTGCCATGTTTACAGTCACTGTTAGGCTTTAGCCTTTTGTGGCAGCCATTGTGTGAGTCTACTTTGTTTTTTGCTGACCCTGTATTTTACAAGGCATGATATCCTTTCTGATATACTTGCCAAAGTAGGTGAGACAAGCCTCATCATGCCTTGGTGTAGGAGCATTCTGTCTGTACTTCGTTTAAGACAGATTTGTTCATTCTTCGGGTATATTCAGTACTTTTTTGCCAACACCACAGCCACTGCAAACCCTGTGGAACATAATTCTCTGAGTCCTTATAGGGTTGCAACTAGTTTGGTTTTGGCCTCTTGTATTTATAATTTTACTTAAATCATTTCTGCATCAGCATTTTCCTCTTACATAACCAAGACCAGCTAATAGTATCATAAATTATGGATATTTATTTTTGAGATTCATTTTACTCAATTATATTGAACAAATTTTACATGTACATATGAATTTTCACGAGTTTATGAGATGGAACTGCCTGTTTGTACTACTCAAAGACATGCTAATTTATATTGACTTAGAGTTGTCAGAAGGCAGCAAGTCTCCAGGCCTATGAACAACTTTTACTTGCCCTTTAATGTTAAATACAATTGCCCTTACTTTAGAACAGTGAGCCAACACAACCCCTCTTCAAATTCTTCATTACAATCACCTTGATTTGCTGCACGTGCAGCTTTAAATAATTCAAAAGGTGTCAAAGTCTTGTGCTTAAAATAAAGCTAAGTAAGAGCTGTATGCACCTGTTCTGGCTTAAAGACACATTTAGGAATGGGTCTTGTTCTTAGTCCAGGGACTGACTGTATCAATAAGCAGAGCGTAAAGCAGTTAAAATGTCTAAAGGTCAATAACACCACTTTTAAATTATCCCTGGGTGGCACAAGTGTTCACACTTAGGGCTAGTAGCCAAAAAAACTGGCAGTTCAAACCCATTTAAACAAACCCATTTATTTCTGCTTACATACAGCATTCAGTAGCAACCTTTACAGTACAGTTACCTTCCTGAGATAGTGTCGGCAATCTACACTAATTGTAAAAATGTGGTATTTAAGTAAACTTAAAAGGAAACCTTTCTCTAAAAACCGTGTGTGATTTTGTGGTACTCTCCTGCTAGTACTCCTGCAGCAGCACGATTCTTGTTGCAGCTGTTTATGCAGACTCATATTCCTGGGAGGAAAGGGGAGCTGTAAAACCAGACAAACTTTAACTTCTAGCTTTGTAACTTCATTGGCAGAGAATTATGTGTGGTTTTTAAAAGACCATATCTTTTGTTATTTTGAAATTTTTATTTTATAAATTTAAAGGTTCTCTTTAGAAATTGTAGTTCTAACTAGAATGTTACAAGCATCCACTGAAGAGAAATTGATTTCCTAAAACATATGGGGAAATTTCAAAAATTTTGTGCAGAAAATGGAATTCAAAGATAATGCAATTTTTCCACGAACCTTTGGAAGCTCCCCTGGAGTTAAACTGGGAATAACTTAACTATTTAATGGAATTTCTTTTACATTATGTTAAAATTTCAATTTTCAGTTGATATTTTATATAGTACTTATGTGTGTTATTTTTTTCTATGTAATTGAGAGTGACCGACTTCTTTTTGTGTATTGTTTAGCCGTATATGTGGGAGTCCATGTCCTGCAGTGTGGCCTGATGTAATCAAACTACCCTATTTCAACACCATGAAACCAAAGAAGCAGTATCGTCGAAAGTTAAGAGAAGAATTTGTTTTGTAAGAATTTGTTTTGTAACAAATTTGGATATTTGTTAAATATCCAATTTGCATTGATTGCTTTTTAAAACATTTCTTGTGAAATCAAAATTTTACTTTATCGGGTTGTTGGCCCAAATTAGATCTTACACAGTCCTCTAGTTAAGAGGTTCTCAACCTTTGGGTTGCGACCCCTTTGGGGGCGGGGTCGAACAACCCTTTCACCAGGGGTTGCCTGATTCATAACAGTAGCAAAATTACAGTTATGAAGTAGCAACGAAAATAATTTTATGGTTGCGGGGTCAACACAGCATGAAGAACTGTATTAAAGGGTCATGGCATTAGGAAGATTGAGAACCACTGCACTAGTTCATTAATTTTGAATTTCTCTTTGCAATTTGCAAATTACCATTACATCGTCACTATGGAATTAGTAATTTATAGGATGTTTGTGTTGGTGCTTTAACGATATTGTCTTAAATTTCAATGAAATTGTATTCAAAGTTCAAGATTTGTTTTAAGAAACTTTGTGTTACAAAAACAAATTGCCTTTCGAGTAACAAAATGTCATTTTTGTCAAGTATCCATTTAGAATAATAGTAATGAAATTAAGTAAAACAGTAAAATATTTATTTAAAGGAAAACCTGGAATCTATTGGAATATAGTATTACAAACTAATTCTAAAATGCTAGTATTTAAATAAGCTTAAAAGGAAACACTTTTTTCAATCTAAAAACCATGTATGATTTTGCAATCCTCTCATGCTAGTATCCCTGCAGCAGCACTAGATTTATTTGATTACATGCTCGCCTTGGATCCCAGTAAGCGCTGCACTGCTGAGCAAGCTCTTCAATGTGATTTCCTGCGAGACGTGGAACCCTCAAAAATGCCTCCTCCAGAGTAAGTGACTCTTACTGTATTAGAATCTACATATTCTGCATGTGGACAGTTTTAATAACATCTGTATAATGATCAAAAGATATTCTATGCTTACTTAAGTCAAATGTAATAGAGAAAGTCAAAAGAAATACATAAAATAGTAATACACATAATGTACACATCTAGAACCTAGATTCTGGCTCTGTGTTCAGTTAGTCATAGGAGAAAATATTTTAGAAAAGCATCCTTCTTTGACTAGTTTGAGGGTTAATTGAGCTCAAGTTTTTATTATTTTTTTCAACTCCCAAGAATATAATCCTGGTGCTGCTATTATTTTGAGTATTACACGTACCAGTACTACTATAGCTAAAATTTGGAATGCTTGTTAAACATTCTTCATGCATTACATTAATCTTTACAATCCTATCAGGTGGGTATTACTATTATTGTTGCCATTTTCAGAGGAAGCGGGCTCAGAGAGGTTAAGAAACTTGCCCAGGAATACAAATGTAGTAGAAGAGTGTAGTTGGCTTTGAAATTCAAGTTACTCCAATAAGAGAGAGGATTTCTGAAATACTCATTTGCATGCCACACAAGTGAAATGCCCAACATTGAATGGAAGTATGAGTATCAGAAGCTTATTCATGGAGCCAAGTGTATTGTCTGCATAGAGTTTAGGAGTGAGAATACCTACGCTCTTGGACCTTAGCTCCAAAAAGCTTCTATGGTTTCCTTAGGCTGTATGGGGTGGTGAAACAGCAGACCATAACAATAAACTGTGTATATAAAATCAGGCTCTGGAGTTCAGATCTTGGCTCTTTGATATATTAGTTACATTGGAGTTAAATTTATTTCAAAAAAAAATTATTTCTATGAGATTGTCATATTCAGCTTTATTAACCTTTTTTGCACTGTAGATGGTCTTTGTGTGATGATTTGAGAGACAGAAGGGATCTTATCTGATGTGCTATGGAGCCCGAATCATTCTCTGTTGAATTAATTGTTTAATGTTTTTTGGTTTATCAGAATATATCAGCAGTCTTGAAACTTTGGTTTTAATAATCCCTTTAAGGAATTTACAACTCACTCCCCACCACCAATATTTTTAACCCCATCAAAAATAGAAAAGTACAATGTGCATATAACTTTCACCTAAATTCAACAATTAATACTATTTGAATACATACTAAGTTATTCTAAATAAGGTTTCTTTTTTCCTGGACTATTCAAATAATAGGTGAAAAATTAACCCTCACTCTCATAACTCTTTAGACATGTTTTGGTAAAAACTGAAAAAAAAGGAAAAAGAAAACACATACACAGACCCCTCCCCCAAAACAACAACAACAACAAAGAAACTGCCAGGAAATTGATGCTGACTCAAAGCTATCCTGTCAGGGGGGTCGAACTCCTCCTGTGAGCTGCCTCTTGCTCGCTCAGAGCTTGCTGGTTTGAACTGCTGAGCTTGAGGATCTCAGCCCAACTTGTAACCACTACACAAGCAGGACTTTGTCTGCATAGCTATAGAGCCATTGTGATCCTAATGTATCCTCTTTAATTCCACTTATATT
This sequence comes from Echinops telfairi, assembly GCF_000313985.2. Classification (NCBI taxonomy): domain Eukaryota; kingdom Metazoa; phylum Chordata; class Mammalia; order Afrosoricida; family Tenrecidae; genus Echinops; species Echinops telfairi. Next base: position 5,919,350 of record NW_022103904.1, read on the forward strand.
CCCTCTAAGATAATCATTGAAAGCTCCCATCTTGTGTTTAGTTATTGTGTCTTTTTAGCCTTTAGTCCTTCCTTGGAAAAAGGTTTTATGCCATTGACATTTTTGAAGTGTAAATGTTAACTGTCTTGTAAAACATTTCACAATCTGGGAATGATTGGGTCTGTTTTTTTATCTTCATGATGAGAACTAAATTAGCATTTTTGATCAAATTATTACCAAAGTTGTGCTATGTGCCTATTACACCGAGAGGAGTGTAATGTCAGTTTTAATTGTTATTGGTAATATGAAGTTTGATCAGTTGGTTCTGGTGGTGCGCCTGCAAGAATTCTGACAAAACTTTGTATGCAGCACATTTTTGCTCACATCTAATTTTAAAAACTCAATAGTTAGAAATAGTATAATTTTCAGTATACTGTAAATAATGACCTTTTAAAGGAGGAGTGCTGGTGGTTAAATCACTCTTGTCAATACATCTTGCATTTTGATAGCAATTAGATTTCACTTAATATATGTATATATGAACAAATTATTTTTATAAACTGCTCTCATGGGTTTTTATTCTACTATAATAATATTTGTGTTTTAAAATATTCTATTGATCACTCCTGTACTTGTTCAAAACAGTTAAGTAGATATATAGAGGAAGATGGGTGAAGGTTTTTTTAAAAACTTCCTATTGTTACACAGCTGTTTCACCTTGATAAAATTGTCATTGCAGCGTAGTTTTACATATTTCAGTTAAAAAAACACAAAAATAGCGAATTTTGTTGGGCATGCAACCTAATGAAATAGAAGGCACTGATATTATTTCCCTGAAATAGTTTGTATATTTATTATTTCTTCTTAATCTAGATAATTCCATTTATATCGTAATCCTATTATTTTTATGTTTAAGAACCCTTATAAATAAATATTTGAGAATAAAAATATAAACTGTAATTCTATTATTTTTAAATAGGTATTTGAGAGTAAGACAACCTATGTCATAGCTCCATCTTTTAGTCCTCTGAACTCCTTCTGCATTATATCCCAGAATCATATAGTTAAGCTAACATCAAAGATTATTTTATTAACCTTTTTAGATACCAGTTTAAGATTTTTTCTTCTGTTCTCTTGACAAATAAATGGAAAAGGTCACATACAAAAGCTTTTCTTATGCAATCATTAGCCCTTTACTTTTTCAACTTTTGTGTGAAAGTGCAGCTGAAAAGCTTTAGCAGTAAGTTACTTTAACAGCATTTATATTTATTCCATTACACTGAGGAAACAATAGCAAGTAAACATTAATTTCTGTGCTACTTTGCCAATCTTTAAAAAAAAATTTTGTTACATGCCTTTTCTTGTTCAAAATTTTGAAAGTACAGGCTATGTCGTTCCACACTCTGCAAACCAGTAGCAATTTATTGAATGCATGTTTACTAAATCAGTCAGTCAGGTCAATATCTTTAAATTGAAAAATATATGAACATAATATAGCATTTCTTATTTTTTAATGTGATGTATCAAGTAGTTCAAAATACTGTTAGTTAAGAAGTAAGAACTATGGAGAAAGGTGTTTTATTCCTTTGGAAAATATGTGTATATGTCAAACTTACATGATCAGTTTTAAAGAATAATCAAGTGAGAGTAGGATATTAAAGAAGTCAGGGAAAAAAGTCAGAAATAAGTCACTGTATTAGATGTCCTTTCAAAATTATAATGTACTTCTAAAAAAATGTATGTTTGCTTTTTAAAAATTAGGATGACAGCTAACCTTTAATTTTGTTATTAGTAGCAAAACATTTAAAGTAATTCATATGATAAAACATTAATTGAAAAAAAAACAAAAAAAATTAATTGAAATTGATATTTCACAATATGATAAAAATAGTTATAAGCTACCTATGAATGCCAACAGTTTAATATAAAATATGAATATAATGCCTATTATGTGAGAGGCATAACCTAAGCATTTTACATATGTAAAACATAGATTACCTCCTGAGAGTAGGTCCTGAGGCAAGTAGAAGTCACTTGCCTAACACAGCACAGAAAGTAAGTGGCAGAGCCAGCATTTGAACTTTCCCAAAACACACAAAACTTTGTTCCTCCTGAAAAGAATTAACTGGTGAGTCCCTGCCTTATGCTGAGTTAACGATGAGCCACAATTGTGGCTGTTGGGTTCCCCAACACACACACACATTTTTTTTAAAGAGCTTATCATTAGTGATGTGTACTACAATGTTGTAGCATGTATCTCATTTTATATGTAATACTTCCAACCTCCAAAGACAAAAATCAGATCTTTAAATTTTGACCAAAAAAGGCAATAATAATGAAATTTTTATTTAAAAATAATTACATCAGGACCAGTTTATGATGGAGTCATTGGATTAGAGCCCTGTCATAAGTCAGGAACTACCTATACACTTGTGGATATGTATTAGGTTAATGTTATCCTTTCAGAACATCTTACCTTTAAATTGTGGGAGGGAGCGAAAGCACTTTTAGTGTGTTTCTTTGCTTTATCCTCACGGGTCTCTCAATGAGAGCAATGCATTCCCTGACAACTGATTACCCCACTCCACAGTGCTGCGTTATGTCAATTCTGCCTGCATTCATAGTGTCACAGGAGAGGATAAGGCCACATGTCATGTAACACACAGAAAGAAATTAGATCTTTGGCAGGTTTATGATGCTTTAAAGGAGGCTTCCCAGTATCAATATTTCAAATTGTCCCTTTGTTTGTTACTCCAGGAGGTTTTTACACGCTGAGGCAATGCACCATAGTAAGATGACTGAGAGGTATGCCTTTGTTTTGCTTTTGTTTTTGTTTTTTTTTGGACCTCAGGTGCATAGACTTGGTTTAATCATAATCCTTGTTTCACTCATCATTGGTCCATGCATGGCTCTCTTTTCTTTATGTCAGTTACTTAATTAGTTATTTTTAGTAAATTTAATAAGCAGCCATGACCTCACCATGCCCAAACAAAAGCTAGAACCTTGAAAATAACCAACTTGGGTCATATCACATCCCCTCCCCACCAATCCATCCCCTTGCCGCCTCCTACTTGAAGTAACATCATTCTTGTTTCTTTGTGTACACCTCTGTTGCCATCTATATGTGCTCATATGGAATCACATTTTGTTTTGTTTTATAAAAGCGTGTCATGCTATTTGAATCTTTTCGGATTATCTTTCTAATTAATATTATATTGCTAAAATTCAACCATTTGTTGCATATGCTTTCATATTATTAAAAAAAGGGAAGAGTAATTGTGAAAGAGGAGGTATGAAAAGAAAATCCTGCTTAAGTATGTAGGGCATTCTCAGAGATCATTTTAAGAAAGGAGACATATGGATATGGAGATGAATTCCTTTAAAACAATTCCTGCGAGGTGTACCCCCCTTTGGAAAGTCTTCATGTATCCCTTGAGTAAACATGACCCAGTTTGAAGACTGCAGATATATATATGTGTATATATATATATATATATATAACCAGGTTGGGGCTGCTGAAGGGAATTTTTAGATATTCTGGGCAAGTTTATTAACCTTTTTAAGCCTCAATTTTCTCATCTTTAAACAGATATAATAACTTTCCATTGGGCTTTTTTTCTTTTTCTAAGGATAAGAAGAGCCATTTATAAATCAACATATTTTTCAGCATTGCTAACTCTAGGAAATTCTTTTCAGGTAGAATTAATTCAGTATTGTGGCCAATTCTGGTAGTTGCTAGTTAATCACTATTCTTTATTGATGAGCGATATAGATGAACCTCTTTGTGCCTGGATTGCCTATTTATTAACTCATCTGTCATATAAGTTTAATTGTAGAGTTTTATTATAGAAGCAAATAAGGGCATTAAAAAACAAGAAGCTTATAACCAGAAAGATTTTCATAAATGTCATGTTCGTGCTTTTACTACTTTTTCATCCTTCGTTTAGCTTCTGCAAATGACATATTGTTTTGCCTTCTTTTTTCACTCAACTGATGTACTGTGAAGAATGGCTTTAAACAGCTGCACTTGGATGTTAGTTACCTACTTTTATGAATATATATTCTTTATTCAAAATTTCATAAATGTTGACTGTCAGAAGGCAAAAAAATAAAAGAAAAATCCACTGTTTTTCTATAAATCAAGGTAAAACCCTGGAAGAAGAAGGCCAGGGCATCCAGACTGATTTTTATTGATAGATCTGTTTTATAATGCTTGAGAATAAAGTCTGTAAGACAACTTTCTAAAAAAAAAAATTACCCTTGGTGTTCTACATGGCAAATTATTAGTGTTCTTTGCTTATGAAATGCTACTTACAATCTAACGCTTTTTTTTTTTCTTTCAGTCTTCCTTTATGGCAAGATTGCCATGAGTTGTGGAGTAAGAAGCGAAGAAGACAGAAGCAGATGGGCATGACTGATGATGTTTCCTCAATTAAAGCTCCCAAAAAGGAGTTGTCTCTGGGATTGGACGACAGTAGAACTAACACACCCCAAGGTGTGCCGCCATCTTCACAGCTGAAATCTCAGGGCAACTCAAGTGTAGCACCTGGTTAGTAATGATTCCATGATTTGTTTCTTTCATATTGGTTTGTGGTTAAGTTGATTATGCTGCGCTACTGTAAAATCACCTTGCTAAAAGATGAAAATTAAGGTCATTCACTCAGCCTGACAGTTAACTTGCCTTTTGTGCCAGTATAGACATTTCATTGCTATTGGCACCATATTTTAAAGCAATTTCTAAGAAGGCATAAAACTGTTCGTTGATTAGTCGGATTTCTCTAGTTAACTCATCCCACTTCCCAGTCTAGGAATCAGTAGGACTTTTACTATCACTATTTTCAGTGAGGTGCAGGATTCGATGTCTTTGGGTGGTTAAAAGGGTATTTTGCGTGTGAGAAGAAAATTACAGGAAACACAGCCAACATTGTAGTGGGATCTCTCTCAAGGCATTTGTGATGTCAAGTTACTTGTTAGAAATTTACATTTCTTCTGACTCAATTCTGTCATACAATTAAAATTCTTCATGATAAGACATCCTTCTAGAGGTTAGAAATGTTACTAAACTCATCTCATGTAGTAATCAATTAATTTTTATAATGGACTCTAGTTGTACAATTTTTGGGGAAGAATTCAGGGTTCATTTATTTAGATTATTTTGTGAAGAGAGAATGATAGATATGAAAGAAGTATATATGTAGTGGCTGGTTTACTAAACATGAAAAGTTGCCTAGCATTTATTAAGAGATAAGTTATGGAGCCCTGATAGTGTAGTGATTATGCATTGGGCTATGATCCGCGTGGTTGACAGTTCAAAACCACCATCAGCTCCAGTGGCAAAAGACTGGGCTTTCTACTCCTGTACATAGTTACAGTCTCAGAAATCCTCAGTGGGCCGCTATGAGTCAGCATTGGCTTGATGACAATGAGTTAGTGTTGACTGGGGGATTAAAACAGATCTGTGGATGAGATTGAAATTTTGGTGGTGAAGTACAAATATATAGGCTAGATTAGCTGAGAATGATTACTATACTGCTTGTCCATGAAATCCACAGATCGATATTAGACCTTGGTCAGACTCCATATTTAAAGTACTGATACATTTCACTTGAAAAGCAATGTTTAACTTCTTGTTCAAAAGTACTCTATAGAATGTTTTAAAAAAGTGAAATTCCCCTTATACGTGAAGCTATCTGGTAGACACAATAACACCTGTTGCACAGAATGAGGGTTATCAATACCAAGTTCATTGTTATTTTTCTTCATCTTAAAAATAAGTGAAATCTGGAGAAAGGCAGAAGAGAAGCAACAGTAAGTGTTCTTGTTTATTTTATATATACCATTTACTATGAAAACTAGCCACGAAAACCCTGTGGAACAGTGCTATTCTGTTACAGGAGGGTCATTATGAGTTGACTGGATGGCACTAACTGCTAAAAAAATATTTTTAAGGGTAAGCGGAACTTTGGATAGTGGTCACTTGTCCCTAGGGATAATTATTTCAGCATTTCTTCATAAAATTGAAGTCTTTAATTCATAAGCATACCTAGGTAGTAATTTCTCTTCATTTAATTTAAACTGGTAAAAAGGGAATTGTCATTTCTGAATTCATTTTGTTTTTGTTACTTCATTCTTAACTTATTTAACGCTGTTAATGGTGGAATGTTTTGCTTTACTTTCTATCCCTCGCCTCTTTACTAATATTTTTTTAAGCTACCACTATTGAGAATTAAGAATTTTTGTTTTTCAGAGTAGGAATGAATCCTCTCACTCTGTTTACTTCTCTTTCTTCAGTAAATGTCTTGAAATAAATAAATGTCCCCTTTGTACAGATACCTTAGTTAGAATACTTCCCAAAAATATGTCTGCAATCAAGAAATGTAAAGGGAAAATTGAGACAACTCACATAAAAACACCTCTTCTCACACTGAAATGAGGAAGTATGGCCGGTGAGCAGTGGCTAGCAGCATAGTTGTTAATTTACCTGTGGATCATAAAAACAATGTGATTTTTTAATTAATCTAAAAATGGTAATTAATGTATCTCATGAAACAAATGTATGCAGGAAAAGAATATCATATCCAATTAATCATGAGTTTCTCGTCTCCTTGGGAGTTTTTCTTCTATTAGTCTGCTATCAGTGGCTACAGGAATTGCGTTTCAGTGTTCATTTTATCATTTGACATATGTTGTACATATTCCTGTTTTGTTGTTGTATATTATTCTGGTACCACTGCACAAGAAACAGTTTAAACCATCACAAATCTAAAGTATCAGTTGGAAAAAGAATAAGAAATGTGCTTCTTGAGGAGTTCCTGACCTAACCAAAGGAACTTAAAATAATTATTTAAATTTTAAAATTGGCATTTTAATAGAGTCAGCTAGATTCTAACTTGAATTTGTTGCAAAGACAGATTAAGTTCTGCAGTATGAAACTTTGTCTCAGAGAAGCAATTCCAGCATATCAGTTAAGCAGTCCACTAGAATCACAGTACCTGGGTTCAGATCCCATCTCTGTTACTTACAGTCTTTGACGGTGAGCACGTTACTGTCTCCAGGTGTCAGTATCTTCTTCAGTAAAATGAAGTTCATAATAGAGGCTGCCTTATAAAATGAAAACTAACAGAGTAAAAAACATTTTTAAAGGACCCGTGGAGATGTCATCATCATCATTATTCATTTCCCATTCACAGTTAGTATTTCTTGATTAAACCTATAGAACGGGATCCTAGTTGGAGGCATGGTTTTCCTTTTGAAATATTTAACCCTTAAAGATAAGTTATTCAAAATTGATCATGGTTCCTTTCAATTTAAGTACATTACAACTTTAATGGTCATGAAATTGAACTGCGTTGAAGTTTAAAGTATACAGGAGAAGAATATCATAAACTTGATTTCAAGGACTTTCATAGTACTATTTTATATACCCCACCTCAAATGTACATTTTAATGTCGTAATATAGTGCCTTTGGGGGTTGTGGGGAGTGTGTATAAGGAGCTTGGCAATTGTAATTAATAAAGATTTTGTCTTTAGTAAAAACAGGCCCTGGACAGCAGTTAAACCACAGTGAATTGGCAATTCTACTAAACCTACTGCAATCTAAAACAAATGTTAATGTGGCTGATTTTGACCAAGTGTTGAAAGTTAAGGTAAACTCTGAGACTCCACAGCAACTAAATAAAATAAACCTTCCTGCTGGAATTTTGGAAACAGGTGAAAAACTGACAGATCCATCCACACCACAACAGGAGTCTTCAAAATCATTGGGAGGAATTCAACTGCCTACTCAGACTGTCCAGCCTAAAGTGGAGACTGATGCTGCCCAGGCGGCTGTGCAGAGCGCGTTTGCAGTTTTGTTGACTCAGTTAATAAAGGCTCAGCAGTCAAAGCAGAAAGACATGCTACTGGAAGAGCGGGAAAATGGCTCTGGACATGAAGCATCATTACAACTCAGGCCACCGCCAGAACCCAGCACTCCGGTCTCGGGTGAGTGTGCATATTATATACCAGGCACATGCTGCCACTCGGTGTTTGTGGATCTCTGGGGCATACTGGTCATTGACATTGCTAGGAGATGTCCTGAAAATTCTCAGGTCACTGATTATAGGTTGGTTTCCTAGTCAATTTACTTCAGGAATTGGTTCTTGATTGTATTATCCATGTCTGATATAATTCATTATTGTGAGTGCTTTAGTTTTTCTCAGGCAAGCCTATGCTTAAGAAAGAACCTTTTACTCTGGCTGTAAAGGATGATTGACCACGACAGAAACTTTATATATACAGTAGTATTTTTTCCTCAAGTAATCAATCTGTTAATATGTGTTAAAATACTATTAAGAATTTTTCAGTCACCATCGACTTAAATAGCAAGTAAAATCCACACTTGTAAACTCCCTTTCCTTTGATTTAATGTTGTGCCAGAGGTGCACCTCTATTAGTCTTTAAGATCACTAATAGGAAACAGGCTATTTTGAATATGTATAGTTTTACCTGATAATGTTTTACTCTCCTTTTGGCTTTGTTTCATTTAGGGCAAGAAGATCTCCTTCAGCACCAAGATGCGAGGATATTGGAGCTAACACCAGAACCAGACCGGCCTCGAATTCTGCCTCCTGATCAACGACCTCCAGAACCTCCAGAACCACCACCAGTCACTGACGAAGATCTGGATTATCGGACAGAAAACCAGCATGTGCCCACCACTAGTTCTTCATTACCTGACCCACACGCCGGAGTGAAAGCTGCCCTCTTACAGCTCCTTGCTCAGCATCAGCCCCAGGATGAGCCCAAAAGAGAAGGTGGTATTGATTATCAAGCAGGAGACACTTATGTACCTACTGCAGACTACAAAGACAATTTTGGATCCTCTTCCTTCTCTTCTGCTCCTTATGTTAGTAATGATGGTCTAGGAGGTAGTTCTGCTCCATCATTGGAACGACGCACCTTCATAGGAAACTCAGATATTCAGTCTTTGGAGAACTACAGTACTGCTTCATCTCATTCTGCTGGTCCACCTCAGCCTTCTGCCTTTTCCGAGTCATTTCCCAGCTCAGTATCTGGATATGGAGACATTTACCTCAATACTGCTCCCATGTTGTTTAGTGGAGACAAGGACCATAGATTTGAATATAGCCATGGCCCTATTGCAGTCCTGACAAACAGCAGTGACCCTTCCACAGGGCCAGAAAGTACTCATCCTTTGCCAGCAAAGATGCACAACTATAACTATGGTAGCAACTTACAAGAAAACCCAGGTGGCCCCAGCCTCATGCATGGACAGACCTGGACTTCTCCTGCCCACGGACCTGGATATTCCCAAGGATACAGGGGACACATTAGCACATCAACTGGCAGAGGTCGAGGCAGAGGGTTACCATACTGAATATCTGTTTTTCCTCAGGCACATCATTTTTATCTGGAAAGACTTTTCTAGCTGCAGTTTAAGGCAGCAATCCAAGAGACTTGAATAATATTAATTCAACAACAGCTTTATTTTTATGTGGAAAGGGTCTTGCATACAATAGTAAAAAAAGAAAAATGAAAGGAAAAAAACACCTTTGCTTAAATTCATGCTGTTCTCAAAACTAGATCTATTGATTGTACATCTTCACAAATTCTAGTTAACAGTTTTATTTTGTATTCGCGCAGTTTTAAGTGGATGCTAATCTTAGGGACATCTGGCCTTTTATGGCCCTCTTGCAGATCTTCTGAACTATGCACATTTGTGCTTTTTTTTGTAAGTTTGGACCAACTTTTATGTAACAAACAAACACCCCTTCCATCAACACCCACCCCACCCCCACCCCCAGTTTTACAACAATCAGAAAGGGCACTGATTTATTTGGTATTTTTCTTTTTACAAAGCTACCTTTAGTCAAAGGTCACTGTCAGTCTTTGCACCTGCTTTCAGTGTTATTGTGAAAGGTGTACTTTGTGCTCATTTCAGAAAATAAAACACAACCTTTCTCTTGATGCAACAGTTTTATAAAAAAAAATGGTCGATGTTATTTTTGTTTTGTTTTGCAGATCATCATAGCTAACAAATGCATTCAAATGAAATAGTGGGTTTTATATGAAAAATGTGGGAGGGATGGGGAGGGTAAGTAAGTGCCTTAACAGGTAAACTTAAGGTCTGAAAATGTAGTTACCCTTTACACCTGTTTGTCTTTGAAAGGGAATGAGTCAGTGCATTGTGTCTGCGAGACAGGAAGCCCTCGAGTATTCTGGGCCCCGTTCAGTTCCTGGTAGGTCCATGCTTTCTGTCTGCCACATCTTCACCTTTTCTCCCCATCTTTGGGTGACGCTAACCTTTTACCATCTTCCCTTGGTAGGGGAGGGAGTGAAAGCAAAGGGAGTAGAACTACAACCAGTACCTTTTGTTACCTTCCGTGAAGTTCTGAGATGCTTGTCATTTAAGTTGTTGAAAGTAATAGCTAAAGGAGAATTTTAGAGGACCATTTTCATTCAGGCTGCCATACTGTCCCTGCTTTTATTTGCCATGACAAACTGAAGAGCAGTCGTATGAAGCAAGGCTTAATAACAGAATTTACACCGTTCTATTGAAGATCACGGGGGAAGGGGTGATACGCCATGTTTTAAGTTATATAATTGCCATGTTAAGGAAAAAACAACTCTTCGCACTTGTTAACTAGAAACATCACCTAGATTGAGTTTATTGAAGCAAAAGAAAAGTGAGAGAATCTCTTATCTCACTTCTAGCACCATCAAGAGCAGCGCTTCTGAACCTGTGGGTCCCAGCCCTTTTGGGGGTCAAACGTCCCTTTCACAGGGGTCGCCTGATTCATAACAGTAGCAAAATTACAGTTATAAAGTAGCAACGAAAATAATTTAATGGTTGGGGCTCACCACAACATGAGTAACTGTATTAAAGGGTCGCGGCATTAGGAAGGTTGAGAACTACTGAACTAGAGGGTTTTTTAGGACTTATGCCAGACTTTTAGAGCAGTGTTAGTTTATTTAAAATGTTTCTTATTACAAGCAGTAAATAATGATGGATTAACCCTTATTTAAACTAATAGTGTCAAGTCTAACTGCGTGCACATTTAGACACAAAGAAAGGAACCAAAGGTAATTAACCAGTTTTTTTATTACTAAATGTAAAAACATTTTGGAAATTAAGATTTGTGCCAATTAATCATCTTGTTTTAACTATTCTGGTAACTTCTTTTTTTATTGGAGACATAAATTGGAACAACTTAACGACTAGCGATTGCTCCAGTTCTAAAGTCAGTCTATTAGCCCTTTGTCCTCTGACTTAAGAACCTTCCATCTCAAAACAGGTATAGGAAACATTCTAGTTTGGTGACGATCATTTTAAAGTGGCTAACTTACCATTTTACTACTACAAAATGAGTTAATGTTAGTTGATGGTTTTAAGATTTGATGGAATTTTTTGTTGGGGAAACAAATGGAAGAAAAATTATTTTGCTTTTGTTTGTATATCGAGTACTAACAACTTATGATTAATTACTACATTGCAGGAAGTGAAAAATATTTTGAAATTTAGAAAAAATAGCTACAGTATTCAAGTATTGGAAATTTTAATATGGTGAGTCTTAGAGCTTTAGACTTTCCGATAAGTGACAGTATCTAAGTTATTCTTAATAGTCACACTAGAGGATTCTGCTGACCATAAGCAGCTAACCTAAAAATGAAGATATTTATGTGACATGAATAGCCTGTGTTTTAAAAATTAAATATTTTGTATAAAATTGAACTGTGTTTGGATAGTTCTTCTGATTAAGTATTTCAGTTGTATATTTATGGTGGGAGACTCCTGGGAGGACAGGGAAATTGCTGCTTGAAATTTGAACTATAGCTTTTAATATTATCAACACTGATTGTGAAACATACCAGTATTTTATGTACAACCGAGAAAGAAAAAAAAAAGTTGCCAATTAAATTAAAAGCTCAATGCTAAGGTGCCATCAACTGTAAGATATAGCGCAATTTTAGAGAGATTACTGTATGAAACATCATGCCTTATAATTGATGAATTACAGTAGTAACATCTCGTATGCTTTTGTAGTGTGGAATGCATTAGTTCGATGGGTCTGGATTTTTAAAAGCAGGGTTGAGAAATCACTTAATTCTGCAGGTTCTAACAATTTCAGTTATCACTGACCTTAAAATATGTGATAAACATTGAAGGAAGAAACTGGTAAGTCAGATTGCAAATAAAATGAGAGTAGAAAAAACTGCCTACCACAAAGAGAAAATATTTATCTTTTCCCTTGTCAAATTACATTTTGAATAGTGTATTTTTTGACACAGCAGGTTTTTCTTTGTGCAATTTAGTATGTTTTCCAAGTCTTCAATCCGTTGCTTGTTGGAAAGTGGCAGTGATTCATGGCTTTTTAAAAGCTCAGATTAAGGAGCTAATTGATGAAATGGGTTGTGGAATTGGAAACTTTGTTTGTAGGTCCGAGTTTCATTCATTCCATTGCTCTCTGTTCAGTATCTACTGTGAGCCATCAGTAAGCATGGAAGATGATAACTCATATTTCTAGCTGACATTTAAAGCACGGACATTTAAAAGTGGGGAAACTAGTTTTATTTGCTACTTTCAAGTATGCTTAAATTATATTCTAGTGAGTTTAAAGAAAATCTCAGTGTCTTCAGTTTTAAAGTGAAATATGAATAGGAAAGGCTCTGGAAAGGAATAGAGTAACTAGAAGCAACAGTAACAACTTGTTTTGTGTTGCTTCTGACCATTTGCAATAGGCCACATTTGTAGGGGGAAAAAATCAAGGTTTCTTAAAAACCTGGGAAGAGTGGGCTTCCAAACTAACCAAGTACCTCCGTTAAGAGTTTGCTGTATTTACTATAAACTTAATTGAAATTTGGAAGCTTTTAAAATTAAATAAAGCTGGATGTAAGATTATAATTAAAAACTCTATTCCATGATTTTTCATTTTGATACAGGCTTTAAAATGCTGTCCCAATAGTCTTACATCATGTGACTATAATTATGATCTCTGTTGTCTTTAGCTAATAATGTGGTAAAGTTAGATTTCATAGAACCCTTTATTTTTTAAATCCCAGACCAGCATTTGTTGTTCTAAGTAATATTTAAATTCCATAGTAAAAACTGTTTAAGGGAAATTACCTATTAAAATATTTGCCCAGTGTTGTACTAAAAGAAAGGAACTACATTTAGAATACTGGATTGCTAACTTTGAAAGTCAACTTAAGCACGGTTCTCTTGTCATTCAAAATAGGAAGCATAAGTGTTTTACAGAACTCTTTATGAAGAGCCTGTAGAGATTTTGTTTCATGCATGATAATCTTTACAAAAGCAAGTCCTGTGTTTTAAGAGACAGCAGCTACTTAACATTAAATTATTAAATGTGGTTTCTCTGTTTTTAAAAGGAGGATTGGGTATCAGCAGCCCTTCAAACATAATTTGCTTCTAAATTATTTTAAAATTTTATCATTTCACCTACTTTTACCAAGTAAAAAAATACTACTACTAGGATTCCAGCTCATGCATATATATTGGCTTATTTCAAACATGTGTAAACATCTCTGCGATCAGTGGATTGCTGCAGACAAGTTCTCTCAGTATTACACTCAACTTAGCCTCATTTGAGTTCCCTAAAAAAAAAAAAAAAGGAAAAGATCCTTTTTGTGCCACGAGGGGGGGGGTGCCCCAAAAAACTCTTTTGAGGTTAAATCTAATGTAAACATTTTAACAAAACTTAAGTTCACATCTTCTAGATCACTAGCTAAAACTTTGCAACAAGTTGAGTGGAATGCTAGTAAACTTTAACCCACCGTTTTTAGATGGATCAGGTGGCTTAAGGAAGGTTTGGGAAGATTTCAACTCTGAGGTGTGCCCAGATGAAGACCCAAAGAAAGCATTGTGCAATAATCAATTTGTTCAAAGTACTGATCTTTCCGTCAGTCTTCAAGCAAGATCAAAGCCAATGAACATGAACTGGGATACCCAGGAGGAGTCTTTAATTTACCAGTATTATCCAGAGCAAACCCCTAACCAAACTCCCTGTCAATGGAGTCAGTGCCAACTCACAGTGACCCCTGTGGGTTTCCAAGACTGTTTACCGTAGAAAACCCAGTCTGTCTCCTGAGGAGTTGCTGGTGATTCAGAACTGCCGATTTGCAGATCTGCAGCCCAGTGCGTAACCACTGTACCACCTGGCTCCTCAGTATCCAGAGAGCAACATGCAATCAGAATGGTTTCCAAGGGATTTTTGCCAGGCTGTGAGATCAATTAGCTCAAGTTATGAATAATCCTGATAGATTTTCCCATAGACAGGATGGTCGTGGAGATGTATTGTGAGGAATTTTTTTTTAAATGGAAAACTACAATAGTAAAAGACGAGGAAAGTTGCATCATCATTTTTCCCCATCATAGTAATGCCGCCTGCTCAGTCTGCTCAAACCACAGACTGTTTTAAGAGAATTTTTGAGAATTTGCTCCTCAGACTAGCTTTTGTTTCCAAAATGTAAAAAGGGTATTTAAAAGTAAAACGATGTGACTCCCTGAAGAGTGCCAAAACTTGTTTAATGTGATGTAAATTGAAGCGCACAAAACTCTTGAAGCAAGAGTTACAAAGATAGAAATACCACTTTCAGAAGTATATAGACATATAAGTAGTATATGTCAAGAAAACTTCCAATTTTTGATAATTTTGTTGAATAAAAGTTTCTCTGATTAAGTAGCAATGCTTTTTGACTTACCATCAGATAAGAGAGCAATGGTTATTTACCAAAGGTCTCCAGATTTCCTCAAATTATTTCTATTTTTCTTTAAAATCAAGTATTAAATCAATAGCTTATGGAATCCAGTTGAAGATAGGGAAAGATAAACGTTTTTATAATGGGAAAAACTTGGGAGTTTGCCTTAGGTAAATTGGCAAATTTTGTGGCTATTTATTCCTTTCACCATATTAAAGTCCCATTAAAAATAATTTCCTGTTTCTAATAGCATTCATAGTTAGACTCTAGAGATTAAAGGTTCACCCTTTGCATTTTTTTCACATTTACTTTAACTTGTAAAAAGGTGTGATTCCTTTTTTGCAAGAATTTTAATAAAATCTTGTTACTGTTAAATGTAATGTGTAAATATAAACGTTTTTCTTTAAGGCTGTATTTGATAGTCTGTAAATAAACTGCCGTAAGAATTCTGGGCCATTTTCATCTTTATTTTCTTTTTTGCTTATAGCCAGAACAGACTCTCAAAAATAATTTTATCTGCCAAAGATAACTGCTTGAAACCCTGTTTACTGACAAGTTAAAGTGGAAACCTTTTTCTCCATCCCTTTAAAAAAATACTTTTACCTATTAAAAAATGTAGGAGCACATAGGAGACTATCTACAAATAACCATTAAATATTTTTGCCTTTGGCGAATGTGTATCTTTAAATAATGGATATTATTGCCTGGAGCTTTATTATGATGACGCTTTTCACATAATAGGTTGTGTGAGCATCCATCTGTCGATCAATTGAATTCTTTTTCATAGTTGTAAATTACACCTTTACAAAAGAATTAGTTTATTTCTTTCTAATGGAATAACATGTTTCTGTTACCACAGTTTTAATAAAATCCATATAAACACACAAATCCTTATAAATTTCTTTGTAATTGCTGGGTTACAGAGTACATGTTTAAAACTTCACTCTATCCAAATTTCTCTTCAGGAAAGATTTACCAACACAGCTTAGCTGTGTTGTGTTTTCAAATAGTTAAATCGTTTGACAGTTTGATAGGTCTTCAGTCATGTTTTAATTTGTATTTCCTTAATTACTAGTGAAATTCAACAATTTTGTAGTCATTGGTCTTGTTAATTGTTCATATTTACTTATTTGGAGCTTATCTCTTGCTTTGAATGGCTCTCTAGAAAAGAAAGGTCTTTTTGAACGATATAAAAAATAATGTCTGATCTGTTTTTGGGATTTTTTTTAATCATTTTATTGGGGGCTTGTACAGCTCTTAACACAATCCATACTTCCATCCATTGTGTCAAGCACATTTGTACATATGTTGCCATCATTTTCTAAATATTTTCTTTCTACTTGAGCCCTTGGTATCAGCTCATCCCCCCGCCCCTCATGAACCTTTGATAATTTATAAATTATCTTTTTTCATGTCTTACACTGACCAATGTCTCCATTCACCCACTTTTCTGTTGTCTGTCCCCCGGGGAGGGTGTTATATGTAGATCATTGTGATCGGTTCCCTGTCTGGTATGTTTAGTATAGAACGAGTTTAAAGTTTTATGTAGGCAAGTCTGTTCATCTTTGTTTTCTCTTTAGAAAGTTTAAGGTATTCTCTACTCCAAGATTACTAAAATATTCACAATTTTTTTTTTCTGGTGTTCTGATCTTTAATTCAACTCTTTAATTCTAGACTTGTTAGGAGTTGTAAAGGTACAGCTTTACATTTTTGAAGCGGATGTACTAAATATGGAATGAGGACTTGTTAAGTAATTCATCCTTTTCCCATCAGCTCTTGGGATCTTTTTTATGGACTTTTTGGTCTTTTCTGTTTTAAAACACTTCCATGTACATATTTAGGTTTTAGGCCTTTATGGTTTTTTGTCACAATTTTCAACTCTAGATTAATTTATAGCACATAGCAGTAAAGATTTTGTAGGAAATGTCCCCTTTTGAAAGTTATGTGTACTATTCCTGCTTATTTTTTAAAGTGACTTTCAGAATCATTTTTATCTCTTCCCCCCAAGTACCCTATTAGGATTTTTTAAAAGTAAAGTGTTTTTCTTTATTTTTTTTTTTCAGTTTTACTTTTCTTCTTCTTCTCTCTTTATTGTTTTGTTTTTTTTTTTTAACATTTTATTAGGGGCTCATACAACTGTTATCCCAATCCATACACACATCAATTGTGTAAAGCGCATTTGTACATCGTTTCTCAAAACATTTTCTCTCCACTTAAACCCCCGACATTAGGTCCTCATTTTTCCCCTAAAAGTAAAGTGTTTTTCATTGTTAGATTTACTCTGCATTCACTAGGACTTTGCCCAGTGAGAGCATTTTATGTTTCTCTTTTACAGTCATTTATATATAGAGTCCTGGTGGTACAGTAGTTGGTGCTTAGTTGCTAACCGAAATGTCTGCTGTTAGAACCCATCAGCTACAGAGGGAAAATGACCGGGCAGTCTGCTCCCATTACTATTATAGCTTGGGGGGAAAAATAAAGATTACAGTTCAGGAAACCGGCAGCCTCCGCCCCCGACCCGAGAGGCCGGGCGGAGCTTCGGCGAGCGTTTCTGGGCGCGCGCGCGCCCGAGGCCAGCGGGCCGTGCCGGCGGCGCCTTCCCCCGGCCCCTCGGGTTACGCCGCGCGCCCCGCGCGTCGCCCTGCGTGCCGGCCGCGGCGGAACTGCTCCGGCAGCGTGCGCGGGTCCTGGGAGGAGCAGCACCGCAAACCAGACAAAAAGACCCTTTGGAGCCTGCCGGATGGCGCGTTCGGTTGGCCTCTTCTACGTTCTCTAGGATTAGCTCCTCCAGGAAGGGAGGTGTCGAAGCCCAAACCAGGGCAAGTCTGTATACATTTGCGCCCAGAACTCCAGATGAATTACACTTTGAAGAAGGCGATATTGTCTACAGTACTGACATGAGTGATACCAATTGGAAAGGCACCTGCACAGACAGAACTGAGTTATTTCCAAGCAACTATGTGGCTGAGCAGGGAGAATCCATTGAGAATGCACGGAACGAAGCTGCCAAAACAGACAACCAGAGCTGGTTAAGAGAGTATGAGAACAACCGGGTAGGTGTTAATAGTTTAGGAGTCCAAGCGGTTCTCAACCTGTGGGTCGCGACCCCTTTGGTTGTCGAACCACCCTTTCACAGGGGTCGCCTGGTTCATAACAGTAGCAAAATGACAGTTGTGAATTAGCAATGAAAATAATGTATGTTTGGGGGTCACCACAACATGAGGAATTGTATGAGAGGGTCGCGGCATTAGGAAGGTTGATAGACAAAGCTGGAAGCACTACCTTGGCAGTCACAGAGATATAGTGGGAAATGCTATTTACTCAGCCTAATATTGAACTGAACCACCAGAAACAAGTTGGGGGACACCCAAAGCAGTGGCTTTGGGCAAGAGGTGCTAGAACAGACTTAGGACACAATGAGAAGACACTGGCCTAGGATATGGCGACAAATGCCTGTGCCTCTTTCCTTAAAAACAAACAAGGGACAGCTGCAGTTTGGACATTAAGCTATGCTTAGGACTGTTCACAATGAAGACTCAGATTAATTCCCTCTCAGAGCTTTGAGATATAAAACTCAGGTTGCTTCTGCCATTCCAAAAGTCTTGTCTTTGCCAGAAGAGTGTTGGTAGCAGTTTTTGTTGTTGTTTTTAAGTATATATGCACATAGCAGTTTACACTGTTTGAATAGAACATGTGAGTAGTTCTCACCTTCGATTTGCCAACCAGTGACTGGATACTTTGCTTTATAAAGTACATTTATGTCCACCAGAGTAGACAAGATTATTTCTATTATGCTAAAAGAATTTTTGGAACTTTTTTCTTAAAAAAAAAGATTTTTTCAGTTTAAGTGTTTTACCTCAAGAACTGAGATACTTTGAATGGGTTTTTCAGGGGGATGGGGACACACAGAATGCTGGGTATAATAATATACCAAAATTCTTTTTATAAAAAATTCTTAATGATTCTGACAAAAATAAATGTCGGGGGGGGGGGGGCGATTATAGCCTAAGAAACCCTATAGAGCAGTTATACATTGTCCTAAATGGTTGCTCTGAGACCATAAAAGTCTAGCTTATATACATTAGTTAAGTTAAATGCCCCTAAAATATTTTTTTTGTTTATAGAGGAGAGCTTGTTTTGTTTTCTTTCTGTGTATGTAGATACCTGTGGGCCTGTGCTGTCACCCCACCCCCTTTATTTTATTTTCCTACCACTGACTCTTCCTCCCCATCAGTTAGGAGACAGCAACCCTACCCAAGCCTCCACACCATACCTATCCATACGCACAGAGCCCTACCCGCTGGGTGAGTGCTACCATCTCTTCAAGCACCACCAGGTTGATGAGAGATGGCAGCCAAGCTAGCCCAGCCTACTCTCAGCTGCTCTGTCTACTCAACAGACACACACACTCCGCCCACGGTCAAATCCACCCAGAGACAGTGAGTGTCTCAAGGCTGCGAAGCTAATGAGTAGAACACCTGCCCCATTGCTAGATAAGTTCAAACAAAAAATAAAGGTGAAGTAAACCAAAATACAACCAGCAAATACATCCAAAGGACCTCAGAAACTTAATGGAAAAATTCCATTACCTCGTAATTCCATTTCCCATGAGCATTTTGAAGCCCCCTCACAATGATACAATTTCTAGGGGACTATAGACAACTTGAAATTATACACACACATAAATAGAATGGCTTGATAAGTGACCAGAATGCAGGGCCAGAAAATATTCCAGGAGAATAAATGGTATTTGAACTATGTGAGAGGAAGTCAAAGAATTAGAGCCTTTCAAAAGGGTAAGATTGATGAAAACAAAAAAAAGCAAGGCTAAACTCTCCAAAAGTTGACTGATGGCAAATTAGAAACCATACAAAATGGCAAACAAAAATCCAGGAAATTAATACTAAAAATTCAGAAAAATGCATATTTGAAAGGCAAAGCAGAATTGAAGACATGGAAGGTAGAATTAGCAAAGTTGGAGATAAGTCCCTTAATACCTGTGTTAGTCTGGGCACTTTAGAGAAACAAATCCACAGAAATTTATGTTTAAGAGAGTTTTGTATAAAGGTTAAGTGAACATCAAGAAAACATCTCAACCAAGCCCACATTAACCCATTACGTGGTTGAAGTCAAATACTAGCCCATTAACCCATGTGTCCAATACTAATCCACAAAGTCCTCCTCCATCTCACAAAAGACACAACAATGCCGACTGCAGGAGGAAAGCCGAGTCAGTGAATGTGTAAACATCTCAGCGCTGGCAGAGGTTTCCACATAGCTGCTCCAGCACCCAGGGCTGCATTGGGGTTAAGTCCATGTGGCTTCTCAGGGATGTCTTGCAGGAAGTGAGCCTTGCCAGCTGAAGCAGGGAACTGGCCACGGCAGCTGCACCCTGGTGCGACCATCACAAAGCAAGAGACCCGAGAACTAGAAAGGCGAGGCTCACCAAGCCATTCATCCCTCTGCCCTTCAATTAACACCACTTGTGTTTATCAGCCAGGTTGGCCCAATAAACTAACTACCTCAATACCAAACTAGGAACATAGGTTTCCAGAATTATTTGGCCTACCCCCCATTTTCAGAAAAATCTAACGTCCCCTGCACCTCACTCCACCCTCCAAGCCCCTGCAATGAAAACCGCTTGTACTATAGCCCACACCCAGGATAAAGTGCAGGTATCTACTTTTGCAGCCCCCTTGAATGGTTCCAGTGCCCCAGGGAGGTCGGTATCATGCATTTTAGGAAACAAGAACAATTAAAAAAAACAAACGAGTAGTATGGGACACCATCAAGAGGAATAACGCACGTGACTATAATTCCAGAACAGGAAGAGACAAAAATATCAGAAAACCTAGTTCAAACTTGCATAAAAACCCACACACCCACTGCCACGGAGTCAATGCCAACACTTCTAGGACAGGGTGGAACTAAGTGTCCCAATGAATTCCTAGACTGTAACTCTTTATGGGAGTAGAAAGGCCTCTCTTCTGAGAAGTGCGGTTTCCAGCCACTGCTCTCGCAGTCAGCAGCCTGACACATGCGCACTGCACCGCTGGGGCTCCTACAAAGACCTAGTGAGACTGCAAGCTCAGACACTTACACTCCATCCTGGATTGTGGGCTCTCGTACAAACGTTTTACATTGCTATAGGAGTGCTAAGTAGTTTTAGTCTGAAAAGGCCAAATAAGTTTGGGCACTTAGGAGATAGAACAAGAAGGATCACCTTCTAAAACTCAAATTTTAAGAAGCCGGAATTGAGCTGTATGTATTGCCAAGCCAATCCCTGAAGAGGAATTAACATGATAAACTAACTTAGACCATGGTTAATGGGATGTTGGTGAGGCAATTATATAAGAAGAAAGGTGGACAAAAATATGAACCAGAGAATTTGGATGTTAAAACATGAATGTAAAGGGGCAAAATGTGGCTGGCCTGAAAGAATATCCCCAGATTAGGGTCTAATTAGTGAGATTAACAAATCGAGATGGGATGATCCTCCCTAAAATTTCACATGAAAGATTAAGAAAGGGAACCGTATAAAAGGAAAACTGAGACTTGGATAATAGATCCAAATACCTCACTACCCATCTGATAAGAATTCCCAAAGGAGAAAAGAGGAAATAAAAAGTATTAGAGGAAATGTTCCCAGAGTTGAAAGAGAGAAATTTCTCATTGAAGAAGTCTACATATGTTAAATAAGACAGATAATAAAAGATTTACACTCTGAATACATCAAGGTAACATTGCAGAATTTTTCATCTTATTGAAATTTTGTGTTGTGAGATGCCTGCCACTGAATCGATTTGGAGTATTATTGAGCCCTAGGTAACAGAGCAGAACTGCCCCACAAGGTATCCCAGGCTACTACCCATTAGAAGTAGCTCTGATGGTGCAGTGATTAAAGCACTTTCTTGCCAACCGAAAGGTCAGAGTTTTGAACCCACCAACTGCTCTGTAAAGATGTAGTGTTGGGAACTCTCAGGTGCAGTTCTACTTTGTCCTATGGGTTCACTATGAGTCAGAAGCCAACCAAGAGCAGTGGGTCACCTTTAACACCTGGGAAGCTGGGTGAGTTCCAACTGCCAATCTTCCAGTTAAAGACAAAAGCTTAATCATTTGAGCTACCAAGACTCCTATACTCAAACTTTAGATTTATTTAAATTATGGAAATAACAAAATGAGTTCTCTACGAAAGAGAGAGAATCAAACGTATCAGACATGGTATCAAGAATTTCTATAAGGTTTATGGGAAAATAATTTTAGATATTAGAATATCATATTCTGTGTTAAGATGTTTTTTTTTAAATCAATTTATTGGGCCTCATACAATTCATCACAATACATAGCTCAATTGTGTAAAGCACATCTATACATTTGTTGCCCTCATTATTCCCAAAATTCGCTTTCCTCTTGGGTTCCCGGA
>NW_022103904.1:5942189-5944379 GCF_000313985.2 Echinops telfairi
ACTCTTATCACAATCCATACATCCATCCATCGTGTCCAGCACACTTGTACATTTGTTGCCATCATCATTGTCAAAACATTTGCTTTCTACTTGAGCCCTTGATATCAGCTCATTTTAAATAAACAATTTTTATACACAAATATTTAAACATTTACTTTTCTATAACCTTATGTTTACAGGTTGCAATTGGTAAACAGACACATGAAAAGATGTTCCATGTCATGAGCCACAATGAAATGACATTTCACTCCCCACAGGGATAGCTAAGATAGAAAACAAAGCCAGCAAAAGACAGAAATCACAAATGTTGGAGGGGATGTGGAAAAAACAAAGCACTCATCTGTTGCTGGTGGGATTGCAAGTGGCAGACAGCCACTTTATGGAAAACAATCTAGCAGTTCTTCAAAAAACTAGAGATATAGTTGCCATATGACCCAGCAATTTCAAGGATCTAATGGAAGTAAGAGAAATAAACATGTCAGAGGACAGATGCACACCTATGTTCATCGCAGCAATACCCACAATAAAACAAAGATGGAAACAACACATGTATCTATTAACAGATGAATGGATAAATAAATGCAGAACATAAATGAATGGATAAATGAATACTTCTCAGTGATAAAAAAACGAAAATGAGTTCCTGAAGTATCTTACAATATGGGTGGACCCAAGGGACATTATGTTGAGCAAAGCCGATCAGAATGTTCTAGGAACTATGTAAAAAACTAATGTTCATTAGACGTGTTAACTTGGGCAAAAGGAAGGATAGTATCTATGAGAGAGAAAAGCAAAAGAAAGTGAGGGGAGAGTGAAAGATATTCGGTTTGATAAATTGTTTATGTAAGCTGTTGAATTCAAATATCATGATCTGAAATATAAACCCACCTAGTTCACAATTTTAAAAAGTGGTTATACCAGAAATGAGGAAGTGGAAGAAAAATGGAGAAGTACTTTCTAGGTCCCAAACCCACTGCCATTGAGTCATTGCAGACTTATTGTCACCCTCTATGTGCTTTTGGATCTGTATGAGTCCAGGCAGACTCGTATTATTTCTCTTGCCAAGCAACTGGTACGTTTGAACTACCAGTGCTTTTTTCCAATTAGCAGTCTGCGTTAGTCCGGTTGACTAGAGAAACAAATTTAGGGAGACTTATATGTGTATAAGAAAGAGCTTTATATGAAAGAGCAATTGTATATTGAGAAAACACTCCAGCCCTGTCTAGATCAAGTCCATAAGTTCAATATTAGCCCATATGTCGAATGATAGTCCATAAGTTCCTATTTAGAATCACGCAACACATGCAATGACACTTGAGTCCAGAAGATCACAGACCAATGGGTGGAAAGTCTTGTGGATCCAGTAGTGGTAGAAGCACCTCAGCACTGGTGTGGGTCTCCACCTGGATCCTCCTGCTCCAGGGCAATGGCTCCATCAGTGTAGCTCCATGTAGCTTGTCAGCAGGAGGACGAAGCAGAGTCAAAGCAGAGAGAGTGTGTCTGGCCTCCAATGAGCTATTTATCTCCATTGTATCTCCAAATGAGGTCATGAAGCTGTGACCTGATTGACAGGCTAGACTCCACCCCTTCGCAAGTTGGCAGGAGATTATGTAACTGCCACGTAGTCCAATACCTGTTCCATAGTGCCACCAGGGATCCTTAACTCTTTAGGAGTAGTCACTTTTTGTTCTTAGAAATGGAAAAGGTGGGTGACATTTGCACAGCATAACTAATGTGACTGATAGCAATAAAAGAAAGGAACAAAGGAAAATAGAGGCAGAAAAGAGATGAGTGGGCAAATGCTAGGTTGTATGTGGTTTGCTACAATAGCAACAGAAATGCAGGAGATGGGCACCTACAAATGCTGACACTAGTTAAGCTCATGGGCTTAGTTCTCTTGGTTTGGAGATGTAGGAGTACGGTCTTTTGGAACAATCCAGTCAATTGGCATAATACTTATGTAATTCTTAAAGTTTATGTCTACCTCCTAGAAACGTAAGTGGTATCTGGGGTCTTGAAAACTTATGAGCACATGGAAGAAGCACACCAGCCTGTGTGACCATGAGGTGTCAAAGGGATCAGGTATCAAAGAACAAAAAATCATATCAATGTATATGAGGGTGAGTGCAGAGTGGAGACCCAAAGCCCATCTGTAGGCAACTGGACACCCCATTACTGAAGGGTGCCAGG
>NW_022103904.1:5954962-5955939 GCF_000313985.2 Echinops telfairi
GGACAAGGGGCATCCTTGTCTGGTCCCCTTTTTCAGTGGGATTGTGTTAGTCTTTTCTCCATTGACTACCACGTTGGCTGTTGGTTTTTCATACATAGCTTGTATTGTCTTAAGGGATTTTCCTTCCAGTCCTATCTTCTCAAGTGTCTTAAACAGGAATTGGTGTTGGATGGTGTTGAATACTTTTTCTGCATCTATCGATATTATCATGTGGTTCTTATAGTTTTTCATGTCAATGTGACGAATAATGCTAATGGTCTTTCATATGTTGAACCATCCCTGCATCCCTGGTACGAATCCCACTTGGTCATGATGAATTATTTGTTTTATATACTTTTATATTTTGTTGGCTAGTATTTTGTTAAGGATTTTTGCATCGATGTTCATTAGGGATATTGGTCTGTAGTTCTCGAGTCTTGTGGGATCCTTGCCCGGTTTTGGTATCAGAGTTATAATATACTAGCTTCCTAGAAGGAGTTTGGGAGTGTGCCGTCTTTTTCTATGTTCTGGAAGAGTTTGTGTAGGATTGGTGTTAGTTCTTCCATAAATGCTTGGTAGAATACTCCAGTGAAGCCATCAGGTCCAGGGGAATTTTTTTGTTGGTAATCCCTTGATAACCTTGTTTATTTCTTCTATTGCTATGGGTCTGTTGAGATTCTTGATGTCCATCGAGGATAGTCTAGGGAGGGTTTGTTTTTCCAAGAATTTATCCATGTCTTCCAAATTGTTGAATTCATTGGAGTATAATCCTTCCTAGTACTGTGTAATTATCTTTTTGATTTCATTAGGGTCTGTTATAATGTCCCCTCTTTCATCCCTCATTCTTGCTATTGGAATTTGTTCCCGCCTTTCTTTCGTTAGGTTTGCCAGTGGTCTGTCCATTCTGTTTATCCTTTCAAAGAACCAACTTTTAGCAGCATTAATTTTTCCATAGTTTTCTTATTTTCCCTCTCCTGAGTCTCAGCCCTGATTTTTAT
>NW_022103904.1:5957631-5958638 GCF_000313985.2 Echinops telfairi
CATGAGATGTCGACAGGATCAGGTAACAGGCATCAGCATATCCCAAATACAAAATTACCTGTAAATTAAAAAAAATTATTTCAATATTTCTATAGAAGAAACATATGCATCCTAGAACACTGAAAAAGTCAATTTCAATCTAAAAGAACAAATCCTTTCACTCACTTTCATATCTAAACAAAAATAGGCTAAGAGAAATAAAATATCACACAAGAACTTTGATGACTAAATATACTACCAACAAAAGCAATATGGTAATGTTTTGCCTTAATTAATGTCCTATAATTTACCTATAGGTTCCTATATCCATAGCAGTGGCTACACAGAAACTCAGACAAAATTCATGATTAAGGGTTTATTAAGGAAGTTAAATTGTTATGGCAATAAGAAATGCTGAGAGTAGTTGTTTACCAGGACATGCTACAAAGTGTCAGGTTTGTTAACAAATGTCCAAAGGGGCACACCACTCTGCTATAAGCCTTAACCCAAAGAAATTCAACTCAGCTCCAAGGATCAGCAAATGCAGCTCCCTGAAGTAACAGCACCACCAAGTCCACCAGTCCACCAAGCCTCAGCTTGAAGGCACTCCGCTTTGCTTTCCTGAGTCAGTAAGCCCAACTTCCTGAATTAAGTGCCCCAAGGCACCCCACTCCAGTAACCCTCAGCTTAAAAGGCAGTCAGCTCCACTCCTGTGGGTCAGCAAGTCTAACTTCCACAACTAAGTGCCCAGAGGCACCCCACTCTGTAGGCCGTCCTCTTGCACAAAAGCACTCCTCAGAGCTTGCTTCGCGGGTTGGGAAGTCCATCACTCTATTCCCTGCTCTGGCTCTTGGCTCTGTTGCTGCTCCTCTGATTTTATAGCTTTCCTCTGGATCCAGGAGGTTCACTGAGCAGGACATCCCTGCATCCCTGGTACGAATCCCACTTGGTCATGATGAATTATTTGTTTTATATACTTTTATATTTTGTTTACCTAGTATTTTGTTAAGGATTTTTGCATCGATGTT
>NW_022103904.1:5958738-5961713 GCF_000313985.2 Echinops telfairi
CTATTCCATGTTCTGGCTCCTGGTTCTGCTGCTGCTTCTCTGGTACAGCTGTCATCTGGATCCAGGAGGTTCACTGAGCAGGAATCTCGGGTCTAGAGGACTGCTCCACTTCTGTATCTTGCTGGAAATGAGATCCCTCCTCCTCCTTCTCAGAAAGCTTATTTTATGCACAGCAGGATGCTACTCCAGGGAATCCTTGTTGCAGTTACTTACAGGTGAATCTTATCAGTATCTTGCTCCACCTTCTTACCAGGCCCATTCAGGGAAAGGTCATTTGGTGGGAGTTAGAAACTTTGGCTAGAAGAACCATATTAAATAATTTACTGCCCCTGGAGTAACGTACCTTTCTGGGGGAAAAAAATGTTCTTAAAAAAAATTAGACTTCTGAGTTATCTCTGGTAACTTAATAAGAAATCAGATATACTAACCCACCCAAGGGGAGGGTATTGTTTATATCTCCACAGAAATGGGAGTGTGCATGTAGACCCCACCATGATGCACCAAACACTGAGGGCAACATAACCATATGGAGCAACTCAAGAACACAGTGGGTTACAGGGCCGTCACAATCAGAGCCAACCTGTCCCCCTCCCTAGAAGAATGTGCTACAGAGGACAACAGTAAACCTTCATGTTGGGGAAAGGGGCCCACCTGCCATGTGCACATGGAAGCAAACCAAGAAGGAAAAAGAGAGGGAGGGTCTAGACCCTATATCAGCACATCAAGTCTTGAGGACAATGTCCCTGCATGGAGCTGCTAAGGCAGAGAGGACTGTGGGCTGACAACAGCTTGAGACACGATATCCCCTTGCTGGAGCATACTGAAACAGAGGACAATACTGGGGACACACGGCGGGGGGTGGGGTGGGAGGTCAGGAGTAAAGCCAAACCACAGAGTCCTTGAGGAGTCCCCCAAATAGACGTCAGGTTAGGAGGGGCAGTTCCTGAAACTTTCTCCCCCAGGACTGGTGGGGAGAGAGTTATAAAGATCAGCAGACAGATCTGGAATTATATATGCAATTTTGTCTTTTTTTACTAGTTATTATTTTCTTTTCATTCAATCTTTTGTTTCGTCTCTATATTATTAGTTTGTCAACCTATATAAGATAGTTATGGGAAACAAGTCCGATGTCCAGAGGGATTTGGGGGGGGGGGGAGCTGTGAGCAAACAATGCCATAGGCATGGGAACAACTAGGGAATTAAAATAAACAATTAGGAGTAGAGATCCTGGGGTTATTGGAGCAACAGCAATCTAGCTGAGAGGAATTACTAAGAGGCAGAAGAAGGGCAAACATGATGGTGGGACAGAAGGAAGGTAAAAGGAAAGAGAGGAAAGATCTGGAAAGCAAAGCTATGGATAGAGGTATAAACCAGTATAAATATATTTACTTATGTAAATATATGAATTCATAAAAATAGAAATATTGGCATAGGTACATATATTTATATGGAAATACACTGAGGAAGCAAACTTTGTGCCTCTGTTTAAGACCTCCCTCAAAGCAAGAATACTTTGTTCTAACAACCTGGCATTCTGTGATGCTGATGCTCACTCTTCTGGCACAATCACTGAAGACAAACTGAATGCACAAATGTGGTGAAGAAAGCTGACGGTGCCTGGCTATCAAAAGATACAGCATCTGGGGTCTTAAAGGCTTGAAGTTAAACAAGCGACCATCTAGCATAAAAGCAACATGTCCACATGGAAGCAGCACATCAGCCTCTGTGATCATGAGATGTCGACAGGATCAGGTAACAGGCATCAGAAGACCCCAAACAAACAAAGAAACAAACAAAAAACCATACTGTTGAGAACAAGGGGGGTCAGAGCAGAGACCCAAAACCCATCTATAGAAAATGGGACATTCTCTCACAGAAAGGTCACAAGAGATAAGTCAACCAGGGTGCAGTATGGCACTGATGAAACAATAGTATTTCTCTGGTTCCTTGAGGCTCCGTCATGCCCCACTATCATGACCCCAGTCCTGCCTTTCACTTTGGGCTAGAGTGGGTTGCAACCCCTTTGGGGGGTCAAACGACCCTTTAACAGGGTCTCCTGATTCATAACAGTAGCAAAATTACAGTTATGAAGTAGCAACAAAAATAATTTTATGGTTGGGGGGGTCACAACATGAACTGTATGAAAGGGTCACGGCATTAGGAAGGTTTAGAGCTCAGGACATACAGAATCCAGGTCAGATAAACTCCTCAGCACCACAAATGGGAGTAGTGATACTAGGAGGGGAAGGTAGGGATAGGAGGGGAGGAAGGGGGAACCCATCGCAATGATAGACACATAACCACCATCACCCCACCCGACCGAGGGAGACAACAACAGAAACCATGGGGGGAGACAGCAGTCGGTGTAATATATGAAAATAATAATAATTTATCAGGGGGCATGAGGGTGGGAGGGATGGAAAAAAGAGGAACTGATACCAAGGGCCCAAATAAAAAATGTTTAGAAAATAATGATAGCAACATATGTACAAATAAGTTAGATACAATTGATGAATGGATTTTTATAAGAGGTATAAGAGCCCCCAATAAAATGATCTTTAAAAAAACCCCAGAAATCATATATATATACTTATAAAGTACAGTGAAATAAAATGTAAATTAACCATTAGAGGATCAAATTGGAATTTGCTTTCCAAATATGAGCATACTGGCATAAAATACTTATCGCTTTTAAATTTGTACTAGTATCCTAAATATCTCTAATATTTCTAAGAGTCATTTCCCAAATATAGTATTCACCTATGAAGTTCAACAAAAGGTTATTTACAAATATATTCTGCTAGCTCTAATTTTCATCATACATAAATCATAAACTCTATACATCCCCAAAGACTAGATGTTAAAGCAAAGATTTACTTTACAATATCAGGAAAAAATTCACTAATTTTCTCTTTGTATATAGGACAGTAAACAGAATATGTATATTTATAATCAGAATTTCTGTATTCATTAAA
>NW_022103904.1:5962125-5975641 GCF_000313985.2 Echinops telfairi
TTCCGTTTCCATCTGCACCAGTGTACATCCTCTGGTCTAGCCAGGTTTGTAAGATAAAATTGGGATGATAGTGGAGGAAACATTTATGAACTAGAGGAAAGTTTTATGTTTCATCAATGCTACACTGCACCCTGACTCGTCTTCTCCCCATGACCCCTCTGCAAAGGGATGTCCAGTTGCTTACAGATGGGCCTTGGGTCCCCACCCTGTACTCCCCCTCATTCACGATATGATTTTTCATTCTTTGGTGCTTGATGCCAGGCACTGTTCTAAGAACGGAGACAACAGGAATGGGGCTAGAAATAAATTTGACGCTAACTGCAAGGTCAGCAGTTCAAAACCACCAGTCTTGGGAACTCATAGAGTCAGTCCTACCCTATCCTATACAGTGGCTTCGACTCGATGCCAGTGAGCGTGGTTTTGGGTTTATTGAGAGTTTATTGCATGTCAAACCCTGCCCCTAGTTTCACACAGATCAACCTGTTTAATCTTCCAAACACAACAGTTTTATAACATTGATATTATTAACTTTCTCATTTTACAAGTGAAAAAACTGAGGCATAGAGTAGTTACCGGTAAGTAACTCAGATAGAAATGATTTCCAAACTCCCATCTCTTAAGGATGTTTTATTCACTTGAAACCCTTCTCATTTCTTCTTGTCTTTACAAAAGACCTAATGAACAAGAGCTGAGCATAGTTCTAAGAGGTAGTATGACTCATATACGTAGTTAGTTTTTTTTTTTTCTGGAGATGCTTAAAATTTTACCAGCTCAATTTTCACTATAACGTGACCTCATAAAACATAAAAATACCTGCACAAAAATTGATTTGGGTTTAAATTTTTAGGGAAAAACAAGTGCTTTTCCTCTCCATTAGCCAAACCAAAACTTGTCAGTTTCAACTGATGGTGACCCCATAAGACTGAGCAGAACCGCTTGTGGGTTTCTGAGGGCAAATTTTTACAGGAGCAAAACCCTTCATCTTTCTCCTGTCTCCATTACTATTGTTGTTGGTTAGGGGTAGGCTCTGGCCCATAGCAACCTATGCACAACAGAATGAAACACTACTGGATCCAGTAACATCCTCACAATTGTTCCTATGCCTGAGCCCATTGTTGTAAACACTGAGTCAATCCATCTCACTGAGTGCCTTCCTCTTTTTCACTGCCCCTCTACTTTGCCAAGCATGATGTCTTTTTCCAAGGCTGTGTCTCTGCTGAAAAAGTTTCCCAAGTATGTAAGATGAAATCTTGCCATCCTTGGGTCTAAGGAGCACTCTGGCCATACTTCTTCCAAGACAAATCAGACTGTCTTTTTAATAGTCTGGAGTACTTTCAATATTGTTCTCCAGCACAATTCAAAAGCATTGATTCTTACTTGGTCTTCCTTAATGTCCAATTTTCACATGCATATGAGGCAATGGAAAATACCCTGGTTTGGATCAGGTGAACTTTAGTTCTCAAAGTAACACCTTTGCTTTTCAATATTCTAAATCAGGGGTTCTCAAACTTTTTAAACAGGGGACCAGTTCACTGCCCTTCAGACCATTGGAGGGCCGGACTATAGTTTAAAAAAAACTATCAACAAATTCCTATACACACTGCACATCTTATTTTGAAGTAAAAAAACAAAACGGGGCAAAAACACCCGGCGGCCGGATAAATGTCCTTGGTGGGCCGCATGTGGCCCGCGAGTCATAGTTTGAGGATCCCTGTCCTAAATTATTCATTTTACCGAATGCAACTGGTCTTTTGATCTCTTGACTGCTGCTTCCACTGATTTTGGATCCAAGCAAGACAAAACCTTTGACATTTGCAACCTTTCTTCATTTATCATGTTAGGTAACATGTTGGTCCACTTGTGAGAATTTTGGTCTTTGTGAGAACTTTGGTTCATTACTAGAGGTATATAAATATATATCACATCTTCCTTTGGAAAACCACTTCTCTACTCCAGGTAAACCTAACGGAGCTGAAACACAGAGAGTGGGGGCTCTCATGACAGGAAGGGTTCATCATTCAAGTTAGGTAAGCAACACTTTCTTGGTCAGTTATTGTTTCAGGAATAGAAACATGATACCAGCTTGGTTTATCGGTTTTCCCTGGGGTTGATAGAACTGGGATCTGCTCTCTTTGCAATGGATGTGAATTTGAGACTAATGACAGTAAATTTTCTTAACCTCTGGAAAAAGCGACAATACAACCCTGAGACATACAGAGAAGAGAAATGCAGACACAGAACACCCTGATCCATCTATGCTTATATTTTAAATGAGTGCATAAATACCCTGTTTTACTTAAGCTAATGGGAAGTTCTGTCACTTCCAATGAAGTTTTAATTCGATTTTACAAAAGCATTAGACAAAATATTCTAGCTGAACAATGGTTATAATAAATATGAATGAATATACTGGTATAAAATTCTTCATTCTCTTCCTTCATTCTTCTCTCCCTATAAACAAATATAGAATTATCTATAGCTAAAAAGATGGTTTACCACTTTCATTTTAAAAAGTACTTTCCAAAGGATAAGCTACTTTGAAAGGAAGTACTATGAGGCAAAAGTAGGGCAAGCGTCATGGTGGGGAAAAAGGAAGGTAAAAGGAAACAGAGGAATGATCTAGGAAGCAAAGCTATGGATAGAGGCATAAGCATAGGTGTGTCCATATGTAAATACATTAATCCATAAAAAGAGGTATTGGCCTATGTACATATATTTATATGGCAATACACTGAGGTAGTGGATGGACTTTGCTCATACCCTCCCTCAATACAAGAAGACTTTTAACAAATGGGCAATCTGAGATGTTCACCATCCCAGTACAATTGCTGAAGACAAAATGCATGGTTGAGAACAAGGGGGGTCAGAGCACAGACCCAAAGATCATCTGTAGACAATGGAAAATTCCCCATAGTGGTCACAGATAAGTCAACCAGGGCACAGTAAAGCACTGATGAAACACACACTATTCCTCTGGTTCCCTGAGGCTTTCTCACCCCCCACTACCATGATCCCAGTGAAACTTCACTTTGGACTAGACCAGAGCTTATACACATGTATAGATAGGATATAAGAGCTCACAACACACGCAACCAAGGAGTAGGAATGGGAATAGCAAAACCAGTTCGGCAGAGAGAAAAGGGGTGTGTGTTGAGGAATGGATCATAATCCCCCTTCCCCAGGGGGAACAATGGGAACCATGGGGAAAGGGAGACAGTGGTCGGTGTGAGATATGAAAATAATAACAATTTATAATCTATCAAGGGGTCACAAAGGTGGGGCGAAGGAAGGGGGAAAAGAGAGGAGCTGATACCAAGGGCTCAATAGAAAGTAATTGTCTAGAAAAGAATGATGGCAACATATGTACAAATATGCCTGATACAACTGATATATGGATTAGAATACTAATTAAGAGCCTTCAATAAAATAATCCCCCCCCCAAAAAAGATAAGCTACCTGTTTATGAAGCATTATTGTAATTCTACTTTTTCAGCATACAAGACCACAATATAGAAAGAAAAATGTTTATTTCAAAATGCTCAGGAAACATTAAAAGATACATGCCCATTACATAATCAAGTTTTAAATATATGAAAACTACAAATATTCCAAAATGTGGCACCAACACCAAAAAGGTAAATATTACAAATTCCCTTACCATATTTTTTCTCTATTACCAATGATGCTTTATATCATGAGGATATCAAGCCATCGCCTTAGGATTCCCACCTGAAACATTCTTGTCCCACTAGGCCCAGTGGATCTGAAAGGCATGGGGCTGACTAGTCACAGAGAGGGCTCATGATTCACGTTAAGTAGCAACACTTTCTTGTCCAAGATGTTCTGGATAGAGGTATCTTCTAGGTGAATTTCAAAAATGTCAACAAAAGTACCTTCCTTTTTTGCCCGTGAACGTTTGAGTATTGGTGTACTGTTGGCTTATATCGGCAACAGATACTGGTTCTAAGTCAGCCCATGGGTCTTCAAGCATTGAAGGCTTAAAATAGCTTTCTACCTCATTAGATTTTCGTTTTTCTCTACCACGCCCGGATCCAAATGGCGTAGATGTCCTTGGAGAACCCTTTAGGAAAAAAAAATATTAGTAGTTAAAAAAACATTTGGTACTGACACTTGGCACTTTAAACAGCTAAACATCTCCAATGTCCATGTTTCCTTTAGTCCAGTGCTCTTGTTTATTAATTCTCATCCCACTATCTTATATACTTTTGGGTTTCTAATGTATACAAGGCGGGGTTCTAATGTATAGAAGGAGGCTTCTGAAATTTTGTGGAAAATAGCTTTAAAAGAGAATGGAATTTTTTTTTACATGAAAGTTATTGCAGCCCTTTTGTAACTTTGCAGACCTATAAAACGATACAATGAAAAATTGCTCCAAATTTTAACTCCTCTTTCAAAATTGTCCATCTTTTCTTTTTGGAGGAAAATTTAAACCAAAACAACCAACACTTTTTTTTTTAACCCTCCAAAACCAAACTCACTGCCATGGAGTTGATTTCAACTTAGTGACTCTACAGTTTCAACATTTCCAGAACTTATCAAACCTGGAAATGTTTTCCCTATTACCAGCCTTAGAAGGGTGGGGCTGGTTTAACATACACAAAATTTGGAATATCATCAAACCAAAAACCAAACACACTGCCATCAAGATTCAGACTCTATAGGGCCGAGTAGAACTGCCTTATAGGGTTTCTGAAATTATAAATCTTTATAGAGGAGCAGGCAGTCTTATCATTCTACCTTCATAGCAGCGGGTGGGTTAGAACCTTGGAACTTGTGATTAGCAGCCGAATTCTTAACCCAATATGCCATCAAGGATCCTTGGAAAGCCACCAGTACATAGGCACTGTGTAAGCCACCCAAAACAAGAAACCAAACTCGCTGCCCTGAGGCGATGCCGACTCAGAGCAACCCCATAAGGCAGGATGGAACTGCCCCGTTGAGTTTCTGTAAGTCTACATCTTTCCCCCATGGAGAGGCTGGTGGCTTTGAAGAGCTGACCTTACAGATCACAGCCCAACGTGTAACCGCTACTCCACCAGAGCTCCTCCTGCAAACCACAGAGCCGCCTAACACGCCGGCAACAATGGGTTCAAGCACACTGTGAGGATGGCATAAGACTGTGCAGTGCTTCATCTTCTTGTGCATCGGGTCGTAGTGAGGCGCCACTCATTTGATGGCACCTAATGTCAAGCTAAATATACCCAAATACTCCCCCTCTACTCATTTTCACTTGAGAATAAAACACTTCTACCACCTGTTTATTTTTTGTTGAGTGGAAAGCAGAAGTTGGTGGTTAGAAAAAAGACAACGAAGGTGACTGCAGGTGGATGATAGCAGCAGTCTATAGCGTAGATAAGCGCTAGTTCAGGGCTTCATCTGTTTCCTCTCCTACACCTCAGAACAGGTCAATGACAAGGCTACTCTTCTAAAGAATTAGGAAATCTGTGCATGAGTGGCAGTATCCTAGCTAAGACCAATGTGTTTGGAATCAGAATGCAAGGGTTTAAAACTATCACTTTACCACTTTAGTAGGGTAATCTTAGGAACATTACTTGTCTAAGCTTCAGTTCACTCATCTGCAAAACAGGACCAACAACAGTAAACCTCATAAAACGACAGTCTCATAAAAGATTAAAATACTCGCGAAAGGGATGACGACTACTGTACTTGCCACACAGAACTCAGCCAACATTGGCGACTATTACTACCTGGTGGGTGTGCTGTTGCCCAGGCGAGTAGCCGAATTGCTGCTGGGAGCCCGCGGGGGACTTGGAGTAAGAGCCGGGGTAGCCGCCAGGGGACGGGGATCCGAACCGGCCTCCTGAGAAGCTGCCACCTTGCCGTGGTGAGTGGTTGTTCCCAAAGGGCCTCGACCGGGGCCCGTACGGCGGCGTGTGGTGCGGACTCCCGTAGCCGTCTCGAGGGGAGGGCGGCCTCGGTCCTCCACTGCCGGGCGTACCTCGGAAGCTGCCCCCGTTACCCCAACCGCCTACGCCGGAGCCGGGGTAAGGCGGAGTCGGAGGTCTAAAATTCGGCCGGTGCATATCAGGAGCCGAGAACGAAGTCTTCGCCGCCGGGCTCTCCCGCCGGAACTGTCTAGAAGAGACAGATCCTCCACGGAGAATTGGTAGCCCGGTACCAAAACAGTCCCCCCGCTGCTACGGCCGCTTACACATTAGTTCCGGGAGCTCTTACGTTCCGGCAGGACCGGCTGATTAAATAGGTTACTGAAGTGGGCGGAGCCTGAACCCATTGGTCGAGACAAATGAACTCACGCCCTCCCAGGGGGGGTGAGGCGGCACAGAGACAACTAGTTCCGCCTCGGCCTCGCCTCGGCCCCGCCTTCGTCCCGCCCCAGTCCCGGGAGCCCGAGGTCTGGAAGTGGCAGGTTCGCTTGGCTGCGGACAGCGCATGTTCTTTCTCACGCAGGGACTGAGGATCCCAGAGGCGCGTTATGTTGGCGGCGCTGTCGAGGGTCGCGGCTCTGTGGAGAAGCGGTCTGATTTCCATCCGGGGCGGCGGGAGGGGGCTGAGGACCGGCCGCCCGCAGTCAGGTACCCTCTGAGCCCCGGCCTGGGCGGCGAAGGGCGCGGGCCGCAGTTCTCTCCCTCCAGGGGTGTGCTGCGGGGAGTTCCCGTGCTTTCGGGAAGCCTCTGCTGTCCCGGGACCCGCCTTTTGCCCTTCTCGCCTCCCTGCACCCTCCACCCGTGGCACCGCGGCGGTCCTCTTCCCGCCCTCTCGGCTGCCCCGCCTCGGGCCAAGCGCAGTCTACTGCCCGCCGCTAAGGACACACATCTTGCCTATCGCCTACCCTTTCTCACCCCAAGTTAACTTTCATCCTGTACTTCTAGCTGTATTCCTGAGATGATTTCAGGATGCTTCTTTAAATAACTTGGTAGAGAAGCTGTTATAGCAAATGTTGGACTTTACCCTCCTCCTTTCAGTTCTTGTTAACTGGAAGGTAGGATGGAAGGGGGTGGGGTTAGGAAGATTCTCCTCCCTTGGGACAATGTCCAATAACGTTCCAGGGTAAGGCAGAGTATTGCTACTAAGGTTCATTCCAAGCAAAAGGTATTTAAACATGTCTATTTCGATCAGTGGGTGCCTGCAGAAAAGTTCTCTCCCAATACATTTGTCTTCAGTTTCTTAATTGTTTTCAGGTTACGGAGTCGGTTTCGACCCACAGCGACCCTATGTAGAACAGAAGGAAAGACACTGTCAGGTCCTGCCCCCATACAATTGTTGCCTTGATCTTTAGGACACCTTCATTTAAAAAGTATAAACACAACAGTGGCTTCTGGGGGATCTGCGGAACCAGTTCAATTCAAGGCAGAGTGGGGAGCTCAGAAGGGTATGATGATTTTTTAGAATTTTGGGATAATCTTAATGGATTTTCTCAAAGGACTCAGAGCAACCATGGGAACTTATTAGGAAGAAGTTTTAAGAAAGCAGAAAACTGCACTGCTGAGAAAAAGGCCAGGAAAGTTGTGCTAAGGAAATTGTTTTTATCATGCATTACTAGAAGGGTTAAGCATCAAAAAGCTCTCATCCTTTTGGAGCAGTGGAGCCAACAGATACGTGCTTGGCCTACACTCAGAAGTTTTCATAAAAAGTCATTTTAAGAAATCATTGAGGCTTTCAGTGACTATATTGGGCATCTTGATTAAACAGGCTTAAGCAATGGAAGGCAAATGGACAAAGGAAGTCTGTCCCGAGGACCAATTCACAATCCTATAGCAGGATCCTGATAAACATTCACTAAATGCATAGTCCTTAATCTCTTCCACAGAGGCCAGCTGCCGATACTTGTCCTTGTTAGGTGCCCTCAAGTCTGTCCCAACTCACAGTGACACTATGTACAACAAAATGAAACACTGCCCAATCCTGTGCCATCCTCACAATTGTTATGTTTAAGCCCCTTATTACAGGCACTGTGACAATCCATCTTGTCAAGCGTCTTCCCTTTTTGCTTCCCCTCTATGTTACCGTTTTCGAAGACTGGTCTTTCCTGATAACATGTCTAATACACGTGAGACAGTCTCCCCATCCTCTTTTTTGTTGAACATTTTGGCTGAATTTCTTCCGAGACAGATTGTTTCCTTCTTTTGGTAGTCCATGGTATATTATTATTCATCGTCATCACTATCATCAATCTGCATCAGTTCTTCTTTGGTCTTTCTTATTCATCGTCCAACTTTCACTTGCTGATTGAAAATATAATGGCTTGCATCAGGAGCATCTTAGTCGAATGTAACGTCCTTGCTCTTTAGTACTCCAAAGAGGCCTTGTGCAGTAGATTTACCCACAGCAACACATCCTTTGATTTCTTGACTGCTGCTTCTGGGAACAGTGATTGTGAATCCAAGTAAAGTGAAAGCTTTGACAACTCAATTGTTTTTGTTTATCAACTATTGGTATGGTGAGGATTTTAGTTATTTTATTAACAATGAGTTGCAACCTGTACTGAAGGCTGAAGTCTTTGATTTTCATCAGCAAGTGTTTCAAGGCCTGGATTTTAACAAGTAAGGTTGTGTCATCTGCATATTGCAGGTTGTTAATAAAGCCTTCTTCCTATCTTGCTGCTTCCTCTTCATATTGTCTGATTATTTGCTCAGCATACAGTTTGAATAAATATGGTGAAAACACACACACATCTTTCTTGATTTTAAATCACTCGTATTCTTTTGCTATGGTTGCATGACTTTCTCTTGGTCTATATGTAGAACTGTGCACACATGAGGTAGTCTGGATTCCCAGTTTGCTCGGTGTGATCTGTTATTTCTTATTCATACAGTCAAATGCCTGTACATAATCAAAGTACATCCTATAAGAATAGTTTTATTGACATATAGCTCACATATAATTCAATAGTTCAATCACATCAAGAAGAGTTGTGCAATCATCACCATGATCAGTTTTGAACCTTTCCTTTGTTCTTGTACTCCTCATTATTAGCTCCTCAGTTCCCCTCCCACCTACCTCCACTGCAATAGTCTCAAGGAACTATTACTCCTGTTACTGTCTCTATAGACTTACCTGCCCTAGGTTCCATATATAAAAAAACACATTAAAACCCCAAACAACAACAGACTAACAATAACAAAGCAAAACTGAGAAAAACCTAATAGAAAAAAAGCAGAAAATATTTTTAGTAACATAGAACAAATTTAAAATGGATCAAAAAGGAGATCAAATGATAGGTTGTTACATTTTGACCTAGCTCCATCTGCAGTAATTCATTTTCCAGATCATTCTGCATGATAGTAAATTTATTTTCATCCCTGGTCTATGATCAGAGGAGATTCACCAGAGGCTTAATCCATGTGCATTTCCTCTTCAGTTTTTAAAAAACCTGCAACAACTTTTAAATGGGTCAGAAGGGAGAGCAAATGTTAATACCTTTTAACTTTGTCTGCCGTAATGAACTTTACAATGCTCTCTGATAACAAGGCTGTTCACATCCCTCAACTATGGTCAGAGGGGATTCATCAGAGGCTTAGTCTGTATGTGTGGACGCTGAAAATGGATTTTGGCCTTCCACTGTCATCCATCTTTCTGTTATTTCTTTCAGCCCAGATTCATCTGACATCAGCAAAGGATATTTCTTATGCCAGGTCTTCTTTTAAATCTAGCTTGAATTTTTGGTGGCTCTCAATCGATGTACTGCTCAAATAGTTTTTGCATTATCTTTAGCAAAATTTTACTGGCATATGATATTGGTGACGATGTTTGGCATTTCTGTATTTTGTTGAGTCATCTTTCTTAGAATGGCTACAGATATGGATCTCTTCCAGTCAGTTTGCCAGGTAATCTTACAGATTTTTTTGGCTTGGCATACTGATGCTTCCAGTGCTCCATCGACTTGCTGAAACATTTCAGTTGACATTGGATCACTTTCTAGAGCTTTGCATTTTGCAGATGCCTTCAGTGCAATTTGGACTTCTTCCTTTGGTTCTTTATTGTATGACTATATTGTACCTCTTGAAATGGTTGATTGTTGACCAATTCTTTTTCTTTTTCCGTCTGGACTGATGTCACCTGCACGGCCTTTTCATGAGTAGAGTGTGAGCTCCCCACTAGTGTGGCTCTGCTAGTTCATGCAGGAGAATGAACAGAAAGGAGTACAGATGGTGGAGGCGATGGAGGCAGAGTAGGAGCAGCGGTGAGCTTTTGTACTGTATTAGGAGAGCACGGGTGTGAACAGGCGGGTAGATGAGCATTTACGTGGAAGTCATGTCATTGAGAGCATGGTCCAGCTCTTCGTTGATGGCTTTGTACTTCAGTTTCTAAACGTACAGCTCGTCTTCTAAGTCATCGATTTCTTCTCCATCTTTGTTACTGACCTCTCGGTGAACGCAGGCAGAGTCTCAGCCTCCTTCAGCTTGTTGGAAAGGACCTTGATCTCCTCCTACTTGTCTTCTGTCTGCGAGTACTTATCTGCAGCCGTTAATGCTTTCCAGGTCTGATTCACTATTCTTAATTGTTCTTCCAGCTGTCGAACTTGGCATTCTGAGAGCTCTGCCCGCTGCTCTCCACTTTCCAGGTCACTTTCAATAATGACCAGATTAGGAGCCACCTCTTCATACTTGCGGTCGGCATCTTCAGCGACGTGCTTGGCCTCTTTAAGTTGGATCTCCTGAATTTCTATTTTTTCCTCATCCTTTTGGGCTCACCTCTCAATGACTTTCATGCCTCTCTCCCTCTCATTGGCTGCCTTCTGGGCCCCCTCAAGCTTCTGCAGAGCTGTCGCCAGACGCTCCTGGGCACGATCCAGCTGGATGCCTCTGTTCAGAGGAGTGATGTCGGCTTCAGCGGTCTCCTTCTGTTTCCTCTCCTGGCCCGAGGTACCTGCCTGCTCCTGCAGGTTCCCTATCTTTTGTCGCACCTCCTCCAGCGAGCTGCCCCCCGCCCCCCCCTTAGCGCGGGAGGCCAGGTGCTGCGATCCAGGCCGCCTGGGCAGCTCTGGTGGCCCCGGCTCATCCCAGCGACCAATTCTTTTTGATATAGCAACTCTTCTTTTCATGTCTCCTGCATTGTTCAATATCACCTCCTGGAATCCATCAGTATTGTAACTGGAAGCTTGAATTTCTTTTTCAATTCTTTCAATTTGAGATAAGCTTTCTGGCTTTCTAAGTCTAGGTCTTTGCACACTTCATTATAATACTTTTTCTGGAGTTGCCTTTTCGAAATTTTCTGTTCAGCTGTTTTCCACATTTCTTCTACTTGCTTTAGCTATTGTATGGCCAAAAGCAAGTTTCAGAGTCTCTTCTGACATCCACTTTGTTGTTCTTTTCTTCCACCTCCTGTTTTTTTAAAAACCTTTTGCTTCATGTATGATATTTAAAAATTTTTAAGTTTTATTGACATATAATTCACATCATACAATCCAGTGGTTTAAACATATTGAAGAGTTCTGTAATAATTATCACAATCAATTTTAGAGCTTTTTCTTTCTTGTACTCATAATTATTAGCTTCCATTTTCCTCTAACTTCCTCTGCCATAACCCGAAGAAACTGTTAATCCAGTTACAGTCTATAGATTTACCTATCCTGGATTTCACATAAATAAGAACATACAAAACCAAAAGTAGAAAAACAAAACTAAACAAATACACAACAACAACACAACAAAATAAAACAAAAACCTCAATTGAAAAGATCATAAAATAATAAAAACTAGAACAAGTTTATAATGGGGAAAAAGGGAGAACAAATAATAAGGTGTTAAAATATAACCTAAGTACATGTGCACTAGTCCAGTTTTCAATACATCCTGTCTGATATAGATTATCCACGTCCCTGTTTAATGTTTAGAAGGGATTTACTAACCACACACTTAATCCACATGGGGACCCTAATAATGAATTTTGGCTTCCCCTGTCATCCATATCCTTCTGCAACTAGGTTCTCTGAATCTCCGATACTCATTATTCCCGCCTTCAATCTTGGGTTTTAATACTTATAATCTTTGGGCCACACAGGCTGGTGTGACCCATGTGGACTTAGCTGACACCTCTCTTAGATGGCTGCTTATTTTAAGGCAAACCTTTAAGACTCCAGGCACAAATTTTCCTGATAGCCAGGCACCATCTAATTTCTTCCCCACCTCTTGTCTTAGTACTCTATCATCAATGTTCTCCCCAGGAGGGCAAGTATGGAGGAGGGCTACATCAGAATGAATTGCTCTTAGATTAGGGTTACAATTAAACGCAGGGTTTATGTATGTCCCTGGTCCACTTTAGAGACATCATGATCCTTTTATTGGGGGGCATTACAAATCATCTCCTGGGGGCCGATGATAATTATATGGATGCTGTTATTAGATGCCATCAAGTCAGTTCCTATCCATTGATGATCCTATGCACAACAGAACGAAACTCTGCCCAGTCCTGCGCCACACTCTCAATTGTTCTTATGCCAGACCCCACTGTTACAGCCACTGTGCCAATCCATCTTGTTGAGGGTTTTCTGCTGTCCTTCTGCCTTACCAAGCATGAGGTGCTTCTCCAGACACTGGTCTCTCTTGACAACATAGGAAAAGTATGTAAGATGAGGTCTCACCGTCCTTGCTCTAAGGAGCACTCTGGCCATACTTCTTCCAAGACAGATTTGTTTGTCCTTTTGGCAGTCCATAGTACGTACAGTGTTCTCTAGCAACAGAATGCAAACACATGGATTCTTTGGTCTTCCTCATTCAATGTCCAGTTTTCACATACATATGTTGCTATTGAAAATACCATGGCTTGGGTCAGGTGAACCTTAGTCCTCAAAGTAACATTTTTGTTTTTCAATACTCTAAAGAGGTCTTGATTTACCCAATTTAATTTGTCTTTTGTTCTCTTGGCTGCTGCTTACGTGATAGTATCATTAATTTAACCAGTGTTAGAGAATTTCAAATACTGTTTACACAAAGAAAGCACACATGTGTAGGACACCTTTTTATACCAAAATTCATGGTTTGTTGACCTGTACAGATAAAAAACTCAAGTGTCTGGACACTGTTTACTCCTAAGCAATGAGGGTTGGAGATAGGGAAAAACTTTCAATGCACTCATTCACAAAGGCAGAAACTATGTCTGCTAGACTGACATCTCATAAAAAAGCAAAGAGAGGATGAAAATAGCAAATGGATGGTAGTCCCAAGCCATCATCCATTGGGCACCCTGGAAGCAAGAGGTCCAGAGCAAAGTCCAGCAACCTCCAAATCAATAACATTAGGATGGCAGTCATATGCTTCACACACCAGAACGTTTCAGCCTTTAGTCCAAGGGAGTATTTCAGTTCCTTAAATCTGCTACAGGTGAGTTTCAGGTAAAGACCTGTTTGTTTAATGGAGTTTTCAAATCTGAGCCTCTGGTATGGCCTATGGAGGATGTTGTGCACCTCATGAAAACAGAGTCTAAAGCAGTGGTTCTCAACCTTCCTAATGCCGCAACCCTTTAATACAGGTCCCCATGTTGTGGTGCTCCCC
The DNA here is from genome assembly GCF_000313985.2 of Echinops telfairi. Classification (NCBI taxonomy): domain Eukaryota; kingdom Metazoa; phylum Chordata; class Mammalia; order Afrosoricida; family Tenrecidae; genus Echinops; species Echinops telfairi. Next base: position 5,975,619 of record NW_022103904.1, read on the forward strand.
CCACCCCCCAACAGCTTTATTGG
>NW_022103904.1:5976878-5983394 GCF_000313985.2 Echinops telfairi
GCACCATCAGCTTTCTTCACCACATTTGTGAAAAGCTATTTTCAATGAAGTCATTGGTCCTGCAAAATTCTGTCATGAGATTTCCAGCTTTGTTTGTATCCCCAAAGCCATATTTTCCTACTGTTATTCATCCCAATCACCAATAATAATAGTTGCATCTTGATTGCATGTTTGATCAATCTCAGACTGAAGAAGCTGTTAGCATGATTCAATTTCTACATCCTTGTGGTGGGTGCATCAATTTACATAATAGTTATGTAAGCTGGACTTACCTGTACATGTATTGGTATTACCCTATTGTAGACAGCACTGCACTTCAAGAGAGATCTTGAAATGTTCTTTTGGAAGATCAATGTGACACCATTCCTCTTGGATTTCTTGTTTCTAGCATAGCAAAGCAGATGATTATCTGTTAACAAAAAAGACCAATACCAGCCCATATCAGCTCATTAATGCCTAGAATATCCATCTTTAAGAGTTCCATTGCATTTTTGAGAATTTCCCATTTTCCTAGATGTTGACTTCCTATATTTCACAGTCCATTCATTTGGATGTTTGCAGTTGTTTCTTCACATTTTGAGTTGTGAAGGTCCCCAGAGCTAATCTCCATCCACATTATTATGGTTCACTTCATGATGAGGCAGCTTTAGTTGCATTTTGAGTGCCTTCCAACCTGAGAGAGTTATCTTCTGGTACTATATTAGGCAGTGTTCTCCTGCTATTATTTATAAGATATGGACAGACTATTCCTCAGATACGGACAGACTATTACTCTTTTGTTTTCTGTTCCCAGTCTGAAAGCTGGGAACCCACTGGACTGGGTGACTCTGCTGGTATTTGGAATACTAGTGGTATATCTCCCAGCATCACAGCAACTTGCAAGCCACCGATGTTTGACAAACTGACAGACAAGCGATGGTGCTGATACTTCCTGACAATAAACAAGCAACCAGGAAAACAGGAGCAATCTGGGAAACCCCAAAGCACTTAGTATTGATTACAACGCAATATATAGAATGCAACAGTCTTCACAACTGGCCCACTTACCATGATAAATTGAGAACAGATTGAAGTTGTCAAGGGTTTAATTTTACCTGAATCCACAGTCAATGCTCATGGGCTCAGCAGTCAAGAACTGAAACGATGCATTGCATTGGGCTCCTCTGCTGCAGAGCCCACATTACAGTGTAGAAGAACTAGGATGTCACTTTGAGGACTAAAGTGTGTGAGTTGTAGTCAATTAATAAGGCCCTTCTAGCCACACTTCCTTATATAATGTATTATAATTCTGGACCCCGTGGCTGTAGCTATAATCCCATTTTTGATGGTGTTTTCTACTTTACTAATGGACAGGTGGGTTTAAGGCCTGTCTTTACTAGAAGGTGTGAACTGAGGCCCATCCTTTTCCTTAGGAGCATTTTTAGACTCTTAGTAAAGGGTATGAACCAAGCCACACTCTTTATTTCCTTGGGGGCATCTTTAAGACTCTAGTAAAGGGTGTGACTTAAGACATGATCTTTTCTTTTTCTTGGATGGGGTGTACTTGTGCCAGTGTACAGTTATAACGCACATCACGTCACCTGGAAAGCCAGACCTCTGTGTACTGACTGAGCTTTGGAAGAAGCAAGAAGACTTGCTGTGACTTTTGGACATTTTTGGCTTCTGACTCTGGATCCTGCGTTTGGCTTGCCTCTGTCTGACCTACAAATTTGGGACTGAACAGCACCTACCACCAAATGAGACATTTCCTCAAAGTTATGTGAGTTTCTGTGGGATGTTGGCAGTGAATCACAGAACCAAGGCATGTGAAGGAATGTACTCAAGAGAGCAGTGGGGGAAATGAAGCAAAATAACATCATGGGAGGGTTGGGCATTTGGGACATCTATGATCTCTGAACCCCTGGGAACGGGCCGGGAATAAATTTTTTAAAGAAAGGAATAACACTGTATGCCTGACCCAAGCCAGGGTGTTTTCAATTGCCTCATATGCATGTGAAAGCTGGTAATGAATCAAGAAGATAATTGATGCATTTGAATTGAGGTATTGGCAAAAATATCAAATGCACAATGCACTGCCTAAAGAACAAAACACTCTCTCTTGGAGAAAGTCCAGCCAGAGTGCTCCTTAGACATGTGGATGGCAAGACTTTACCTCATGTACCATCAAGATGTTGTCAGGAGAGACCAGTCCCTGGAAAGGGACGTCAATGCGCGGTAAAGGAGAGGCACAACGAAAAGAGATGGAGGACCTACAACAAGGTGGCTTAGCACAATGGCTGCAATATTTGTGAGGATGGTGCAGGACTGGGCAGTGTTTCATTGTGTTGTCGATAGGATGGTGATGAGTCAGAACCAACTTGACAACATTAACAGTAGCTGCAGGAGCAACTTCTGGGGAGCATTTTTAGGTTGGTGGGCCTGAATTTTGACTACTGAGATTCCTGAGACATAAGAGAGCTTCTAGGAAACCATCTACTAATGGGATTTTCATAATCTGACTTCTGGAGATTATTAGAAACCTGCTTGGTTTCTATAACATCTAAAAATCATGGACCATCTACAAACTGCCTTGGGTCCGTATAAATGGTTACTTACTGCCTGGAACCACACTTGCAAGTCCCAGTGCGTGCAATCTACTCAGCTTTTTGGTGGGCCGAGGTGACTTTTGGAAAGCTATCAATCTCTGAAGCTTTGGTAGTGACAGCACAGCAATCCTGATATATGAACTAGAACTTCTAAATATGACTCAGCTACGAAATGATTAAGAAGGAGGCTTTTCTGTAGGTCCTGCCTAGGGCTAAGTAGCTGACCTATAAATAATGGCAATCCTGAAGGATAATGTCCATGTCATCGGGGAGAGGTTAGGGTGAAGGTTTTCAAAGAACTCTCCGTCACAGCTGCATACTGGATGGCACCAAAAAGAAGACTTCCTAAGGGCTGATTAACTGATGGATATTGAGTTACTGTGGAATTTAAAGTAAGAGCAACACCACGAGGAACATACACATCTAAACTTTTTCCAAGCACAATGCCTGCTGTGGCTTCTACCAATTGTGCTGTTGGTGCAATTGCTTTGAGACAAGTTCGAGGGGTGTTGAGGGGTGGCGGTTTGGGCTAAGTACCTGGCTGCTGGGTTCACTTGCAAACTCTAATTTCCCACAGGTTATTGCTGACGCCCATGAGTCTGGATGAGGATCCCTAAAGCTTTTCCAGCTGCTTCAAATACATAAGGGTACAAGGAAAACCCAAGATTATAGTTAGGGAAACCCAAAAGTAGACTATGAAGTAGGTGCTGGAATAATTTCTTTAAAAATATTTATACCAGATTAGTCCCAAGGAGTTGGAGATTAATGATATCACAAAGGTCCAACTCTTCCAAGGTGCTGTTCTGTTCCATTTTCCCCAACTCTTCCCTGAAGTATACTCTCTCACATTCCTGGGTCCTGAGAGCCACTTCATTGTCCCACAGGAACTCATAAGACTTTGAGGAGATGTCTCATGTTGCTGGTGGCTTTCAACGACTGACCTGGTGGTTAGCAGCCCACCAATATGTAGTCCACTACACCACCAGTGCTCCGTACCACCAGGTCTTACTCAGCAATCAAAATCGCAACCCCTTGGATTAACCGCAAGGACATTGTGCTTAATGAATAGAATCAATATCCAAAGGTTACACAGTGTATGCTCTTATTCCTATAACAGTTGAGATATGCAAGGTTATAGAAATGGGGAATAAGTTAATAGTGGCCAGGGTGTAGACAAGAGTAAGGAGGCTGTGTCTATAAAAGGGTTAACATGAGGGAGCCTTGCGGGGATGGAGCATTCTGTACCTTGACTGAGGCTGTAGATACACAAAGCTATACCTGTGATAAAACTGCGTGGAGCTTAACATACATGACTGTGAGTATAACTGATAAAACCTAAATGAATTCTGTCAATTAACATGAAAAAAAGAAAAAAAGACTTTGAGGAAATGTCTCCTGTAGTGGTGGGTGCTGTTCAGTCCAGATTTTGTTCAGGCAGAAGTCAGTCAAGTGCTGAGGCCAGAGCCAGACTCCAAAGCGGGTCCTTTTACTAATACCAAAGCTCAGCTTGGAAATAGAAGTCCAACTTTCTAGGTGAGGTGATGAGTGTTAGAACCGTATGGTGGTATCACTGAATATCCGAGGAAAACAAAGGGTGTGGCCCGGTCCACCTCCTGTACCCTGGTGAGCTCTTCAAGATTCCCTCAAGGAAACAAAGCATGTGGATTGATTCATCCCCTCAGGACTCAATCCGACCCTATTCCTTTCCATTAGTAGAGTATGCCCTGCAAAATGGTACAAAATAGTCACAGGTATATAAAGTCCAGAATTATAATATCATTTAAGGAATATGGCTAGGAGTGCCATATTAATCGACTGTAACTCAGAAGGGACCCTTTTTGCCTTGAAACTGCTTGAATTCCTTTCGCCAACAATTGGGATGGGTTATATGTCGCCCCTTTTGCAAACTGGTATAAAGGTTGGTCTATTAATGAAAAGTAGAAATGCATGTGCAGCATTAGCTGCTGAGACCTGAAAATCCTCTTATTACTATGATAATAACATTAAAAAACGTAGTTCGAATAGAAAAAGCCAAAATAGTATATTTTGGGATCTAACTAACTAAACCTGCTCATTAATAATGTCCCTCAAAGATTTCACCACTGGTGGTGGTAATAATAATTTGTTTGAATGCCTTATGCCCTCTGGTGGTCAAATGTTGTAAGCAAGCTTATGTCTTAAAACAAATTAACAAGTCATCGATGTATTAAAACAAAATGGAAGCACGGGCAAATTTTAAAGATTGCAAATCAGCATGTAAAACCTGGGGGGAAAAACATGTGGAATCTCCAGTATAACCCTGGGGCATCACTTTTAAATGTATGTTGATTGCCTCAAGTAAAGACAAATATTTGGGGGTACACTGGGATACTGAGGGGGGAAAAAAGCACTGCAAAGGTTTACTGAACAAATGAGGATTAGGAACCCCGGGGAACTGTGGAATGATGCTGTGATTAAGGCACATGAGCCCTGCACGTAACTCAATACCCACTTCCTGGATTTTCGTACAGGAAACCCAGAAATGTAACAAGGACTAGTGCAAGGGCAATAAGCCCTTTGTCTAAAAGTCCTGGATTAAAGGCTTCAAAGCTTCCCTCATTTCTCATTTCAAAGGGTATTTGGGAATCTTAGGCAGTGGTTTAGAAGCACCAATTTGTATTTTAATGGGCTGAGCAGATTGGACCCGATTAACATCAGTATAGCATGTAGAACCCAGGTGTGTGTGTGTGTGTGTGTGTGTGTGTGTGTGGTTGTGGAAAGGAACCCAGGTGAGTGTGTGTGTGTGTGTGTGTGTGCGCGCGCGTGCGCGTGTGTTGTGGAAAGGCAATCAGGAGCAATGGTTGGGGTAGGGGCATCTTGGGCATGTTAAGCCCTTGGCAGAAACATAGTATTTCTTCATTGATGTGGGTTTATTCCCTGGATTGGGAAACATCAGGTATCTTTAAAAGTACCTCTCTTTGTTCAATAAATTGTAAATGAACACTGTACTTTGGCAAGAAGCCCCTGCCTGGAAGATTAGCAGGGATATCTGAGCGTAACAAAAAGGGATCCTTATCCTCAGTGGGTATCAAAGAAACTATTGTTCTTCGGTGCTGTTGAGCCATTTCCCACTCAGTGATCCTGGGTGCAGAAGAACGAAACACCCCCTTATACTGCACCATTCTCAAAATTCTTCTTGACGTTGAGCCCTTGTTGCAGACACTCACAGCGCAAAGGGTAAAAGCAAAAAGCACAACCCCAGGCCCCAGGCTCTCCTCACAACAGACAAAAAGCACAGAAGACAGTCTTGCCATCTTTGCTTCTAAGGAACATTCTGGCTATACTTCTTCCAAGACAGATTAAAATAAAAAATCAATTGTATCAAGTACATATGTACATATGTTGCCATCATCTTTTTCAATACATTTTCCTTCTGCTTGAGGCCTTGGTATCAGTTCCTCTTTTTCTCTCCCTCCCCCTCCTACCCTCATGACCCCTTGATAGATGATAAATTATTATTGTTTTTATATGTTACACAGACCACTGTCTCCTTTCATCCACATTTCTGTTGTTCATTCCCATGGGGTGGGGGGTGGGGGTTAATGCGTTGATCATTATGATGGGTTCCCCCTTTTTCTTCTTTTTTTTGTTAACTACTTTTATTGGGGGCTCTTACATCTCATCACAATCTATACATTCATCCATTGTGTCAGACACATTTGCACGTATGCTGCTATCATCATTTTCAAAGCATTTTCTTTCTACTTGAGCCCTTGATATCAGCTCATTTTTTTACCCTTCCACCCAACCCACCCTCTCTCATGAACCCTTGATAAGTTATAGATTATTATTTTCATAATTTACATCGTCCTCTGTTACCCTTCACCCACTTTTCCATTGTTCATCCCCCTGGGAGAGGGTTATATGTTGATCATTGTGATCGATTCCCCCC
>NW_022103904.1:5986287-5995611 GCF_000313985.2 Echinops telfairi
AAAAAAATGACAAAGAAAAGCCTATAAATAGTTCCAGGTATGTCTGTTGACAAGAAGAAAGTGTTTTCCAGTTGAGTGTGATGGGGTAACACACCCTGGCCCCAAAGTCTATTTTTGGTATTCCTTGGGGACTTCAAGCAATGATCTCTTGACTGCTGCTTCCATAAGCATTAATAGTGAACCCAAGCATGATGAAAATCCTTAACGACATCACTCTTTTCTCTCTCTATCATGACATTACCTCTTGGACCAGTGGTGAGGATTTTTCTTTACATTTAGTTGTAAACCATATGGGAGGCTGCAATTCATCTTCATCAGCAAGTACTTCAAATCCTGCTCATTTTGAGCAGGCAAGGTTGTGTCATTTGCATTATTGCAGCTTGTTAATAAGCCTTTTTCCAATCCCGATGTTGTTGTTCTTTCTATAGATCAGCTTCTCTGATTATTTACTCAGTATACAGTTTGAATATGTATGATGAGAGGATACAACTCAAAATGCACACCTTTCTTGATTTAAAACCATACAGTATTCTCTTGTACTGTTCACACAACTGCCTCTTGATCCATGTGTACATTTCACATGAGCTCAATGGAAGTGTTCAGGAATTCCCATTTTTCTCAAGGCTATCCAGAGCTATACCAAAGCAACCATTAATAATTAATAATGAACTGAAGCCTCTTCATTATTTGAAATCATCACTACTTTAGAAGTTTTGTACTCCAGGTTAGAGGCTTTTGTAAACTTGAGGGGTTTATAGCAGGAAGATTAGCCGTAGTGAAAATTTAGAATTCACAAGGTTTTCCATTAATTTGAAGGGGGTTGCTGCTACTTGCAAAATGAGAGTTGCTGATGGAAAAGCACTTACTATATTCATGGATTTCCTTCATCCAGCCTTGTGTTGTGCTGATGGCCAAACATCAAGGTTATTCTTCACGTTGGGGTAATTTTCCATGAAGTATCTTGGCCTTTTGCAAAAACAGCCTGTGCTAACGACTCTTCATTGGGGAAGCCAGTATTTGAATCTAGCATTGCAATCTGCAGATTGTAATTCTTGTAGCTGTAATGCCATTGATTGATTCTGTTGAGCTTTAACCTTTTGCTCACATTCCTTAGCTCTTTGTTCTAAGGTTGGGGCTAATTTTGAAGCCAAAATGGTCAGTTCTGAAGTTTCATTATTTTCCTATTTTAGTTGATGATGTTTAACTAAATTGGCTAGTGTCGGATTGAGCACTCCAAAGGAAAAAAAAATTGAATTAAAAATAATTCTGGTGCCAGCATCTTGTAAACTTAACCCCGAATATTCCATAAAAAGCTTAAACAATCTCTTCAGTTATAAAAATTTTCACCTTTGTCTTGATTGCAAGCTGGAACCCTAGCCCAGCTTATTTTGTGTGTGTAACTTTTAGGAAACATTCAACTACATTTACAACCACCTTGAGTTAGCAATTACACACCTTGATGGTTTATAGAGATGTATGATAGATAATATGTAATAGATACACAAGATATTGTTTTAATAGGTTCTATATTTGTATAGGTTATAGATACACTAGCTAATATTAAAAGATATGTATGTTGGGTAGATAATATTTTCTCAGGTTCTTTCCATTTAGCTTCTTCTGTGCACCTGAGTGCATCTCTAGGTCCCACTAGCATGTGCAAAAGATTAGATAATGATCTGCACAAATGTTAAACCCCTGACAAAGTTTATGAGGCTCCTCATAAGGACCCGGACATTGTTTAGCAGTGGTGTGAAGTTCTGCTTCAGTGCAGGGGGCAAAAGCAACCGTCAGGTCTTCCACTGCTGTGTTAGTCTGGGTAGGCTAGAGAAACAAATTCATAGACACTCATATGTGAATAAGCAAGAGCCTTATATACAAGAGCAGTTGAATATTGAGAAAACATCCCAGCCCAGTGCAGACCAAGTCCATAAGTCTGATATTAGCCCATATGTCTGATACCAATCTATAAAGTCTTCTTTAGACTCATGAAACACATGCAATGACGCCGAATGCAGGAAGATCACAGGCCAGTGGGTGGGAAGTCTTGTGGATCCAGTGGCATTGTAAGCATCTCACTAATGGCAGAGGTCTCCATGTGGCTTCTCTACCTCCAGAGGTCTTGACTCCTTCAGCCTTTCTCCATGTGTCTTCTCCACAAGGATGTCTCACAGGGAGTGAGTCTTATTAGTGGAGAGTCTCCTAGGGAGTGAGCCAAGAGAGAAAGAGAGAGAGAGAGAGAGAGAGAGACTCCTGCCTCTAAGGAGGAAGTACAGGATAACCCAGAATCCTCAGGAGAAGGCCATGCCCACACAGAGGGCTCATTGGCTATATCCTGATTGACAGGCTAGACTCCACCCCACCCTCTGAATCCTCAAATTGACACCAGATTATGTAACTACCACATTTGGGCATTTTATTTTGAAAGACCTTTCAGCTCCTGGTTTGCTTCAGTTACTGGCTCTTCCTGCTTCTTTTCTCTTTCAATCCTTTCTCCTGAGAAATAGGGGAGTTCAGAATGGGAAGCAAGAAAGGATAAAGAGAAAAACCTTAGAAGGGAAATCGGGGAGGGTCGGGTATGACAAGAGGAGGCCATAGGAGGAAAACATGGAGGAAAGAGATGCTGTAGCCGTTGTAGAGGTTTTGCACTGCAGTTCTTTAATTTGCTTTTGCTTATCTGGAGACAAATTTACTATCACTTTGCCTCTTGGAAACTTCCCCAAACCCATTAAAATAGGCTCTCCACTGGTTCTGAGTGGTATGTGAACCTTAGCATCGAATTTACTGTGAATAAAGATTAATTTAGTGACGAGCCAGTCAGAGTACAGTATAGCACCGGTGAAACAAACAACTTTAGTTCTTTAATGCTCTGCCCCGACCCTGCCACTATCATGACCTCAATTCTACCTTACAAATCCTGCTAGACCAGAGCATGTATATGGGTACAGATGAGAACTGGAAACACAGGGAACCCAGGACAGATAAAGTCCTTAGGACCAATAATGAGAGACGGACAATAGAAAAGTGGGTGAAGGGAGACCGGTCACTGTAAGACATGAAATAATAATAATAAATTATAAATTATCAAGGGTTCATGCGTGAGGGAGGGTGGGGGGTGGAGAAAATGAGGAGCTGATATCAAGGGCTCAAGTAGAAAAAATGTTTTGAAAATGATGATGACAACATATGTACAAATGTGCTTGACACAATGGATTTATGTATAGACTGTGATAAGAGCTGTAAGAGCCCCCAATAAAATGATTAAAAAAAAAAAGATAATTTAGTGAGGTCATACTTTCTCCAGTTGGCCAGTGATCCTAAAGCAGCGGTTCTCAACCTGTAGGTCGAACTACCCTTTCACAGGGGTCGCCCGATTTATAACAGTAGCAACGAAAATAATTTTATTGTTGAGGGTCACCACAAGGAACTGTATTAAGGGTCGCGGCATTAGGAAGGTTGAGAACCACTATCCTAAAGGCATTCCTTAATAAGTACCTGCCTTTCAAGGTTGGGGAACATCATTTTTGATCATCTAACATTCCTCATCTTACCAAAGACCTTGATGGGGTGGAGGTGGGGGTGGGGCGCAATCAAGAAGTGCGCTAAACCTGATATGTCCATAGTGAAATGAAAGGTCCGTGTGCCAGTTTTGTCATCCATCATTGGACTTGTTTGAAAATATGTACAAAAATGTTTAGACAGTGAACAGAAACAAAACCCCAAACATTCGAAAGGGATACTGGGAATTTAAGCAAGATTCTAAAAATAAAAAATGAAAAAAACAAAAGCCCTGGTGTAAAACTCAGATTCTGTTAATGCCAAATGAAGGGATTGATTGAGAGGTTGGGGGCAAACCTTGATATGCATGAAAGAAAAGATTTTACAGTGTGACCACTAGATGGCAGGCTTATCACACAAAATGTTAAAACTATTTGGTTACTGAGAACCTTTGCAAACCAAAACTTCAGATCACAGGAAAGGGTGAGTTCAAGATTCAGAACTTGGGTGCTCCCGGGATCTTATTAAAGTCTAATGGGATTCCGGCTTGGGGTTGGGCTGCGTTTTGCTTAGACCAATGCATTCCTTTCATTGTGTGTTCGTGCTTGTGTGCGATTGCTTGCGAGATCCGCCAGACAGCCTGTTTTTTCCTGAAGCAGGCCTGGCATCTTTAACTGTTTTGTGGCTGGCAACAACCCTTGTGGTGACCCTTAAGAGGTTTACTGTGCCCTTCATTTTTGCGGTTTTTAAGACTCCAAAGCACCTCAGAAGACAGTGGTTCAAACTGTAAATTAGAAATACTGTGAACAGAAAACAGTTAAAAATGCAAACTTTCAAGCAACTTGTTCAGCTGAGAACAAAATGGTAAAATTGGAGAATGAATGACTTCGCTAACTCCGAAGAGCAGCACCGAAGTGCTTGCTACTCAGTTCAGGAGCTCTCCCCTGCAGACTATCCCCAGGAGTCTAGAATGCAGGAGGGCTCAAGGGTCTACTTTTGGTGGCCTGATCATGATAGTTTAACTCCCTGAGGTCTACTGGGGAAAGACGCCTCTGAATCGATCCAAAAGATTAGTCTAATTCCGTTAAAGGAAAATCAAGGAGATTTATTGAATCCAAAACACCATTCGAATGGGCACTTGTGGAAACCTCTACTAGCAAAGCCATGTATGTGAGGTAGAGGTCACAAAGCACACATAGTTATAGTGCCCTATGAGGAGCTACAAAATGCAGTATTCTGATTGGTTCACAATGACTGAGGTTAGTTAAAGATGGGGCAAAGTGAAGCGTCATTGCTAACATTAATGGTTTTATCTGTGCCCCTCGAATACACTGATTGGCTAAGAGACATAATTAAAAAGTATGTCGTTGGAGGGTGTCTGCTCACAAAACAATGGCATGATGAGTATTTTGAAGCACAGGTTGTTAAAAATTACCTTGCCCAAAGCATAACATCTCCTAGGGAGATCGGAAACAAAGATTTTCAGTGAGTCCTGGGTGACAGACTCCATGATATGTAGTAGCCACCTTCTTAGCTTGACCACAAAGGAAAACATTTCTTTAATGATAGGGTTGGTCCCTAAGCACCAGGGACTGAATCTGTGTGAAAGGTTATGCTGAAGCTTTAGCATTTGCTCAGCCATTTTATCTTAGGGCAGATGCCCCTTTTTGATTTTATAACCCGTATCACTTTGTGTCAGATAGTTGTCCCAGAATTTTGTTTAGAGGATGACCTTTAGATTCATTACGCCGTTTTATGGAATTTTCTATTTCCACTCAGAATTTGATCATGGTAATTCACTCTGAATCTGGAAAGCAACTTGTCGCATGCAGATTCTTAAAGAACGTGCCAAAACAGTTGCCTTTTAGTGGATTGTGACTCATGGTGACCCCACCTATGGAATTTTTTCATTAATCATTTTATTGGGGGCTCTTAGAAATCTTATAACAATCCATCATTCAGTTGTATTAAGCACACTTGTACATATGTTGCCATCAACATTGCCAAAACAATTTCTTTCTACTTGAGCCCTTGGTATCAGCTTCTCTTTTTTTACCCTCCTTTTCCCACACCCCAACCTTGTGAATCCTTGATCAATTATATATTATTATTATTATTTCATATCTTACACCGTCTGTTGTCTCCTTTTACCCGCCTCTCTGTTTTTTGTCTTCCGGGTGGGTGGGTGGCTATATATCCAATCTTGTGATGGGTTTCCCCTTTCTCCCCCTTGCCTCCTCCCCCACCCCCATCCCCTAGCATCCCCCTACCCTCATGATATCTCTACTGCCACTACTGTTCCTGAGGGTTTTATCTGTCCTGAATTCCATGTGTCAAGAGCTCTTCTCTGTAGCCACGTGTGCTCTCCAGTCTAGCCGGATTTGTAAGGTAGAACTGGGTCATGGTAATGGGGGGATGTTGGGGGAGGAAGCAATTCAGGAACTAGAGGAATGGTGTGTGTTTCGTCAGTGCTATGCTGCACCCTGACCTATGGGGTCTTTAATGTGTATAATTTTTACAGAAACAGACCCAGAAGCAAATGGACAGGCAGTGGCACTGCTAGGTGGGTTCCAATTGCCAACCTCTAGGATAGTGTCCAATCACAAATTGCTGTGTCACCTGGGGCCCTTGAAAGAACTTCCAGAATTGAAAACCCACTGCTTTCAGGTCTGTTCTGAATCACAACCACTGATTTGGGGTGGATGAGCCTGTACGTCTTTCTTCTGTGGAGTGGCTGGTGGATTGGAATGGCTGACCTGACAGTGACGCTTACCTAACGCTTACCGGATGAGCCCAGTGGATAGCCTGGACCCATGCTTTTCAGCCTTTCCTCACCGAACTACCATTCCTCACTCTGCCTTTTTTTTTTTTTAAATCATTTTATTAGGGGCTCATACAACTCTTCTCACAATCCATACATACATCAATTGTGTAAAGCCATTTGTACATTCATTGCCCTCATCATTCTCAAAACATTTCCTCTCCACTCAAACCCCCGGCATTAGGTCCTCATTTTTCCCTTCCCTCCCTACTTCCCCCTCCCTCATGAGCCCTTGATAATTTATAAATTATTATTTTCTCATATCTTGCCCTGTCCGACGTCTCCCTTCACCCCCTTTTCGGTTGTCTGTCCCCCAGGGAGGAGGTCACATGTAGTTCCTTGTAATCGTTCCCTTTCCTATCTACTCTCCCTCTACCCTCCCAGTATCGCCACTCACACCACTGGTCCTGTAGGGCTCATGCGCCCTGGATTTCCTGTATTTGCAGTTCCTATCTATACCAGTGTACATCCTCTGGTCTAGCCAGACTTGCAAGGTAGAATTTGTGTCATGATAGTGGGAGTGGGGAGGAAACATTTCGGAACTAGAGGAAAGTTGTATTTTTCATTGTTGCTACATCGCACCCTGACTGGCTCATCTCCTCCCCGAGACCCCTCTGCAAGGGGATCTCCAGTGGCCCACTCATGGGCTTTGGGTCTCTGCCCTGCACTCCCCCCATCATTCACTATGGTAAGATTTTTTGTTCTGATGATGCCTTACACCTGATCCCTTCGACACTTCGTGATTGCATAGGCTGGCGTGCTTCTTCCACGTGGGCTTTGTTGCTTCTGAGCTCGATGGCTGCTCGATTACCCTCACTCTGTCTTTACCATGTTCTGTTACATGCCTACACGAAGAACTTGATTTCTCCTCAGGTTCCACCCTTCTTGATAAATGGAGATATGAAAATATTTCTGTTGTTTACGCGGAGGGGAGCCTGCTTCACCAAATTTCTCCTTTTACACTTAAGTTGTGGAATCTGTCAAGGCAAGATCATTGCCATTAAGCCTAGTTATGTAATAATGCCTGGAGATGCCACATTGGTTGATCCACCAATGCTTAATAGGCACTTAAGTTTTTATTGCCAAAATAGGCACTTAAGTATTTATTCTATAAATGAGTAGATCACATATAATGTATCGATTGGTGATGTTACTTACCTTTTTATCATTAAGTAATATACTTTATTTTAAAGGGGCAGAAGAGGGATAGTAGTAGGGCACCACAATTCATTTTATTAAAAAATGTAAATTTAGTCTTTCTCGTTTTAAATTGATGAGAATGTATAGTATTGGTTTCAGTCTGCTGAGTAAAGTGCTGGAAAGTGACTTTTTTTTTTTTAGCTCTACCTTGTTGTGGTATGTTGCTATCTTTTACACATGTAAACTTACATTATAAATGGAGCAAGGTAAGAAATACAGAGGGAAATTGTTGACAAGGTGGTTAAGCATGATAGTGTACCTCTCATCACATTTGCAGACAATAGAAACAGGAACATGAAAACTCCATTTGGACTTCTACTGGACCCCATTAGTTAGACTAAACCACTTGTCTCTTTACAGTTGAAAAGCCATTGAGAGAAGTTAAGTGACCTGGTTAAGTTCATATAGCAAGTTGAGTTGGAACCAGAATTCAGGCTTCCTGCAACTCAATATTTTCCAAGCAAAGAATTATGAATGACAATTAGTCCTTTGAAAAATGTAATAGCTAATAAACATAAAAAAATGATAATGGTGTTTTGGAGCTTGTTATTTTAGATTTTTAAGTTAGTAACTATAAACATAATATTTTATAAATGTGCCCAGAGTGTTCCCAGGCTTGAGCCTTGGAAATGTAGTTTAGCTCTCTCAGCTGGAGAGCCTGAGGTCCATAGAACATCTATTTGTACTGAATCTGTTTGTGTGGTAATGGGCTTAGGGGACAATTGTACTGAATCTGTTTGTGTGGTAATGGGCTTAGGGGACAATAGGAGGACATTGTATGTTGGAATAACAAAATAATAAAGAGAAGAGCCAGGATGATGGATAGGAGAGTGTAGTGACTGCCCATGAACCAAGCCTCACCCCTCTAGAGAGAAAGCAGGCACTGTTTGCGTGTGTGTGTGTGTGTGTGTGTGTAACACACCTATGGTTCTTGTCAAAAGGGAATCACAGCACAGATTCGGTAGAGCAGCACCAGAAGGCAGAATTCTGGAAAGGACAGCCACAGTGGCATTGTAGGCAGAGGACATGAACAGACATGAACAGATATGAATGTCAATGAACTTTCTGAGCTTTCTTGAGTTACATGGGGAACTTCAGAAATATTAAAAAAATTATTTTGAGTGGTAGTGAGTCTTAGAAATTCTACATCAATGCACCAACATTGGGCATTCTATATCAGTTCATCTACATAAGGGCACCAACAAATTTCCAAAGACATTTAGATATAAACAAATGGGACCTGGTCTAGTCCTACAAAACTGAGGACTGTTAGTTATTTAGGTTAGCTAATTGTGTTAGTCAGGGTTGACTAGAGAAACAAATTCATAGACACTCATGTGAGTATAAGAAAGTGCTTTATATAAAAAAGCAATTGAATATTGAGATAACATCCCAGCCCAGTCCAGATCAAGTCCATAAGTCTGATATTAGCCCAAATGTCCAATACCAATCTATAAATTCCTCTTTAGACTTATGAAACACATGCAATGACGCCGAATGCAGGAAGATCACAGGCCAGTGGGTGGAAAGTCTTGTGGATGTAGTGGTGGTGTAAGTATCTCAGCACTGGTGTGGGTCTCCATGTGGCTCCTCCAGCTCCAGGGCTCTAGCATTGCTCCATATGTTTTGTCATCAGGAATACCAAGCAAAGAGAGTGTGTGTCTTGCCTTCAGCAAGCTATTTATATCTGTAGTGCCTCCAAATGAGGTCATCAAGCAGTGACCTGATTGTCAGGCTAAACTCCACCCCTTCACTCTTAATAGTCTCAAGTTGGCGCCAGATTATGTAATTACCACACTAATTGA
>NW_022103904.1:5996042-5998229 GCF_000313985.2 Echinops telfairi
TCTTTGCCTTCCATGTGCGAGACCAGGGTTCAGTTCTGGGAAAATAGATCTCATGGGCAGCTACTACGCATCTCTGAGTAAAAACTTGTGTGTTGCTTATGAAATTGAGGAGGTTTCAGTGGGGCTTCCAACTGAGATGGACTAGGGGGAAATGTTTTGTTCAGTTCTGCATAGGCTTGCCATGACTGGGCCAACTGACATGAGGACAGCTAACAACAACAGACCACAACTTGTTTGACAACTTGTGTTGTGGTGGCTGTGTGTTGCTGTGATGCTTGTCACTGTATATCAAATGCCAGCAGGGTCATCCAAAGTGAACGGGTTCCAGCTAAGATATAAGAACGGGTTCCAAACTAAGAATCCACTTTGAATAAGTAATTGGATACCTATTTGGAGTAAATAGCCACTGAAAACCTTATGCAGAGAATTGAAACATTGTCAGATGTTCACTGATTCAGCTTTCCTCCTGCAGTCGGTGTCATTGCGTGTGTTTTGTGAGATGGAGGAGGACTTTGTGGATTAGGGTTGGACATATGGACTAATGTTGGACTTGTGGGCTTGGGCAGCACTGGGTTGGGATGTTTTCTTGATGTGCACTTACCCTTTAGATAAAACTCTCTCTTATACATGAGATTCTGGGGATTTGTTTCTCTAATGTACCCAGACTATCATTAAAAAGATAGGAAAGGAAGAAAAGATCAAAGTGGATGTCAGAAGACACTCTGAAACTTGCTCTTAAATCATAGAGTAGCTAAGGAAAATGGGAGAAATGATGGAATGAAAGCGCTGAATAGAAAATTTCAAAGAGTATCTCAAGAAGACTAGGGAAAACATATATGCAACAATGTGATATGCACAAAAATATGCAAAGACTTAGAGTTAAGAAACCAATGGAAGAACACCCTCAGCGTATCTGAAACTAAAACTGCTCAGGAAAAAATTCAAGCCTCGAGCTTCACTATTGAAAGAGTCTATGGACAAAGTAGTGAATGATACAGGAAGCATCAAAAGAAGATGGAAATTATAGACAGAGTCACTGTACCCAAAAGAACTCGTCAACATTGAGCCATTTCAGGAGGAATCATATGGATAAGAGTCAATGATGCTGAAGGAAGAAGTTCAGCTGCATCAAAAGCATTAGCCAAAAACAAGGGCCCAGGCATTGATGGAATACCAATTTAAATACTTCAACAGGCTGATGAGGCACTGGAAGCACTTCTTCACCTCTGCCAGGAAATTTGGAAGACAGCTACTTGGCCAAGTGACTGGAAGAGATCTATATTTGTGCCCATACCAAAGAAAGGTGATCAACCAAGTGCTCAAATTATAGAATAATATCATTGATATCACATGCAAGTAAAACGTCGCTGCAGATCATCCAATAGTGGTTGTAGTACATTGACAGGGAGCAGATTCAGAAGATGACGTGGAATAAAGGATAATATTGCTGATGGCAGACGGATCTTGGCTGAAATCAGAGAGTAGCAGAAAGACGTTTGCTTGTGTTTTCTTGACTATGCAATGGCCTCTGACTGTGTGGATTCTAACTCAAGGATAGCCTGAGAAGAATGGGAATTCCAGAACCCCTCATCATGTTCACATGGAACTTGTACACGTGAGGGGGTACCACCCCCAAACCAGAAAAAGCTCTGCTGGGCAGAGCTTTTATAGTATGCATTTCCCCCGCGCTAGGCGAGCATTGCGTAACTCATTCTGAGTTCATGTACCCGGTGGACTTGTCTGGGAAGGATCTCTCTGTTCACAGTGAAGTTTTTTGTGAAAGCAGTTTCTCTTGAACCTTGCTTTTTGTGAGGGCCGATTTAAGAGAACAGCGTGCAGCTGTGGAATTTTGTTTCCTGCTTGGCAAAAATGCCACAGAAACTGTTGTGATGTTGAACAAAGCTATGGACAGTGCTATGGGGAAAACTGAAGTGTCTGAGTGTTTTTCTCATTTCAAAAAAGGTGAAATGTCGATTGATGACAAACCTTGTTCTGGGTGTCTGTCAACTTCAAAAATGGATGAAAATGTTGACTAGTGTATTTGGAGTTTGTTCCACCAGGTGAGGCTGTTAATCAAGCTTTTTATGTAGCGGTTCTGAAAATATTGTGTAGCAGTGTGCTATAAAAAAGGCCTGATTTGTGACAGACAGGGGACTGGTTTTGCCATCATGATAATGTACCCGCTTA
>NW_022103904.1:5998744-6008322 GCF_000313985.2 Echinops telfairi
AAGAAGAATGTGACATCAGGATTGGAGGAAGGCTTATTAACAACCTGTGATATGCTGATGGCATGACCTTGCTTGCTGAAAGTGAGGAGGACTTGGAGCACTTACTGATGAAGGTCAAGGATTGCAGCCCTTCATTATGTATTACAACTAAATGTCAAGAAGACCCAAATCCTCACAATAGGTAACATCATGATAAATGGAGAGAAGATTGAAGTTGTCAAGGATTTTGTCTTGCTTGGATTCATAATCAATGCTCATGAAAGCAGCAGTCACGAGAACGAAAGATGCATTGCTTTGGGTAAATCTGCGTACGAGACCTGTTTAGAGTATTGAAGAGCAAGGATGTTACTTTGAGAACTAAGGTGCACCTCACTCAAACTCTGACATTTTCTACAGCGTTATATTTTTGTGAAAGTTGGACATTGAATAAGGAAGACTGAAGAGGAATCCATACATTTGGATTGTGGTGCTGCCAAACAATTTCAAAAGTACCATAGACTACTAAAAGGAAAACAAATCTGCTTTGGAAGAGGTATGACTAGAGTGGTCCTTGGAAGCAAAGATGGGCAGACTTCATCTTCTGTACTTTGGACCAAAGGAGGATAGTCTCTGTGGAAGGACAATATGCTTGGTAGAGACAGCAAAAGAGAGGCAGGCCCTCAATGAGGTCGATTGACACAGCCCGCAACAATGGGCTCAAGCATAGGGTCAGTTGTGAGGACGACTCAGTACCAGGCAGTTTCCCTCTGTTGCTCATAGGGATCTTAGGAGCAGAGCCGCCTTGAAGGCACATAGCAGCAGCAGCAGCAACATGTCAGGTCGTTGCCTCAGATTCCAAGAAGTGGATGTCAGATGATGAGAGCTGGATGTAGGATCCAGAAGGAGCAAAAACTAGAGAACTTTGTCAAAATATTCATATATATTGGATGTAAGCAACATCCTTGAGGAAACTCCCTTTCAACTGAGTGCTCATAGCACTCAGATCTGATCACAGAAATGATTACGTTATGTAGGATCAAATCATGGGGGATGACTGCATCCTAATTGCCAAGTTTAAACCAAGTTTACACACAACCTTAATGATCATACCATGTGACAGGCACCCTGCAAAGGGTTTTATAGGCTGTATTCTTTACAGGACAGATTACCTGGGCTTTCTCGCCAAGAGCTCTGGAGCCAAACCTAGTGCTTAACTATTGCTCCACCAGGGATCCTCTATTCCCCTTAGAGACAATTCCAAAGGGTTAGAACCGGGGCCTTACCTTTCTTTTCCCATGAAGAATTTGTTTACATTAGGGTGATGAGGTTTCTTTTCTCTCAGAAGGGGAATGATAACAGGGCTCTTAGTTGCTAATTTAGTTGATTCGGACTCATGGAGACTCCAGTTTTTTGTTTTTTGTTTTAGACTCCAGTTTTATTGGGTAAAATTGCTTCATAGAGTTTTCGTGGTTGTAATTAAAAAAAAATCATTTTAGTGGGGGCTCTTAGACATAACAATCCATCATTCAATTGTATTAAGCACATTTGTGCATATATTGCCATCAACATTTCCCAAACATTTTCTTTCTACTTGTGCCCTTGTATCTGCTCCTCTTTTCCTCCTCCCTCCCCCACCTTCCCACCCTCATGAATCCTTGATCAATTATATATGATTATTGTTATTTCGTGCCTTACACTGTCCGTTGTCTACCTTCACCCACTTGGCTGTAATCTTTATGGAAACATGTTGCCTGTCTTTTCTCCACTTCTCATCCTATGGAGAATTTGTTTACATTAGAGAAATTAGGTTTCTCTTCTTTCAGTAGAGGAAGTGGCCGGTGGGCAGCTATCCTATAACCCCAAATTCATAATTCTGGGGCTCCTTTCCTGTGTTTTCAGACCTACCCTCTGGCTCCCACTGAGTCACTTGTGGGATGTTAGGTGTGGGAAGCTAGCTATTATTTGGCAATAACCCAGATCTCTGCTCTAGAATCATGTTTACTTTCATGACTTTATTAAAAATGAATAAGTATAGATATTAAAATTGTACTTTGTATTTTTGAGGAGAAACTACAGGGGAATGTATTTAATGAATTCTATGTGTAAAAATCTTTGGTATACTAAGAGTATAAAGTGCTCTCATAGTGTGATGGGTTATACATTAAGCTGCTAGCCACAAGGTCAGTGGTTTGAACTTTGCAGCTTCTCTGCAGGAGAAATATGAGGCTGTCTACTTCTGTACAGATTTAAAATTTCTGAAACCCCAAAGGGCAGTTCTAGTCTACTCTCTAGGGTAGCTATGAGTTGTACTCAACCTGATGGCAGTGAATCCGAATATAAGCTTTAGCTCAATACTACCTCAAGCTTCTGAGATTATGAGTGCCAGCAGTGGAAAAGTAAATGTGTTTCTAGGGTTTGATTAGTTTACTCATTGATAAGGTTAGGTCTGTATTGAACAGAATGGACCATTAAAGATAACTGTTGGAAACGACTTAATGGAATGAGCAATGTGAATGCAAGTATTCGAAACAGCAAGTATTTTTTCAAAACAGTCCCTGAGAGGTCAATTTCACAGCTGCATGAAAATCTGGTTTTTTAAATTTCAATCAGATACCCATTTTCAATGATTGTTGAGTACAGATGAAATGTTTTGTACATCCATGCCTTACTATTGACATAGTTAGGTTCCAAAGACCAGATTATGTTAAAATCAATGGTATGCAAAAATGGGGGATGACCACATGAAATCACAAATGGGGCATGAGTCACATGATTGCCAAGCGACATCATCATGGAACTGCCAAAATTACATAATTACCAAACCACTGAGGATTATGGCCCTGCCAGGATGGCACATAACTTGGACTGTTGTTTTCTCCTTGCTCTTGGTGTTTTCTTTGGCTAGATATGTCATTAATGTGTGGAATAGTTAAATAGTAGATTTAGGATAATATTTTAAATGTGAAATGTTGGATAATGAAAGTTAATAAATGAGGTTTTTTTGTTTTTGTTTCTAGAATTATTCTTCATCTAGATGTAGTATAGGTAATTAAATACAATTTAATTTTCATTACTAAATTTGATGATAGTACTCTGAGGTGGAGAAAAATTCAAGGTATGAATATATTATTCAAGATACAAAAGGTAAAATTTTATTTTAAAACAAATAAAAAGTTTAATGTCCTAGAATTTGCATTTTGTCTTTTTTTCAATTATAAAAATATTTTAATTTTATGAAAAATTTCAAGTGCTTAGGAAAATAAATCCAAAACCCACTGCCATGGAGTAAAT
Organism: Echinops telfairi; assembly: GCF_000313985.2. Classification (NCBI taxonomy): domain Eukaryota; kingdom Metazoa; phylum Chordata; class Mammalia; order Afrosoricida; family Tenrecidae; genus Echinops; species Echinops telfairi. The sequence goes on from NW_022103904.1 coordinate 6,002,015, forward strand.
TATGATCCATAGTGATCTTATATAGGGTAACTAAAGTGTTAACTTTTTAGGGGAAAGCCTCATCTTTTTCCTGTAGAGTAACTGGTGGGTTTGAATTGCCGATCTTGTAGTTAGCAGTTTAACACATACCAACATGGACACCAAGACTCCTGTTCAGGAAAATAAAAAACAATAATGGCAATCTATATGTATATATTACCAAAGAAGCAACCATTAATCACTTATTTAGGTAGAAAAAATAAGCCCTAGATTGTGTAAAGCTTTAAATATGAAAGTGAAAGCTTTTTGAGTGGGAAAAGCAGATATAAATGAATATTTATATACTCGAGGGTTGGAAACAATACCTGCGTGAAAAAGAGTTAGCGTAGTAAACTTGAGGTTGCAATTTTCAGAAAGACCGGCTGCAAGTATGGCCCTTGGTTAATGTGTGGGAACTAGATACTTGTATCATATCAAGTTACTTGCAGTAAATTTCTTTGAATAAATATAAGTTATCAAATGTAACTGATAAGAGTGGCTTACTGTGCTGAGACTATTTGTATAAACAGTGTGATTTATGGATGTCTCCTAACCTTCTGGGAGTCTGGAATTTTGAGCAGCACCCGATATAAACCCCTGGCATGGAGTCTCTAATGTGGTTTTCTACACAGAAATACTGGATATATTACTGTTGTTTTTGGTACTATAAAAGGAATGCACTTGGTGTCATATCCCACAGGAGAGAAAGGACATATGAAAGCGGGGCTTGGATATTTCCACATTTCATTTGTGTCTCATTCCTTGTGGATCCTTTCGTGGATCCTTTAATTGTTGTAAACTTTAGCCCTCAGTACAGCTATGTGCTGGGTGCCAGGAATCCTAGTGAATAAATGAAAGTGAAGTGGTCTTTGGACTCTTAAAGGCATACAAAAGGCACAAACTATGTAAGAAATAATTTTAGTTGAAATTCCCAAGCAATTTAATAAAAACAAAGCCAAGCCCCTGCCATCCAGATGATGCTGACCCCCTAGCAATCCTATAGGGTCTAGTACTGCCCATTTAGATCTTTGAGATGCACTCATTAGCAGAGTTGAAAGCCTCGTCTTCCTCCTGAAGGGGCTCAGGAGGTCAAGCCGCAAAATGGAGCAGTTTAACTCATAACTCACTGTGCCCCCTGGATTAGGGGAATTTAGTTTAAAAAACAATGAATCAATAAGAACAAGATAAATGCATTAGTAGTAAAACTCACTGATGATGCCAACTCATAGCAACCCTATAGCACTGAGTTGAACTGCCCCAAAGTCTGTCTTTCTCTGGTGGAGCAGCTGATGGTCTCAAACTATTGACCATGCCATTAGCAGTCCAATGCGTAGCCACTACGTCACCATGACGCCTCAGTAGAAATAAAGGTAATAATAAACTAAAAAGTTCACTGCCACTGAGTCAATTCCGAGTCATACTGACTTTCTATAGGGTTTCCAAGATTGCATATTTACAGTCTCATCTTTCTCCCTCCTAGCAGTTGGTGTCCTTGAACTGCTGACCTTGCAGTTCAGCAGCCGACTGCTTGTCCCACAGCACCACGAGGGCAACTTGAGGTAAATGGCAAGGATACATAATTGTTCAACAATGACCCATGGTTAGCAAAGATGAAAAATGTTAAATTTCTGAAGTCATTACATAAATGTAAAATAAAATAATAGTGACACGCCTATTGTAGACTGTCAAACTGGAAGAAAAAAACAACAACAAAAACCAAGGAAAACAAAATGTAGAAACTTACATTCAGAACTATGGAAGGTGGTGGAGGGCACTACTTTGTATCTTAGTTTTTGAGCCTTGGTGGTATAGTGGTTCCTCGTTCGTTGGGCTGCAATCCAAAAGGTCAGTGATTCGAAACCACCAGATACTCGGTGGAGTGGTTACAAGTTAGGAATCAGCCCTGTAGAACAGAGTAGAACCATGGGATCCTGTGGGTTTCCAAGACTGTAACTCTTCACAAGAGTTGAAAGCCTTGTCTTTCTCCTGTGGAGTTGCTGGTGGTTTTGAACTGCTGATCTTTCAGTTAGCAGCCCAACTTGTAACTACTACACCATCTGTATGAAAAACTTTGGGAAAAAAAAACTTTGAAGCTACAGCATGAACATGTCTGTCTACCTTAACGATTACCTCTGTCTCTGAATAGTGCTTTTTCTTTCCCATCTTCCTTCATAAAAACTCCCAAAGCCAGAAAGAATAATTTTTACCTTCACTCCTTGAAGAGCGGCCTCTGAGAGTATTCCATAGTTCTTCATAATAGCTCTCTCTCTTAGCTATTTCTTCTGCTTTCTTGAAGCAACTAACAAAAAATTAAAAAACATGTTCTTTCTCAAGTACACATCCATCCCACATATTCCCAGGTTGCCCCTGACTACCCTTCTTTTCCTCCTAGGTAAATAACCTGCAGTGTTCTGTAAAATAGGACTTGTATTTTTTTCAGTCAAAAGGGACTCATCACATTCACCATTTAAGAATTCAAACACACCCTCTCCTCCCAACACATCAGCATCTTATTTTCTGCTATGATACTTCCTCTGAAGGGATTTCACTCCCCCCACCCCAATTCAGCAACCTAGAAGGGATACTGTTTTGCTAATTGGCCCAGAGAAAGTATGTCTTTTTCTGATTTGCACAAATGCCTTGCATGAGTTGACCTTCCAGAAGATAGCTACTGGGCTTCAGGATCAACGCGATCCATACTGAGAGCTCAAGGCACCCTGTGGGCTTGGGGACAATCATGTTCAGTAATCTTATGACAATCTTATCTTGTCCCTATAATTTGCTCCATCAATTCCTGGTTCAACCAGCACTGATCCTTGGAACCAGAGTGGCCTAATGAAGACGCCTGAAGAACCCAGGAGCGTTTCTTCTGACTCATTGGCTTGTGGTTATAAACTGGTACTGTTTTCCATCCTTACCAATCTATAATAGTTGTCCACCTGCTAAAGAATATCTAGAAACAAAACAAGCCCTTTCAGACTTCAAGTTGACCTTCACAATTTCTCATCACTTAAGTGAATTTTACGTTGTGAACTAAAATAAGGACTAACTGGATATAGTAAAATCACTTGATCTGATTTGTAAAAGTACAGTACTAGGAGGTTAGCGGGAAAGTGGGGGGAGAAGGAAAATGGGGGAGCCAAACGCAATGATTGATGCATAATGCCCCCCCCCCCCAGGGGGATGAACAACAGAAACATGAGTGAAGGGAGACAGTGGTTGGTGTACAATATGAAAGCAGTAATAATTTATAGTTTATCAAGAGATCATGTGAGGGGAGTGGGAGGGAAAAAAAGAGCTGATACCAAGGGTTCAAGTAAAAAGTAAATGTTTTGAAAATGATGATGGCAACATATGTACAAATGTGCTTGATACAATTGATGTATGGATTGTTATAAGAGCTGTAAGAGCCCCCAATAAAAAATTTAAAAACAAAACAAAACAAAAAAATATAGTAAATATAAAGAAATAAATTTATCCCTGTATTTTATTCAGTTGTTTAAAAAATTTGAGTGATGCAAAACAGTCTAGTTACTACAACAAAAAAGGTGTCACTAATCTCCACTCCAGTTATTCTAAAATCCGAACTTTCCCAGGACAAACTGCAATACCCTGTTTTTTTATGGCAACTTATTTGAATATGAGTCAGTCAGGGAATGGTAGGAAGCCTGTGACTTTAAGGTTTCCTTTATTAAAGTAGCTTTCCAGAATCAATATTTGGTGATTCCTTTGTTTTTATACCCTAGATGAGCATATTGTAGTAAGATCTGGGATGTGTGAGCGAGATGTTTTCCTTTGCCTTGTAGGAGACGATTTATTGCATAAGCAGGTTTCTTTGTATGCGGATTAATTTTACTAAAGAGTGCACAGGGAAGCTGAAGATCTCTAAGACCTGGAAATTGATTTTTTAAAATGATTCATGCATCCCTTAGAACTTACTGCCATGGAATGAATTCTGAATTCTGAATCAGCGTGCAGATAGGACAGGGTAGAACTGTCCCTGTGGGTTTCCGAGATTACAGGAATAGAAAGTGCACTTGTCTTTGTCCCAGAGTGGCTGGTAGTTTCGAACTGCTTACCTTGCAGTTAAGAGCCTAATACTTCACCTCCAGGTTATGTATTAGCTCTGTTACCTGTATTAACTCTACACCACCAGGTCTTCACCTATTTTGCAATGAAATACTGCTACTAAAGGCCTAATGGAACAATCTAGCCCTGACATGGACTTCTGGTTCTTGACTTTGCTGTCTCAATTAGGGGTCACCATTTCTCTGCCTTCAGTCCTGGGCATCTTTATTAGGGTGTTCTGTGGTGCATAAGAATCCACTATTTGCCCACCAGTGGCTTAATATAATAAAAAGTCTTCTTGCACATGTAACTACATGATTTGAAATGTGTAGCTTCCAGTTAACTATAGCAGGGCAACAGATGACTGGAAGATTTCATGTTATGCTTTTAAGGATCTGGTCTGAGATCAGGGAGCCTTAGTGTAGTGAGTTTCAACTTGGGCTACTAACTTCAAGGTCAGTATTTTGAAACCACCAGCCACTCCATGGGAGAAAGATGAGGCTTTTTACTCTTGTTAAGATTTATGGTGTCAAAAAAAAAAAAGATTTATGGTGTCAGAAACCCATTGGGGCATTGAGTTGGAATCTTGATAGCAGTGAGTTTGGAGATTTTGGCTGAAATTGGCATATATTAATTCTGTCTGTGTTTCTTATTGGGGAGCCTTAGTGGTGCTGTGGGTTAGATGTTGGGCTGTTAATTGCACAGTTGGTGGTTCAAACCCACCACGAGGAAGAAAGATAAGGTTGCCAGCTCCCATAAGGATTTGTAGTGTTGGAAATACTACCTAGGGTCACTGGGAGTTGGAATTGACTCAGTGGCGGTGGGCGTAGGGTTTTTAGTGTGTTTCATTGGCCACAACCCAATTGCTTGGGACTGACTTCAAAGAGAGCTGAGACATGCAGAGCCACAAAGGGACTCTGTCTGGATGAGCACTGACTGGTGCTGGGATTGCGGTATGCTTCGACTGTGCTCAAAAACCCGATTCCAGGCCTTTTGCACTGATCTTTTGGTAAATTTCTCAAGCTGCACTACCGGGAATTGCTTTCAGTATTCCTAGACCCACTTGGTCATATCCCACAGCCATAGCCATGTTTTCTTTCTCTTTTTTTAAAAAACATTTTATTAGGAGCTCTTACATATATAATTACAACCCATAGGTCCATTAGATCAAACATACATAGTTTTTTTAATAAATCATTTTATTTGAGGCTCTTACAGCTCTTATAACAATCCATACGTCAATTGTATCAAGCACATTTGTACATAAGTTCCCATTCTCATTTTCAAAACATTTTCTTTCTACTTGAGCCCTCGGTATTAGCTCCTCTTTTTTCCTCTTCCTCTACCACCCTCCCACCTTTGTGAGAACCCTTAATAAATTATCATTATTTTCATATCTTACACTGTTTGCTGTCTCCTTTCACCTATGTTTTTGTTGTTTGTTCCCGTGGTGGTGGTGGTGGGGGTTATATATTGATCTTTGTGATCAGTTCATCCTTTCTCACCTTTCTCTCCCCATCTCCCACCTTCCCCTACTCTCTATATCGATACTCCCATTACTGTTCCTGAAGGGATTATCTGTCCTGGATTCTATGAGACCAAGCATAATTGTACTATTGCTGCCAACATTATTTTCAATACATTTTCTATCTTCTTGAACTCCTTGATGCAGCTGCCCTTTATCCCCTCCCTTGCCCGCCCTACCACCCCCCTGAACTCTTAATAAATATCATTATTATTATAGTGTTTTGGCCATAACTTACACCTTCCAATGTATCCATTCACCTACAATTCTGATGTTTGTTCCCTTCGAGTGGGGTTACATAGTCATCTTTGCTATCAGTTCTCCCTTCCCCTCCTCTTCCCCTTCCCATACCTTTCAGGGACTTATTATTCCCATTACTGTGTCTGAGGGGTTTAGCTATCTTGGATTTTGTGCAGCAAAAGACCTTAATTGTACCACTGTACATACTGAGGTAGTTAGTTTATTGTGCCAACCTGGCCAATAAAACACATGTGGGGTTAATTGAAAGATGGAGGGATAAATGGCTCAGTGAGCCTCGCCTTTCTAGTTCTCCGGTCTCTTGCTTTGTGATAGTCACACCAGGATGCAGCTGCCTTAGCCAGTTCCCTGCTTCAGCTTGCAAGTCTGACTTCCTGCAAGACATCCCCAAGGAGAAGTCACATGGACCTACCCAGATGCAGCCCTGGGTGCTGGAGCA
>NW_022103904.1:6010721-6027447 GCF_000313985.2 Echinops telfairi
TTTTTCCTTTTTTCCCTGGGAGGAGGAAATTTTAAAGAACTAGAGGGTAGTTATGTGTTTCATCACTGCTCTACTGCCCCCTGGATATATCATCCCTTCCATGTGGTCCTTCTGTAAGGGACTCTCCAATTGGCTTACAGTCTCAACTTTACCTATGCTTCTTTACGTCATTTTGATAGTTTGTTTTTGAACTTCTGATACCTATTCCCGTCGACACCTCATGATTACACAGGCTGGTGTGCTGCTTTCATGTGGGCTTTGTTGCTTCCTTGCTTGATGTCTACTTGTTTGACTTCAAGCCTTTAAGACCCCAGATGCTATGTCTTTTAATAGTATGGGACCATCAGTTTTATTCACCACATTTGCTTATACATCCATTTTGTCTTCAGCGATCATATTGGGAAGGTATCATACATTGCCACATTATTAGAACAAATCATTCTTGTTCTGAGGTAGGATTTAAGTAGATGTCCCAAGTGCATCTGCTACCTTATTGTATGTACATATATATACAGATATAGATAAATACATGTCTTTATATATTTGTATATTTACTTATTGTCTTAGTCTGGGTAGACTAGAGAAACAAATTCATAAACACGCATATGTGTATAAGAGAGAGTTTTATATAAAGGGTAATTGTACATTAAGGAAGCATCCCAACCCATTCCAGTCCAAGCCCATCAGTCCGATGTTATTAGCCCATATGTCCGATACCAATCTATAAAGCCCTCTTCAGACTCACGAAACACATGCAATAACATTGAGTGCAGGACAATCACAGGCTAGTGGGTAGGAAGTCTTTGGATCCAGTGGCATTGTAAGCATCTCAGCACTGGCAGGGGTCGCAGACCATGTGGCTCCTCCAGTTCCCAGGGCACTATCATTGTAGTGCCATGTATCTTGTCAGTAGAGTGTCTCTCAGGGACTGAGTCTTGAGTCTTGTCAGTAGAGAGTCTCCAAGGGAGAGAACAGAGAGAGAAATGTCTCCCACCTCCAAGGAGGAATTCCAGGAGTTCCCCAGAATTCTGATCTGAAGGCGATGCCCACACAGAGGTCTCATTGACTATGACCTGATTGACAGACTAGACTCCACCCATCACTTTTAAACCTCTCAAGTCCCAAATTGACACCAGATTATGTAACTACCACACATGTATACATATCTATATTTATACCTATATATATAATTTTTAATACTTTGTTTCCTCTATTTCTTTTTTTCCTTCCTCCTGCTCTGCTATCATGTTCACCCACCATTTGCCTCTCAATAATTCCTTTCAGGTACATCTCAATTAATCAAATATCACCAGGGACCCTACACCCTCCTCACCATCAGTTTTAGACCCCTTGCTGTTCCCCTGTCCCTGGCATATAGGCATAGCCATTTTTTTGTAGGGGGAGAGAGAGTTTGTAGAAACTGAGTGTCAACAGTTAATTATAAAGTATTACACAGCCAATTATGGTTCTCTGCAAGAATCCCTGATAGAGCAACATGCCTAACTGTCAACTGAAAGGTGTTTCCAATAATATGGCTCTCAGGTCATTTCAGAATGGTGTACTTGCCCCACAACTTTAGCATGATTTCCATTCTCTATGAGTCAGAACTGACTCTTTGACAATAAGGTGTTTTTTTGAGTTTTTGATTTGACAATAGGATCCCAAGAACCATAATAGTGAATGCTTGGTTGGCTTGTACCTCTTTGCACAAGATTTCAATTCTCTGACATCTGAGGAGCAGCTAGATGATTCATCTCAGAGCTAAAGTTCTGGGTGGCAGCCCACATAATGCTGCAGGATAAAATCAGATTTTGATAGGTGGCATATGTTTAGATTAAAAAACAACATTATACACATCTTCTCTCTTTAACAACATTATACACATCTTCTCTCTTTGACAAGATTTACACCAAAAGCACTAGCACTTAGTAGCTTTGAGTAATTTATTAAAGAGTGAGTTTTATTGTTTAATTCCCATTTTCTTATTTTCTTGCACTAAATTGCTTGTGTAGATAGAAAGCATGAAAATTAATGGCAAATGGTGAGTTTTTGTTGTTGCCATTCTTATTGTCTTTCTCATTTACTTTCATACTAATGTGATGGATGCTTCAGACACTTAAGTTAAATTGGAAAGTGAATTCCTATTTTATTTTTCATTACACATGAACTTAAACTTGTAATGCTGGTTTTGTTTTTCCTCTCTGAGATTTCAGAGAAAGGCGATTAATCTTGAATTATCATTTCAAAAGGGATCTTACATGAGAAGGAAAAAAATGGGTATGGTGAATCTATAATTACTGTCAATATATACATTTTTTTGTTTCAGTGAATAATAGAATTGAAAAGAACTTGAAGGAATCCTTCAGGTTCCTTTTGACAATCGTTTCTTGTTTACTATAAGCACAGAAATTAAAAAAAAAAAAGAGTTCCTGTTGATCCCTGGGATGCCTTCTAGTGCTATTACTTTTCTAGGAATATTAAACTAAGATCACTTGTGAAATTAAGAATAAAGTTTCTTTCGTGATTTCTACTGTGTGCTGGAATGACTGCAACATAATATTATAGATAAGACTTCAGTGGATTTGGAGAGCATGCATTGAAGAGACGTCATTCTTTAGTTTTTTCACTCCTAATTTATGATGGTCCAGATCTCTGTACAATAGAAAATTTAAAGTGTTTTTGGTGTGCACTGCATGTTTTAATTGATGTCTGATCATTAAAAAAAAATACTTTTGTTAATTGAGGGCCTTTTTTGTTTGTTTGCTAGTTTGTTTTGGTCTCAATAGCTGGCTAGTCTGGATAGGGAGCGAGGCCAGGATTGTTGTCACGGGGATGAGCTGCTTGTGTGGGCATCTGTCAAGTATCCCTACTCTGGTGGTGCTCCAGCTTGTTTGTGTCTTGACAACCTAGGGCCAGATACCAGAGGGTTGCTAGAAGCAGCTCTGGCAAGCATAAAAATGATAACAGTTTCATGATGATTATACTTTTCTTTTGCATGGCTGCCTAGCTATATTACCATAGTACCTTTCCATCCTAGAGGCCAAATAAGATAGATGTCCAAGCTGCTTAATATATCTCCACAAATTACATTGCAGTGGATACCTTTTCCAATTTGTTTTCTGTTCATGACTACCCCTCTTTCTACCCAGCCTATTCTGTTCTTTCACAAACAAGGAAAATATTTCTCTAGATACCTTTAAAATATAGAATATTGAAAACTATGTATTTTTTGTTCCTTATAATCATCATATATTTTCCTTATTTTCAAATTTGAATTTTAAGTAATATGTTTTATTTATTTAAATTAATAATTTTAAGTAATAAGTTTTAATAGGTATCATCATACACTAAATATATGGTGATGATGATGATAATAATAGCAAATATAGCGAGCATCTACTACATTCTGGAAAGTGTACTGCTTGATGTACTTTACATGATTTCTTTTAATCCTTGTCAGCTCTCTAAGGGAGGTGTTTCAGATGATGAAACAGAATCAGAGAAAGGTAAAATACCTACTCGAAGTATTTTCAGGTAGCAAGTAGTGAAGCAGATAATTGAACCTAGGTGGTCTAAACTTTGGAAACACGATCTTCACTAATTAAAAGCAAATAATAGATTTTGTTTTAAATATGCCTTTCTTTCTGGGTATCTTCTCAGATAATAGAAATAAAATTATTTTGCCTGATGACTAATAAATTGTTTGAATGTTCTTGCTTCATTAAATGAAAGTGTACTGAACTTGTCTGTCAATGTGTTGTACTGTGGTGGCTTATGTTTTGCTTGATGCTGGAAGCTATGTCATCAGCTTCAAATACCAGCAGGGTCACCCCTAATGAACAGGTTTATGGGAAGCTACCCCAGTAAGACAGATGATGAAGAAGGAACAGGCAGTGTATTTTTGAAAAATTAGCTGCGTAATTCTTTGAAGGATTTCCTGAAGTCAAGGATCTGACAGTCCTCATTTCATGTGGCCTTTGGGAAGAAGTATCCATTTTCTTTACATTTCACTTACCAGCTGTCTTTGAAAAAGCCATAACTGGTCGGGTACCTATGCAGAGTGCTGACCATGTGATCTCTACCTTCGGGGCACTGTCAGAAGCAGAGATGGACCAGCTCTCCTAGCATACTTGATCTCTTCATAGTTTAGGGGTCTCGTTGTGGAAGCCCATACTCATCTGTCAGTGTGTCATCCTGTGTTGGCCTGTGTGTTGCCACAGTGATGAAAGCTATACTATTGGTATTTTAAATACCAATAGCGCCCCCTATGGTGAACAGGTTTCAGTGGCGCTTTCATACTAGAATAGACTAAGAAGAAGGAAAAAGCAATTCACTTCTGAAATTAGCCATCTGAATAGTCATGTCACATTGTCTAATATGGTGGCGCAGGTTGAAGCTCTCAGGTTGGAAGGCACTCAAAATGGGGATGAGCTGCCTCCTCAAAGTACAGTCAATCTTAATTTGACTACGTGGATGGAACAAAGATTTTGGGACCTCCATTTGCTGATTGGTAATGATGCAAAATGAGAAGAAATAGGTTTCAACTCCATTAATATTAAGTATGTGCAATGTATGAAGTATCAATTTAGGAAGATAAGAAGTTACTAAAATGAAATGGAGCACACAAGGATCATTATTCTAGGCATTAGTGAGGTGAAATGGGCTTACATTAGCCATTTTGAATTAAAAAAATGGTTTGGTTTACTATGCTGAGAATGACAAATAGAAGAAGGGATCAAATTTACCATCAAAAAGCACATTTCAAGATCTATCTTGAAGTACAATGCTGTCTTTGATAGCATAATACCTATATGCGTAGAGGAAAGACCAGTTAATAAAACTATTATTCAAATCTATGTACCAACCATTCATGCCAGTGATGAAGAAATTGAAGACCATGTACAAGCATGCAATCAAGATGCATTGATACTTATTGGTATTTGGAATGTGAAAGTTGGAAACAAAGAGTAAGCAAAAGTAGTTGGAAAATATGGTCTTGCTTATAAAATGAAGCTGGAGATCTCACGATTGAATTTTGCAGGATCAATGACTTCTTCATTGCAAATACCATTTAAAAAAATATAAACAGTGATTTGCATGTGGACCTCACTAGATGGAGCACATAGATATCAAATTTATTACATCTGTGGGAAGAGACAATAGAGAAGTTCAATATCATCAGCCAAAACAAGGCCAGGGATTGACTGTGGAACAGACTGCCCCTGCATAAGTTTAGGTTGAAGCAAAAGAAAACTGAAGCAATTATAGGAGAGGCAAACTACAACCTTGAGTATGTCTTAAGAACAGATTTGACGCACTGAGCATTACTGACTGAATACCAGATGAGATGTGGGATGACATCAAGAGCATCATATATGATGAAAGCAAAAGGCCATTAAAAAAAGACAAGTGACATCACAAACTTGCTCTAGAATGTGGACTATCTAAAACAAATCAAAGAATGGAAGTTAAATTGCTGATCATAAAATTTCAAATGGCAGCTTGAGAAGACAAAATATTATAATGAAATGTGAAAATATCTGGGGTTAGAAAAGAAAAAGGAAGAAATTCCCAATCTCAAACTAAGAGAACTGAAGAAAAACTAAGCCTGTGTTATAATATTGAGGATTCTATGAGCAAAATAGAAGAGCCCTGGTTATCCACTGAGCTACTAACTGCAAGGTCAGCAGTTTGAAACCACCAGCTGCTTCACAGGAGAAAGGTAAGGCTTTTTAGTCCTGCACAGATACACAATCTCAGAAACCCATAGGAACATTTCTACTCTGTTCTGTAAGGGTCACTATGAATCGGAGTCGACCCTGTGGCACACACTGACAACAACAATGGACAAAATATTTAACCCTGCAGGAAGCATCAAAATAACATGAAAGGGATAGACAATGTTACTGTACCAAATTCAATCATTCAGCAGGTAGCATATGTGCAAGAACCTGTGATGTTGAAGGAAGAAGTCCAAGCTGTACTGAAGGCATTACTGAAAAGCAAGACTCCAGGATTTGACAGAATACTAATTGAATTGTTTCAGCAAACCAATGTAGTGCTGAAAGCCAAGAAATTTGGAAGACAGTTACCTGCACAATTGGTTGAAGAGATCTCTGTTTATGTTCATTCCAAAGAAGGGGATTTCAACAGAATGTAGAAATTATTGAATGGTGTCATTAGTATCAGATATCAGTAAAATTTTGCTGAATTACAATATTGCTATAGCAGTATATATACCAGGAACTGCTAGAAACTTGTTAGATTCAGAAAAGGACATGGCACACAGACGAGCACTGCTGAAATCACATGTATTTTGTCTGAAAACAGAGAATAGAATGTTATTGACTTGTGTTTACTTGGATTATGTAAGGGCATTTGTATGGATCATAACAAATTAACATAACAGAGAATGTGGATTCTTGAACAATTTATTGTGCTTATTTGGAACATGTACATAAAACAAGGGGCAGTTGAACCAGAACAAGGACACACTACATGATTTAAAATCAGGAAATGTATGTGTCAGGATTGTAGCATTTCATCATATTCAAGATGTATGTTGAGCAAATAAGCTAAGAAGCTGAAATACATGAAGAAGGTAGGGTCAGGATTGGCAGAAGGCATATTAACAAACTGAGACTTGCAGAATACACACTCTTTCTTGCAGAAAGCAGAGAGGACTTGAAGCATTTACTGCTAAAGATCAAAGATTATAGCCTTCAGTGTGCATTGCAACTCAATGTAAGGAAAAAAATTCACATAGACAGCATCATGATAAATGGAGAAAAGATTGAAGTGGTCAAGGATTTAATTTTACTTGTATGCATAATCAGTGCTTATGGAATCAGTAGTCAAAAGATCAAAGAACATATTGCCTGGGACATATCTACTGTAAAAGTGCTCTTTAATTGTTAAAGAGCATAGATTTCACTATGATTAATGAAATCATACTATTTTCTTCAATTTAGTTTTTAAATGTAAAACTTAAAATTTTACTGACATATAATTCATATACCATATACTTTAATACCTTAAACATATGAAATACAATTGTGCAATCATGACCACAAGCAATTTTAGTACTTTTAACTCTTTTGGTACTCATTATCTTTTGATAGCCAGGCACCATCAGTTTTCTTCACCACTTTTGCTTATGCACCCGTCTTTAGCAATTCTATTGGGAAGGTGAGCACACAATGGTGTGATTTTTTTGTTCTTTGAGGTCTGATACCTGATCCCTTTGGCACCTCATGATCACACAGGCTGTTGTGCTTCTTCCATGTGGGCTTTGTTGCTTCTGAGCTAGATGGCTGCTTGTTTATCTTCAAGCCTTTAAGACCCCAGATGCTATATCTTTTGATAGCCAACCTCCATCAGCTTTATTCACCACATTTACTTATGCACCCACTTTGTCTTCAGCAATCATGGGGGGAAGGTGAGTATCACGGAATGCCAGTTTAATAGAACAAAGTATTCTTGCATTAAGGGAGTACTTGGGTGGAGGCCCAATGTCCATCTGCTGCCTTAATACTAAACCTATAAATATATGAACATAGATCTATTTCCCCATCATCATATATAAATATATTTACATATGTACATGCCTTTATTTAGACCTCTATAAATGCCCTTTGCCTCCTAATTCTTTCCTCTATTACCTTTTACTTTCTTCTTGTCCCACTATCATGCTTCAGCCTTCATTTGGGTTTCAGTAATTCCTTAGTTACATTACCCTTGATCATGCCCTACCAGGCCTCATACACCCTCCTTACCACTGATTTGGATCACTTGTTGTTCCCTTGTCCCTGGGTTTCTTAATACCACTTTTTCGGTACTCTTTATTAGCTCTACATTACCTTCCAACCTCTCTCCTGCCATATAATTAATTAAATGACACCTGACCTGTTAATCCATTTACTGTCTGTATTGGTTTACCTATTCTGGATTTCATCTGAAGGAAAACATACAAAAACAAACAACAACAAAACACCCAACAGCAAGATCTCCTATGAGAACAAAACAAAACAAAACAAAACAAAACCACCCAACAGCAATAATAAAAACAAAACACCCAACAGTAATAACAAAATAAAACAAAGAAAAGCAGAAAAATAATAAAAACTAGAACAAATAAAAAATGGTTCAAAAGGGAGAACAAATGATAAGGTGTTACGTTTTAATTTAACTACATCTTCTAGTCCACTTTCCAGTGCACTCTGCCTGGTATCCAGTCAGCAGGGACTCCCGAGAGGCTTAATCTACTTGAGGACTCTGCAAATGGATTTTTGGTTTCATTGTCAGCCATACTCTTCTGCAAACCATGTGCTTAGAATGTAAATAAATAATAAATTTATTATTTACAATCCTTGGATCATACAGGCTGGTGTGCTTCTTCCATGTGAACTTAGCCGAAACCTCACTTAGATGGCTGTCTGTTTTAAGACAAGCCTTTAAAATCCCAGATGCTGTTCTTTCTGATAGCCAGGTGCCATCTGATTTCTTCACAACCTTTTACTACAGCATCCATATCTTCGATTAAGTGCAAGCTCAAAATCTGTTCATATACCTATGGCTTATATATGCCCCAGGTCCACTTTAGAGGCATTATTTTATTGGGGAGCATTATAAATCATTTCCTAGGGGTATTTGATAATTCAATTGATAATACCCTTAACATAGCCAATGATGTGGTATTTAAAATGCTGTTGAGAAAAGTAAAGTATACATATATAGGACAGCTTTCTAGCCCAAAATATATGGATTATTGACTTGTATAGATTAAAACTTGTGACTGGACACTATGCAAACAATGAGGGTTGAAGATGGGTCAGATGCACATTCACAGAGGCAGAACTATGCCTTCTGGGCTAAGGCATATTATAAAAAAGAACAAAGTATGAAAATAGCAAATATATGGTAGTCTTGAGTTACCATTTATTAGGTACCTTCAAAGCAAGGGATTTGAATAACATTCCAATGACTTCCAAATCCATCAATTTGGGATAGTTGTGATCTCCTGCTTCTCACAATAGGGTGTTTCAGCTTTAAATCCAAGAGATTTTTTCAGTTCCTTTAATCTGGAAAAGGAGTGTTTAAAGTAAAGTCTAATTAGCTTAGTGGGGTTTCCAATTTGGATTATTATTATATGGCCTATCAAGGATCCTGTGCACCTTGAAAGGACGGAGTTTAGAGTCCTGGTCCTCCAAAAATGTGGCCTGGGTCACAAAGGGTTGGGTAGAAACTGGGTCAAAAGTGCCCAATTAGAAACCTATTACTAGGCATATTCTCCCCCTTGGGGGTCTATATAGATAAGTAATATTAAACATTTTTTCCCATTAGGCTGCCCCACTAACAGAAATGAAATCACCTTCTCTGACACAGACATGTTCTCCATTCAGACACCCCTGGACTTGAATTTCCATTAAGGTTCACCGACCACTCTTGTAAGAATGTCTGTTGATTTGGGGTGACCATAAAAATATTATATGACAGGACCTGACTGGTCTTTTATTTCTACCCAACATGAGAAACTGACCCCAGCAGAAGTGAGGCATTCTCTGTCAAACTGTTCATTAAGGTGTACAAATAACAAGGTGACATATGGATTATTTAGGCTGGCACACCACTTTGTTGCTTTGGACACCAGATTAGAAGATTATATAACCTGAGACCAGAAGCCTTGGTGTTTATCCTCATAGTAGTGGTCTCATAAAATATATCTCCTTTAGTGATTAATGAACTTCAGTTAGCATAATGGTTCCCAGGTCCCACATGCTATGAGGTACTTTGTGTTTTCATCACTTTTTTAGGGATGCGTAGTCTTCCATTGTGTGTTTGTACCAGAGTTTCTTTATCCAACCATTTACTGATTTGGGTTGTTTCCAATTTCTTGCTATTATCAACTGGGCTGTGATGAGCCTGGGGGAGCGTGCGTCTGTACCTGTTTTCATTTGCCTCATATAAACGTGAAAGCTGAACAATGAATAAGTAACAACTAAGAACTGATCCTTGAGTTATGATTGGGAGAAGAATATTGAAAGTACCATGGGGGAAAAGAAAGTAAGGTAAAATGGACTGCCAGAGGAACAAACAAATCTCTCTTAGAAGAACAGCCAGAATGCTCCTGAGAAGCAAGGATGGTGGGAGTTTGTTTCTTGTGTTTTGGACATGTTATTTGGAGAGATCAGTATCTGTAAAAGGACATAATACTTGGTTTAGTAGAGAGTCAGTGAAAGAGAGAAAAGTCCTGAAGGAGATGGGTCGGAAAGTGACTGCCACATGTCTGAAACACGACAATTGTGAGGGTGGTGCAGTACCTTCAAGTGCTTTGTTCTTTTGTATAGAGAGTTGCTGCAAGTCCTAATGACTCAATGCCACTTAAAAAGAATGACAATGCATTGTGGTTGAAAGATGGGCTTGTTAGTGAAATAGTGACTTCTCTGCATTGATTGTAATGCAATTAAGATTTAGGGGATGAGGAAAATGAATTCTATTTTGTGCATCATTTGAAATAAAATAGGGTTCCTAAAATACACCAAAAAATTGGAGACCAATCTTTATGAAAATAGAGTATCTAATTCTTAGGATTCATGGTTTCCCCGTTGATACTTAAGAGGGAGAAAATGAATTTAAAGATACAATTTTGGCCTGAATTTTGCAGGGGAGATGGTTGTGTTAGAAAAAAAGTAAACTGAATGGTGAACATTTGTTTCTTGTTTTTAGGAGATTAGGGTGGCTTATGGTAACAGAATTTTATTCTTTCACAGTTTTGGAGGCCAGAAGTGTGAATTCAAGGTATTGGCAGGGCCATATTCCCAAATTCTCTTAAAAGCTTCTTGCTTGCTTTTTTCAGTTTCTGGTAGCCCTGGGTGTGCCTTGATCTCTGGAGGCATCACTCTCATCTCTGTCTCCACCATCATATGGCGTCTTCAGTACAGCCGCAGGTTAACTCATTGCATTTGCAAAGTAAAGGGTACTAGGGTTTAAAACATAACTTTTTTGATGGGGATAAATAAACCCATAATGGCCATCTTATTGGGGGAAATTTTCCTTTGATAATTTTTCTCATGCCATTTTGCTCAGTTTCCGCTCCTCTGTCTAATTTTATTTTCCATCTAGCTGTTAAGCTTACCCATACTCCCCAATTCCCATCAATGTATTTGGCAGAGCAATTTCACAGTGTCTATGTTTAATTCCCTCATCCCCACCTCTGCTTTAGAACTGTCTCTGTGACAAGGGAATCAGCTACTTGAGTTTTAGGATTCTAGTCTCTAATGATCATCCTTATTCTTAGATTCTTTTCCCCTCCATTATTTAGAGAATACTTTATTAGTTTCTGTAATCAAACCAATGTAGATAAGACCTTACATATTTAATATAGTGCGTTACCCCTGTACAAATGGGAAAAAAATAAGTTTAACGTTTCTAGACCAATATGGCTGTTAATTTCTGTACAATGCCAACTTAACATGGTACAACTGGGCTACTTTTCCAAAGTTGACAGCACAGCTAAAGTTTCCAAAAATTCAAATTATATATATATATAACATATATATATATTTATATAAAAAGACCAATCGCAGTGTTATGCATCAATAGCACCAACAGCTTTTCCAGGTTCTGCAGTCATCTGAACACAATTATCGAGACATCCAGCACACTCCATTAAAAAAACAAAAGGAAAAAAAATAACAAAACAAAATCTCAGAAAATAGCAAAGTTCTTAACTGTTGTACTTGGCACCATTTTTTTCAAATTAGCTTCTCAATCATCATTGGAAAGAAAACATTCTAGAGTAACATCATTAAAAACAGCTCTAATATAGTAGTCACTATTACATGTCATAAAGCAGGTACAAGATACTTTACATTCACAGAAGTATGATACAGTACGGTCCTACATCTGTAATACTAGAGGATACAATTAAAGGCATGATTTGAGACTTGATTCTACTTTTCCAGCAGAGGGCCCAAGGATGGTGTGATACAGCTCTGGTACAGAAATGCACCTTCTTAGATGGGAGTTCCTGTCACTGAAGATTCTTAAGGATTCTCATATTCTCTCTCTATTTCTTTCCCTTCCAGAGTTATCTCTCTACTATTTCTTAGTATCAGCCCCTATTCCATGCACTTCTCAGGACACTTCCTCATTGAGTTTATATTCTAGTGGGGGAAGGTGCATAATGAACAAATAAATTTAATAGAGGGCAATGCTAAATGTCTTGTGAAAAGTAGAGTGGAGATATTCAGAAGAGTGTTGTCCTATAAAGATGGGACATTCAGGCAAGCTCACTCTGATTATGTGATATTTGAGCAGACATTTCATTGAGTGAGCAAGGCATGATGTACTATACAGAGGAAGAGATTTCCAGGCATAGTGAACAACAAGTGCAAAAACCCTGGCATTTGCTTGGTTCTCTAGAAAGCTGAGGAGGAGATGGAGTTAGATGGGTGAAGGGCTTATTGGAGAGTGACACCTGTGAGAAAAGACGGACATGGGAGCCATCAGATTTGCACATTGACCTGACACTGTTTTGTTAGTCCAGGGGAGTTCCAGAGAGATTCCAAGGAGAGCTGCTGCCACATTCCTTTTGAGTGGAGGGAATGGCTAGGCCTTTCTGTCCCCACATTACTCAGTCATTTGACCTGAGAATCATGAGATTCTGTTGAGCTCATAGCTTGTCAGATTGCTAGGTAAGCCCACTTCTTGTATGTGGGCAGTATGTTCTTTCTTGAAGGGGATCTAGTTGTAATTTGTACTCTGTTCCTGCCACGAACCCTAAAACATAATTCAGTTTACTGTGTTCAAGAACTGAAGAGTTGATACAACTAGAGAAGAAAGAGGTAAACTGATAAAGAGCGAGGCTGGAGAGGTAGCCAAGGACAAGAAACAGGCACTTGTGGCCTGGGGTAAGACACTGAACTTTATTAGTGGTAGAAAGGTGTTAGGGGGGTTTTTGTGCAGGGATATTGCATTTGTTTTACATTTTAAAAGGATTACCCTGACTCTTACTATTGCCCATCTTTTCCCTAAGTCATTGTATTGGTTTATCTGTGCCCACATGGCTAAACACTCCATAATTTAAGTGGCTTACAATAGCAACAGCTATTTTTCTCAGAAGTCTCTGGGTTGGCTGGGCCATTCTCCTGGGTTCACTTGGGCTTATTTGTGTGCCTGCAGATAATGGTTTGGCTCTTGATCTGCGCAGATGGCTTCCTAGAGTGGTACTAAGGGTTTTTAGTTTTACTAACTGTCTTTTCATTGGATCAGATAAAATTTACTGGGTTATACAGTAAGTATAAAGTGGAAACATTGTGAAAGAAAGAACATTTTTTTGTAGTATATATTACTTAGAACAATACGAAAACTTCTATACTCTTTTTTCTGAAAATTAGTAACAAAACCTCACATTCCACCTGTGTTTTGCAGGTACTGACAATATGAAGCCATTGGAAGGCTTAAAAATTCTGGATCTAACAAGGTTTGTATTGATTTAAATAGGTTTTGGAGATTGATTTTCCCCCCCTTCTCTTTAAAACATTTAATGTTGGACTATAAAAAGATCTTCATATGCTTTTCAAGATTTTAGAAAAGAAATGAATAAAATTCTGTACTCTCATTAGTCTCAGGGATAATAATATAACTTCTATTAACTTCTTTCCAATCTACATATTTACATATGGTTTTACAAAACAGAAAATGGAACCCTACTGAAATTAGTTTTATTCATTTTAAGCATAATGTACCTTAACATTTTCCCATATTATTCAAAATTCAACAAAAATGAAAGATCTTTTATTTTATAGATGTAAAAATTATATAGTCACCCCCCCGTATTTTATGACTAAAAACTAGACTTCAGTGAACTTCTCTGCACATAAATGCTTGCTTTGATTTCTGATTACATCCTTATACCTTAGAAGTAGAATTATTAGACTGAAAAGGATATATTTTGATTAAAGTATTTTTTATAACAGTTTAACTATTGTACTTCTTTATAGTATATTGTGTTCACTTTTCTGGGTTGATGGAATTTGTGTGTGTGTGTGTTGATGGACTTTTAAGAAAAGAATGAACAGTTATTCAAGATTATAATTATTTATCATTGTTAATATTCTAGAGTATTGGCGGGACCTTTTGCTACAATGAATTTAGGAGATCTTGGAGCAGAAGTTATAAAAGTGGAAAGACCAGGTAAAGCTATTGTTTCATTATAAAATAGAAACAAGCTATTAAATTAGGGGGTTCAAAAATTCATAAAAAATTGGGATGAAAAGATACAGAATCTCACCACAAGCTTTTAAAGCTCCCTTATATTTTAAGAGAACCCTGCTCTTGTAGTGGTTCCATGTTGGGCTGCGATCTGCAAGGTCAGCAGTTCTAAACCACTAGCTTGCTCCTTGGGAGAACAATGACTTTCTACCCTCTTAAACAGTTAAAGTCTCGGAAAATCACCGGGGCAGTTCTACCCTGTCCTATAGATTCACTTTGAGTTGATATCGACTCGATGACAGTGAGTTGGATTTGGTTCTGGTTATATTTGAAGTAATTCTTTAAGTACCTATGATTAGTGGTCTTGTATGTGGAACAAGGAGAGAATTGAAACAAACACATTCTTTCATCTTCTCTCTTTCCAATTCTCCTCTAGGCCTGAAAACTACCAATTGCTGTCAGGTTGATTCTGACTCATGGTGACCTAATGTTTTTCACAACAGAACTTTGCTCCATATATTTTTCAATGGCTGATTTTTCAGAAGGAAATCACCCGACCTTTCTTCAGAGGCTTATCTTTTTTTTTTTTTTCTTTTTTAACATTTTATTAGGGGCTCATACAACTGTTATCCCAATCCATACACACATCAATTGTGTAAAGCACATTTGTACATCGTTTCTCAAAACATTTTCTCTCCATTTAAACCCCTGACGTTAGGTTCTCATTTTTCCCCTCCCTCCCCGCTCCCCCCTCCCGCATGAGCCCTTGATAGTTTATAAATGGGTATTTTGTCATATCTTGCCCTGTCCGACGTCTCCCTTCATCCACTTTTCGGTTGTCTGTCCACCAGGGAGGAGGTCACACACAGTTCCATGTAATCGGTTCCCTCTTTCCTACACATTCTCCCTTTACCCTCCCTGTTTTGCCACTCACACCACTGGTCCTATAGGGCTCATCCGTCCTGGATTCCCTGTATTTTCAGTTCCTATCTGTACCAGTGTACCTCCTCTGGTCTAGCCAGTCTTGCAAGATAGAATTCGAGTCATGGTATTGGGAGCGGGGAGGAAACCTTTAGGAACTAGAGGAAGATTGTATTTCTCATCATTGTTACATCGCACCCTGACTGGCTCCTCTCCTCCCCGAGACCCCTCTGCAAGGGGATCTCCAGTGGCCTACTAATGGGCTTTGGATCTCCACTCCACACTCCCCCCATCATTCACTATGGTAAGATTTTTTGTTCTGATGATGCCTTACACCTGATCCCTTCGACACCTCGTGGTTGCATAGGCTGGTGTGCTTCTTCCATGTGGGCTTTGTTGCTTCTGAGCTTGATGGCCGCTTGATTACCTTCAAGCCTTTAAGACCCCAGACGCTGTACTTTTTGATAGAGGCTTATCTAGTTAAGCTGTCCCAGACAACTTTTTAGATAGCAGATGAGCGTGTTAACCCTTTGCTCTACCTATGGACTCCGAAACTACAGTAGTGACTTCTTTTTATGCTTTAGAGGTGCCAAGGGCTAAGGCTCAACCCAAGTCTTTTTCATGAACCTGAAAGGCTCCAGTGGAAGCAGAGATGCACAATATGATAATGATGATAATAATACAGTAGTGCCAATCAGGCTTCAGGACTTCGTCTATTTTAATTTATTATTTCTAGTTTACAAATGGGAGCTCTGGTGGCCCTGTTGGGTAAGTGTTGAACTGCCAATTGGCAGGTCAGTGGTTTGAAACCACTAGCTGCTCTGTAGGAGAAAGATAAAGCGTTCTACTCCTGTGAAGATTTACAGCCTCACAAACCCACAGGGGCAGCTATACTTGTCCTATATGGCTGCTATGAGTCGGAATCAACTCAAAGGCAGTGAATTTGGAGTTTTTGTGTGGAGTTTACAAATGAGAAAACAAGAGAGGTAAAGCAAGATCAACCAGATGGCTGGTTTGTTCAAGATCAACCAGGCAGTCAGTGTGATCCTGGGCCTCCTTTGTCCTCAGTCCTTGCTCATGAGACTCAGATTACAGTGGGCCTGGTCACACCCCCTCACAGGTGGATGCCGAGAAGGTAAGAAATGGGCACTAGACAACTGACCAAACCAGCCATTCTGACTTACAGCAACCATGGGGATTGGATAAAGAGGAATAAATAGAATAGATAAGAAGGAGAGAAGGATAAGGAGTGGAATGTTCTTCAAAGGGGAATGCAAATATACCAACCAAAGGCATTCTATTTTGAATAAAACAAAAAAATTCCCACTCCAAAATAATTTTGTTTTTAAGGAAAATGCCTAAGCTTAGGTCAGTTCTTTGCTGTCTGCTTTTCTTCCGACATTTTTCTGGTTCTTTCTTCTTCCGTCTTTGCCTACCAAATGAGCATATTCTGTGTCCACAATTCTCTGCCCTGGTGGCATAGTGGATATGCATTGGGCTGGAATCTGAACGGTAAGCAGTTTGAAATGACCAGCTGTTCTGTGAGAGAAAGATGGGGTTTTCTACTCTCTTAAGTTAGACTTTCAGAAAC
>NW_022103904.1:6028162-6030078 GCF_000313985.2 Echinops telfairi
AAAAAAAAAAAAAAAAAAGATTGGGTCCTTATGAACCAGAAACAGAATCTGCTCTGGTTAGTTTGCTTGTCTTTAATAGAGTCATCAGAGACTAATTTATAATTATGTTAACTAATAATTTACCCTAAGTGATCAGTCTGAAACCAGGATATTTGATCTGAAAGATTAAGCTTTCTGCAAAATAGATCATCTCAAAGGGCCAAAGAACTTATCAGAAGATTCTAGTCAGCATGGGGAAATAGTATTGTATATAAATATTATATTATTTATATTTATCTCAGCTGGTGTTTATCAGGATCCAGGTGGTAAAAAAAACAGGAGAATTCTGCTATCCTGAAATAATGCTTCCCTTATCTAGCCAATGAATTCCCCAGAAATTCATGTCTTTTGGTCATCACTGGAATACATGATGAAGAATGTTAATTTTTTAACTGGATGCTTTTTTCCCCCTTCTAGTATCCATAAAACTTCCAAATTCTACATTATTAGTTTTAACACCACAGTACTTCCTGATTTTAACCTGGGGTTTAATTTAAGGTAACCAGATTTAAAGTGGGACACCATTGACCACAGGTGTGTGTGGGGGGGCGGTTTTCTTGATTAAAAATTTGGTCTATATGGACCAAATAGACCGTTCCCTAGCCTGTTGTGCATTCTTTCCAAAAATCGGGACTTTTTTAAAACGCCAAAAAGTGGGACATCTGGTTTTCCTCAGGAGAGCAACCAGTCTGCTTTTCTTGCTATTTGGTAACTAGTAACTAGACTCATATTTGCATTTGAATTAAGTAGTTCTGATTTACTTAGGCCCACAGCTGTTGTGGGAGCTTTGGTGATATGGTGATTAAAGCTCTTGACTGTTAGCAGAAAAGCCAGTAGTTTGAATTAAAGAGGCTCTTGGTGGGAGAAAGACTGCTTCGGTAAAAATTACAGCTTCGGAAACTCTATGGGACAGTTTCTATTCCTGTCCATAGGGTTGACTATGAGTTGGAATTGACTTGGCAAAAGTGAAATTTGTTTTGTGGTTTTTAGTTTCTACCATGGGTGAGACCTTTCTTTACCTAGGCCTTTATTGTATCCTATGGAGTCCTTGGGTGCTGCAAATGGTTAACATGCTTGGCTGTAACCAAAAGGTTGGAGCTTCTAATCCACCAGAGGGGCTTTGGAAAAAAACCTGGATGATCTGCTTTGGAAAGATCACAGCCACTGACATCCTATGGAGCATAATTTCTATTCTGACACCATGAGTCACCATGAGTTCAAGTCAGCTTGAGGTTAAAAATTTTTTTAACAAAATTGTGTCCTATAAGCACATACATATTGTCAGTGTTTGCTCGTAGAAGGTGTCTGTTAGGTAGTCTAGCATAGGCGTTGGGGCGTCCATAACGCATGCCCAGAGGTCCGAGCTACAGAAACAAAGGAGTGGCACACTGCACCTGCTCAGAGGTTCAGGTTTCCCTCCTGGTACGCGTGGGTGGGGTGCTACACCTGGATTGGCCCACCTAGGCCAGGTGAATTCAATTCAGCCAATGGGGCCAACCAGGGGTCGTCCACCACGCCTCCCCGCGGAATAATTGAAAAGGCAGGAGCCTGGAGTCGACTGCTTGACTCTCTGCAAGCAGTTTACAGGCAGGCTGTACGTTTGGGAGGAGCCCTGTGGGTGCCTGTGTAAACCAGAAACTCCTAACGCTCATAAAACTCACTTGGATCACAAACCAGGCTTCGAAGTGAATTCTTTCTCGCGCGGAGCCAAGGACCGAGGTATGTTTATCCCCGAGAGATCTAACAGTGTCCATTGATCTTTTGTCCCCAACAGTTTTATTCACATATCATACAATTTAATAGTTCAAATACATCAAGAAGAGTTGTACAATCACCACCACAACCAGTTTTAGAATATTTTCTTCCTTCTTGTATTC
>NW_022103904.1:6031663-6052882 GCF_000313985.2 Echinops telfairi
TGAGATTAAAGATTCAGATTTGTTTACTCATGTACCATGTAGCCTTTCCTGACTCGTGAAGTATGTTATCCCCATTGATTGCTCTGTGTTATCTCCAGTTTGTCTGAATGCTTCTTTTCTCCTCTGTCCTGTGTCCTCTTATTTCTTTTGTTTTTTTTTTTCTTCTCCAGCCTCTGTTCTGTTTCAAAAGGCAATTCCTGTTATCCTTAATTAATTTCAGTGGGTAAAGCCTAATGGGTTAATATATTGATTATATTATAATATCATAAATGGCTAGAATGTAAGGCTTTGACTCATATTCACAAATTATCTGGTTGGGGTCAATTGGTAAATACTTAAATTACCTATATGGTGATCTGATTCTTATATCAGCATTTAGTAAGAAACACAGAACATTCTTAATTTGTAATATTTTGTGCTATTTAATTATTGATTCATTTTCTGAGTTCTTAGCTGCTTGCCAATTGCTTTTTGGTCAAGGACAATGTTTGGTTTTTTTTTTTGTCACTTGACAGTGTTGTCTGTGCAAACACAGAATATGAGTAAATTTCAGGATTACTTGCATTGGAGTATTCAGAATGAAATATCCACTCTATGTCTTGATTGTTTTTAACTTTTACATTGAAGCAATGCCTAAATGACCAAAATTTTATTCCAAAAATAGCCTTTTAAATGATTGACATCTACCGATTTTGCCGTTCTTGATTTGTTCATTGTTCTATACCTACTCTTACATGCCACATTATCATTATTCTGATTTAAATTATAACTAACAAAGATGTTTGCAGACTCAAATATTTTCTCTGCCCATTAAGATGCCAGAAATACTAAGAGCAGATGATTTGCTTGCCAAAAACCTTTGTTATTAACATTTACTAAACTTTGTGCCCTTACCATTTACCATTTACTAAATGCAAAGGTTCTCACGGCCATGGGCTTGATTGGCAGTAGTGTATTTCTTGCTGGATTTTGCCTTCGTGTATGGAGCTTTCCCATGCAGCCTCAGAGGCTATGGAGGCTTTAGGATTGTCTGAAAGAAAGGCTACGGTGGTATACAAACTCACACAGCTCTTCTAGACTGTTGAGTCCCCCGAGCTAAGCAATCTTGTGAATGTCTTCAATGAAGTAGTCTGCTGGTGGGAAACCTTTCAAAGATTCAAGATTAATAGTGCATTATCATTTTCAGGAGTTGGTGATGACACACGAACTTGGGGGCCACCGTTTGTTGGGTCAGAAAGTACTTATTTTCTCAGTGTTAACCGAAATAAAAAAGTAAGAGCATCTTTTTTGTTTTTTGGCTTTATATAATTCTCTTGTTATAACCACACTTTTGTTATTGTCATGGCTTCTTTCTTTTTTTAATAGATGTAACTAGTCTCTAAAATTAGGTGAAATTATATTTATTCTTCACAAAATAGAAACAATAGAGCGTTCAACTAATCCTTATTCTCTGCTAAGTAGCTTAAAACATCTCTTGGGAATTTATAATGGATGCAATGATTTAATAAAAGCGAAATTATTTAGTTTTCTATGTTTGCTTTCTTTTGGATATTAGTTGCCTCAACACCTGGTACCACCATTTGAAAAATATTCACTATAATTCTTGCAATAAATCATCCTAACTTAAGTGAATTGCAAATAACGATGATTTAGATGTGCTTTCATGTAGAAAATGACTTTTCTTAAGAAGAAGAGTCTGGGATATGAATGGCTGTCCTGTTGAATAGAGCTGCCAATAGAAACTAAAATCTTTATGATAGTATTTTAATATATATGTCTTTGAATTTTTAGAGTATAGCAGTCAATATCAAGGATCCAAAAGGGGTGAAAATCATCAAAGAGGTACAGTATGCTTTATGGAAGGCATTTTACCAAGTATGCTGTAATTAGTTATTTGAAAATGAAGTAAAAATATTTAAGGCACTATTTCATTGGCAATCTGCACTCTTGATATAGAGTCTATGGGTGGTACAAACAGTTAAATGCTCAAGTACTATATTGAGTGTTTGGTGATTAGAACTCCCCTAGAAATAACTTGGAAAATTGGCCTGAAGTTCTGCTTCTAAAAGGCCAGAAAACCTTGAAAACTTTACGGAGGGATTCTACTCTGCACATACAGCATTGCCATTCTTAACTTGGTCATGATTAGCAACAATATATTCAATATAAATGCCATTTAAGAATTTAACTTGCTTTTAACTTTTTTAATTAAACATTTTTATTATTATAGTTTTAATTTCTGTTTTCACTTGCATTTTATAGTAAGTATAATGCACTATAATTTCTTGTCTGTTGTGTATAATATGTTAGATTCTTGCCTCATGGTGACCCCATGCACAATGGACAAAATGCTGCTCCATCCTATGCCATCTCATGACTGGTTGCACATTGAACTGTTGTAATCCATGGGATTCTAACTGACTGAATTCCAGAAGTTTATTGCCAAGATGTTCCCGTGGTTTATCTTAGTCTGAAGCTTCATTGGAACTTATTTTGCATGATAGCAACAGGCAAGCTACCACTGACAGATGAGTGGTGACTGCACATAAGGTGCTTGGGCAGGATTCAAGCTCAGGTCTCCTGCATGAAGATGAGCATTCTACCAGTGAACCACCAATGTCTTATATATGAAGCACACAGACTTCTTTTTTTCACACAAGGGATTGAATTTCAAGGGAGTTTTGAATACATTGCTAGTAAGAGCAAGAGCTGAAATTTGAATCCTGGGTCACTAAAAAGCCTTTTTTTGTTTTGGTTGTTAACACTTGCATGTCCAGACCTTATCTCAGCATCTTTCCTTAAGGGCTAGGATGAAACAGTGGTTAAGAGTGCTTACTCCACTATTTCACTGCTTGAATTTGGTTGAATCTTGCCTCCTCTGTATATAAGCTAAGTAACCTCAGCCAATTACTTGTGTTCTTTGTGCCTCAGTTTCCTCATGGATAAAATGGTGAAATAACAACACCTACCTCCTAGGTACTTAAGAATTTTCATTAGTTGCATTCTTACATGAGAAAGGTAGAAGAGTGTTAACTACATGTTGTTGTTGCCATCCCGTTGGTTCCGACCCATAGCGACCCTATGCAAACGAAGAAGGAAACAATGCCCCGTGCTGCACCATCCTCACAATGTTCCTATACTTGAACCTACTGCTGCAGCCACTGTGTTAACTTATCTCTTTGAGAGCCTTCCTCTTTTTTTGCTGCCCCTCTACTTTACCAAGCATGATGACCTTCTCCAGGGACTAGTCTCTTTTGACAGCATGTCCAAAGTCCTTGCTTCTAAGGAGCACTCTAGCCATACTTCTTCCAAGACAGATGTGTTGGTTCTTTTGGCAGTCCATGGCAATTTCAATAATTTTCATCAGCACCACAATTAAGAAGCATTGGTTCTTATTTGGTCTTCCTTATTTAATATCCAACTTTCACATGCATATGAGGCAATTGAAAATACTATGACATAAGTCAGGTGCACCTTGATCCTTCAACAAGAAACATCTTTGCTTTTCAATACTCTGAAGAAGTCTTGAGCAGCAGATTTACCCAATGCGATGTGCTTTTTGATCTCTTGACTGCTGCTTCCATGAATGTATTCAAGCAAAATGAAATCCTTGACAACTTCAGTCTTTTCTCCATTTATCATGATACTATATATTGGTCTAGTTATGAGGATTTTGTTCTTATTTACATTGGGTTTTAATCTGTACTGAAGAATACAATCCTTACTCTTCATCAGCAAGTGCTTCAAATCCTTTACATTTTCAGCAAGCAAGGTTATGCCATCTGCAGTATGTAAATTGTTCGTAAGCCTTCCACCAATCCTGATGTTGCATTCTTCTTTATATAATCCAGCTTCTCTGATTATGTGCTAAGCATACAGATTGAATAAGTATGATGAGAGGATGCAACCCTGACATACCCTTTTCCTGATTTTAAACCATACAATATTTTCTTGTTCTGTTTGCACAACTGCCTCTTGATCCATGTACAAGTTCTGCATGAGCACAAGGAAGTGATCTGGAATTCCCATTATTCTCAAGGCTAAATACATGGTTTGTTATTATCCATACAGTTCAATACCTTAGCATAGTCAATGAAACACAAGTAAACATCCTTCTAGCATTCTGTGCTTTCAGCCAAGGTCCATCTGCCATCAACAATAATATCCTTGTTCCCCATCCTCTTCGGAATCTGGCCTGAACCTCTTGCCCTTCACATATATTCCTATAAATGTGATTGGATAATAGTACAATTTTACTTGCATATGATATCAATGCTAATTGTTCTGTAATTTGAGCCTTCTGATGGGCCACCTTTTTTTGGAATGGATAAAAACATGAATCTCTTCCAGTCAGCTGACAAAGTAGCTGTTACCCAAATTTCCTGCTATAGACAAGTGAGTGCTTCCATCGCTTCATCAGTTTGTTGAAACATTTCAATTGGTATTTCATCAGTTCCTGCAGCCTTGTTTTTGGCTAATGCTTTCTGTGCATTATTATTTCAGCTACAGAGTACTCATGAATGTTACTTATTAGTATTATTTCCCTGATGCATATAGAGTTGGATTTATCATTTGATTGATAGGTTGTCTGACATCCTTGCTAAAGTTTACAGTCTGTCTAGTAAATCTAGTAAATGTAAGTCTAGTTAGAAAACCAAGTCCCAAACTTTGTTTTATACCGAAGCATTCACTTTAGCTTTACTGCTACTTTCCCTAGGTAATTGAAAGCTAGTTTCTCTTTTTTTCCTTCTTTAGAATAAATAATTTTATTGGGGCCTCTTACAGCTCTTATAACAATCCTTACATCAATTGTATCAAGCACATTTGTACATAGGTTGCCATCATCATTTTCAAAACATTTACTTTTTACTTGAGCCCTTGGTATCAGCTCCTCTTTTTCTCTCCATCCCCCACCCTCCCACCCTCGTGACCCCTTGATAAATTATAAATTATTATTATTTTCATATCTTACACCGACCACTGTCTCCCTTCACCTATGTTTCTTTTGTTTGTTCTCCCTTGGGGTGGTGGCGGTGGTTATACTTCAATCATTCCAATCAATCCCTTTCCCCTCCTTCTCCCCACACCTCCCCCCTACCCTTATGGTATCGTTACTCCCATTATTGTGCCTGAGGGGTTTATCTGTTCTGGATTCCATGTGTCAAGAGCTCTTCTCTGTACCAGTGTACATGCTCCAGTCTAGCCAGATTTATATGGCAGAACTGAGGTCATGATAGTGGAGTGGGGTGGAAGCATTAAAGAACTAGAGGATTATTGTGTGTTTCATCGGTGCTATATTGCATCCTTCCTTCCTTGTAACCCTTCTGTGTGGGGATGTCCAATTGTCTACAGGTGTGCTTTGGGTCTCCACTCTGACCCCCCTCCTTTACATCAATATGATTGTTTGTTTTGGGTAGTCTGATGCCTGATACCTGATGACACCTCTTGATCACACATGCTGGTATGCTTCTTCCACGTGGGCTTTTTTGCTTCCCTACTAGATGGCCACTTGTTTAACTTCAAGCCTTTAAGACCCCAGGTGCTATATCTTCCAATAGCCAGACATCATCAGCTTTCTTCACTACATTTGCTTATACACCCATTTTGTCTTCAGCTATTGTGCCAGGTTATGAGAACAAAGTATTCTTGCTTTGAGGGAGTACTTGAGTAGAGGCCAAGTGTCCACCTGCTACCTGTTTCTTAACATATAAATATATATAAATAGACCTATATCCCTATTGTTATATATTAATATAGTTACATATAAACATGCCTATATTTATACCTTTATAAATGTCTTTTGCCTCCGAGTTCTTGCCTCTATTTCCTGGTAGTTTCCTCCTGTCCCATTATCATGTGTGACCTTCATTCAGCTCTCAGTAATTCCTCTAGGCTACATTGCACTTGATCAAACTCCACCAGGTGTTCTACACCCTCCTTGCCATCTATTTTAGATCTCTTATTGTTCCCTTGTGCCTGGATTTGTTGCCTTTATCCTCCCTCTCCCCCTCTTCTTCTCTCTTGACCCCCCCCCAGAACTATTGGTCCTGTTGTTTTATCCTTGGAATTGTTTATCTTGCCTATCTTATATGGACATGAAGAAGAAGGAGGAGGAGGAGGAGGAGGAGAAAAAAAGGACCTCTAAATAGTATGACATGCCAAGCCCTGTCCTCTGAGACTGAAGTCTATTTTGGGGATTCCTCGAGGACTTTGTTGCTTTGCTGCCCTTGCTTTTCTGTTTCGAGTTTCGCCCTGGTGTGTGTGTGTGAGGGGGGCAGACTGGACATAATACCCACACTGTGTCTCCAGTGCTGTTCCCTGAAGTGCTGTGGGTCAGTGAGGGGACATCGTGTCTCAAACTGGGGCCAGCCCTACAGTCCTCACTGTGCCTTGGCTGCTCCGAGCAGGAGTGTCATCCTTGGGGATTTGGAGGGCCAGGATGTGGTGTTCTTTCTCTCTCTCTCTCCACCCGCCTCTTAGTTTGCTCCCATGTGGTCTGGGCAGGCTCACCACTCTCCCTGGGCTGTAGCTTCAGTGCTGTCCTCTGTAGTGCAATCTTCTATGGAGGGGGTCGATGTAGCTGGGATTAGGGCCGGCCCTGCAGACCTCTTTGTTAGTTTGCTGCTTCATGCCAGTATGTTGTTCTCAAGGCTTGGTGTATCAGGTTGAGGTCTGTTTTCTCTCTCCCATTCTGGTACAGACAAACAATACCCTCCCCGAGGGTGGGTTAGTGCCCTCTTCCCCTCCCTACTCATGCCTCTTTTTTTTTTTGAATGCTAATTTCTTTTAAGGATTAAGATCTGAATCAGCAACCCTTTTCTTTGGTTCTATTGGATCAATTAGAACATAGAAATCTTGCTTACTAATGTACTTCAAACTCAAAGTTCTATCTTATTCTTCTGATCTGACTGTACTTTTTCCTTGTCTTTTCTATAACATAACTTAGCTGAAAATTTTCTCCCTTTCTGCTGAACCTCAGTCTGTTTTTCACAATTGTTCTACATTATAGTTGGCTTGCTTTGTTTTTCTACACTGGCTACCCTCACGTTCTCCCTGTTTCCCATGATCTTTACTCTCAGGCCTCTCGCTCTCTCTTTTTTTATTTCTTGTGAGAGAGTGAGTGAGGGAGACAATGTGAGACAGTGAGAGAGTGAGTGAGTGAGGCAGTGAGTGAGTGAGGCAGTGAGTGAGTGAGGCAGTGAGAGAGTGAGACAGTGAGTGAGTGAGTCAGTGAGTGAGTGAGAAAGTGAGTGAGTGAGAAAGTGAGAGAGTGAGTCAGTGAGTGAGGGAGACAGTGAGTGAGACAGTGTGAGACGGTGAGTGAGTAAGGCAGTGAGTGAGTGAGTGAGTGAGACAGTGAGACAGTGAGAGAGTGAGACATGGGGTCAGAAAGTGAGAGAGTGAGTCAGTGAGTGAGGGAGACAGTGAGTGAGACAGTGTGAGACAGTGAGGGAGGGAGACAGTGAGTGAGTGAGAGAGTGAGTGAATGAGGCAGTGAGTGAGTGAGGCTGTGAGTGAGAGTGAGACAGTGGGTCAGAAAGTGAGAGAGTGAGTGAGGGAGACAGTGTGAGACAGTGAGTGAGTGAGTGAGGCTGTGAGTGAGAGTGAGACAGTGGGTCAGAAAGTGAGAGAGTGAGTGAGGGAGACAGTGTGAGACAGTGAGTGAGGGAGACAGTGAGGGAGTCGAGTCTCTCTCTCTTTTTTTAAAATGCTTTTATTGGGGGCTCTTACATCTCTTATCACAATCTATACATTCACCCAGTGTGTCAAGCACATTTGCACATATGCCACCATCATCATTTTCAAAGCATTCTCTTTCCACTTGAGCCCCTGATATCAGCTACCCATTTCTTCCCACTCCTTACCCCACCCACCCTCCATCAGGAACCCTTGATAAGTTATAGATTATTATATCCATATTTTACATTGTTCTCCATCACCCCTCACCCACTTTTCTGTTATTTGTCCCCCTGGGAGGAGGTTCTAGGCTGATCTTTGTGATCAATTCCCCCTTTCTCCCCCCACCCTCCCCTAATCCTACTGGTATCTCTACTCTCATTGTTGCTCCTGAGGGGCTTATCTATCCTTGATTTCCTGTGTTTTGGGCTCTTATCTGTAGCAGTGTGTATGCTCTGGTCTAATCCAATTTGTAAGGTAGAATCAAGGTCATGATAGTGGGGTGAAGGAAGCACCAAAGATCTAGAGGAAAGTTGTGTATTTCATTGGTGCTATACTGCACCCTCACTGGCTCATCTCTTCCCTGTGACTCCTCTATGAGGGGATGTCCAATTGTCTACAGATGGACATTGGGTCTCCACTCCATGTCTACCCCCTACCCCTCAATTCCCCTTTGGTATGGTTTTGTTCTGGGTCTTAGATGCCTGATACCTGATCCCATCAACACCTCATGATCTCACGGGCTGGTGTGCATCTTCCATGTGGGTTTTGTTGCTTCTCAGCTAGATGGCTGCTTGTTTATCTTCAAGCCTTTCAGACCCCAGACGCTATATCTTTTGATATCTGGGTACCATCAGCTTTCTTCACCACATTTGCTTATGCACACATTCTGTCTTCAGCGTTCATGTTAGGAAAGTCAGGCCTCTCATTTTATCTTACCCTCAGTAGTTACTTTTTCTTCTAGGTGATGTCACTGGGCCGTGTCAGTGGTTTGCACTCAGCTACTAACTGACAGTTGGTGCTTTGAACCTTCCATTATTGATGTGGTAGAAAGGCCTGGCAATCTGTTTATGTAAAGGTTGTAGCTAGGAAAAGCTCGGTGGAGCTCATTTCTACTGTGTGACACAGAGGGCTGCCTTGAGTCAGAATATGCTCTATGGCAATTGTTTTTGGGCTCTCTTTAGGTCTCTTTCTGTAGATGCTTCTCTGTGCCATCTTCAGTGTCACTGCCCTGCTTCTTTACTTTCATTTCAGAATATGCTGGATATTTTATCCAGAGCAGTCAAGGTTTCAGATTTGATTGACCAAATAGTTCACATTTTCATTAGGGGAAGTTATAGGTGGAATTTATATCTCTTGATACTAAGACATCATTGTACATTTGCATATTGCATATTGTACTTGTCCATAACTACAGTAGAATCCATGGGTACAAACACTTAACTCCCTTGGCTGCTAACCCCCAAATCAGAGGTTTGTGTCTACCCAGAGGCACCTAACAAGAAAACCTAGCAAACTACTACTAGAGTCAGCCATTGAAAACTGTGTGACACCCAGGACTACTCTGATCCACACGGGTTTGCCAAGGGTTCGAGTCCAGTCAGTGTCCACAGGTTTTTCATGTGTGCAGAGCTGACCAACAGAAATGAATTGTGGGGGTTTCCCTTTCTTGGTTAATGACAGTGTCCACTGCCAGATTGTAGCAATTTAAAATTAACTTTCATTTTGAAGTTGACTTCTCTATAAATATAATGGGCAATATTAAAACACATATTTGCCTGCTATAGAAGCTGAGTAAATGACCTTGGGATATTAGTTATGTCTATTGCTTTCACCTAGTGATACGATTCATAAGTCATGTGCCTTACTGCCTGGAGGAAAAACATTTTGGATATAGTCTTATATTCTTTCTGGCATGGATTCTTCATTTGGCCTTAAAAGTAGCAAAACAACCTCTGTGTTCAGACCTCAGAGGCTATGATTGCTAATATAATGAGTTTATAGCAACGGTTCCAATGTATTATACAAAGCAATCAGCTGGATACATGAGAGCTCCCCAAAAGTATGACTCCTTTCTCAGCTAGGCTAACCAAAACCAGGTTGCATTACAAAAAGGAACCAAAGAACCCCCCAGCTTTGGTTAGAAAGTCTATGTGCAGTCTGGTCTTTTCATGGTAATATGATTGGATAACTTCCTAACACTTGTCAAGCTATATTTCAAATAATTCTGTGTTAACTAGTTTAATAGTGACAACACCCCTGTTGTTACTGGGCTGCATTAGGGTCAACAGAGCAATTTCATGCTCTTTTTGGGGGGGAGGTTTGCCTGCTTTCCTTTTTATTATGAAAAAGAAGAGTTTGAAGAGTAGTACAATGAGTTCTGTTACCTCACACCTAAATGCGACAATGTTAACATTTTGCTGTTCTTGATTATTGACATATCTATGTATGTATATATATTTAAAACAATTTGAACGGATGTTGAAGATAAGGAATTTTCCCTTTAAATTTTAACCTTCAAATAAGGACACACTCTAACGTGACGTTCAAAAAAATCACTTTATGATTTATGTATAACTGCCATTACACTGTAGCTGCTCCTGCTGTCTGCATCGTTCCCCAGTATAAATAGTCTGCAGGCGTTCTCAGTGATATATCCCTTGTTCCGTGTCCTCTTCTGAATCTGGCCCAAACATCTGGGAGCTCACAGTCAATGTACTGCTGCAACCATTGTTGGATGAGCTTCAGCACAATTTTAATTGCAGGTGACATCACTGATAGTCTTCTATCACTTGAGCATTCTGTTGGGTCACCTTTCCTTGGAATGGGTCCAAATATGGATCTCTTTCAATCAGTGACCAAGTAGCTGCTTTTCAAATTGTGGCATAGATGAGGGCGTGCTGCCAGGGCTTCATCAGCTTGTTGAAACATGTCAATTGATATTCGATCAGTTCCTGGAGGCTTGTTTTAGCTAATGATTTCAATGCAACCTGGATTTCTTCCTTCAGTGTCATTGTTTCTTTCTCTTCTGCTACTTCTTGAAAAGGTTGAATGTTGACTAGTTCTTTTGTCAGTGAATGTATCCTTTCCATCTTCTTTTGATGCTTCCTGCATCAGTCATTATGTTACCCATAGAATCTTTCAAATTGCAATTCAGGGCTTGAATTTTTTTCTTTAGTGCTTTAAGGATAATATGTGCTGCGCATATTCTTCCTTTTTGGTTTTCTAACTCTAGGTTTTTACACATTTTAGTATAATATTTTACTTTGTCTTCTCAAGTTACCTTTTAAACTTTTCTGTTCAGGGACTTCATCATTGCTTCTGTTTTCTTTAGCTACTCTATGAATAAGAGCAAGGTTCAGAATCTCTTCTGACATTATTTTAATCTTTTCTTTCTTTCTTGCCTTTTTAATGACCCTTGGCATTCTTCATGAATGATGCTCATCTGGTCTTCTGTCATTTGCACCCAATGCAGCAAATCAGAACTTGCGATGTCAAGGATTTGACTCAAGGTCCAATTTTGACTCTCATGGACTTATTTTCATTTTCTTTTGCTTCAACATGAACTTACACATTAGTGAATGATGGTCTGGTCCACATTTGGCTATCGGCCTGGTTTTAGCTGAATATTGAGCTTCTCTATCATCTCTTCACACAGATATAGTCAATTTGATTCCTGCATATTCCATTTAGAGACATCCACATGTATAAGTCACTTTTTGTGTTGTTGAACAATGATATTTGGGATGGACAAGTCATTAGTCTTGCACAAATCTATCATGTGATCTCTGGTTTTGTTTCTATCACCAAGGTCTTATTTTCCAAGGATTTCAGCCTTCAATGTGGATTAAGACTCAGTGTAAAGAAGATAAAAATCCTCATGGCTGGACCAATAAGTCCAGTGCTGCTTCAGGAATTCGTTATGCTTGATCTGTGGGATTCAGTATGTTTGCATGGTGGGCGGTGTTTAACTGGGCTCATGCTCATGTAAGGCTGGACTTTCTTTTGACAAAGGTGGGGGGCTGTGTGTTTGCCTCATGGGCATCCCTGCACAGACTCACCAATGGTGTCTTGCTGTGGACTGCTTCCCTTGTGTCATTCTGTCTGTCTGAAATATTCCTCTAACCCTGCTGCGCTTCTTTTACTTCACAGTCCCATTGCCCTTCATCCCTGGGCTGCGGCAAAATTAAACAGCATTCTCCCTTCCCCTTTTCCCAGTTGTGTGTCCCATTAACTCTCACAGTCAATTTGTGCCTCTTTTAAAAATTGGATGGCAGCCTCCGTAGATTAGCTCTTATTTTGTGTTTCCTTTGGTGTTGTTACCCAGCCCTGTCCCAAAACAGCTGTGATGAGTAAGCACTCCCAGTGTTAGTGAGTAGGTTCTCTCATTCCTGTGCTGCCCATGCCTGTTTCTGGACTCATCCTGACTCGCCAACACCTTAGCTGCTATTGAAGGTCTGCGGTCTCTGTCTGTGCTTGTTTTTATTTGTTATTCAGGGACTAGTTGCTGGGCAGTAAATGGAAATCTCCACTCATTTGACCACTTTGCTCCACCTCCTCTCTGCCCTATACACTTTTCCCGAGATATCATGATGCATATTGAATTCTTGGGTAACCATAAAGAAGGTCATCTTGTCAGTAGAAAATTTTAGCTGTAAAACCCAACTTTTCTATATTGTTTATAATATTTTAGAGCCAGACTGCATGCTACTCTGAACACAGCTCATCTTATTAAAAAATTTCTTGTTAACACTGTGATGCCTGTACATGCCCCAAAAGATGTGATTTGTAATCGCATCACACCAAGACATTAGTTAATATTTTAGTTCACCCTTTTAGATTCTTCTGTACACCTAATATACTCACTTCTCTCCTATAAATACGAACTAATATTGTTTCATAATTTGCTTTTTATCATTTAACTATATACTGTCAATATTTCTCTATTAGTCTCATTTAATTACCATATTAGTTTTCTTGTCATATTGGAGTGGTGAATTTATTTGGGGTTCATCAAGAGACTTAGTGTGGATGTAGATATAATTTAGGATAATATAGAAGTCTAAAAATGCATATATCCCACAGGGCTTTTAAAATAAATTATTTATTAAATTCCACTTGCATAGCCCACAATACTGTGCATCCGGGCGAATTAATGCAGCATAGAGGTGATCACTGTAAGAGCCTAGATGTGTTTGATGTAGTGATTCCTCCATGCCTGCAGAGGGGCCTTGCACTAATAGACCCTCAAAAAAGTCTGTGGAATAATTTTAAGTGGAACTGTAGCCTTCTGTTATAATTAATAGTAGCACCATTTCGTTACTTAAAACAGTGCTTTATAGAGTCATTAATAATACACAAAAGCCATGCTCCAAGCTCAGGCTTGCAGGGGATCCAGTCTGCAGGCCAGGTGGCCAGACAGCCTAGTAGAGAGCCTGACTGTTGCCAATGAACCGTGTACCATCCTCTCTAGGTGTGTATCTTGAAGATCACTTTTCCGGAGGGCACCTCACGTCAGCTGGGATCATACTGTTAAGGGAGGAGAGGGGATGTTGTCTACTGTGTGGCTACTATGCAAAGCTATGACAAGGTCCTTTCCTCCCTCCCCCCTCCCCCCCAACAGTAGGTAGACAGCCCTATCAGAGGGATGAGGGATGCTGATGGGAAACACAGGTCAGGAGAGGGGAAAGGGAGCACAAATGCCTGCCTGTTATTAGGAAAAGTGGATGGCTAACCTCCAGGTGTGGGGAGGAACTACTGAAAATGCTTTGGGGGACCCTAGGGGCAGAGTGTCCCCACACCAAATGGGCCACATTGACCCTGGAGACCCTGGTCAGGTGCCATGGAACACTGGGGCATTGAATCCTGCATCTTCAAGGTGCACAGCATGCTGCATCAGTGAGATGTGATGCAGAAAACCTCAGACCCACTTGTAACCTGAGGCCTGGTGTCTGAGGAAGTGGAAGACAGCCGTACCAAGACTTGAAGTGTTGGTAAGTGGGCAAACATGGTCTTGGTACAGCAATGCCCTATATGCTGTATTAAGACAAATATTATTCCAGCAAACCTGTGACTGACATTCTCAGCGAATATTATTATAAAGTTTCCCTGGCAATTAACCCCCATTGTTTGTGTAAATAGTGTTCAGCCATGAAAGGATTGATTTTGTACAAGAAATAATTCAGGTACTGCAATATGAAGTTAGCATACATTGGTTCAATATCCCTCTCTTAACAGTGCTTTTAAAAATTAAGTACCAGGTGCTAATCAAAGAAAATATTAATGGAAGATTGGTATGCCTCAGGGGGATGATGGATAAGACTCGCTACCACAAATTAACAAGGAGGTTTTGAAAGAGAGCCAAAGACCGATTAAAAAATCCAAAACAAAACATAGATCCAGGAATGGGTTTGAGGCTCTCACTAAATTTAAGAACAACTAGTTCTTACATATTGGCCCTGCTCAATGGGTCACCCTCAGGGAGAGAAAACAGATTTTATGGGTACTATACCAAAGTGTGGTGAAGAGATTAGATGGTGCCTGGCTTTCAGATAAAAGCATGTTTGGGGTCTTTTTTTTTTTTTTAGTTTTGCAAGTGCCCTTTTTTATTCTAAGCCCTTTGTCAGCATAAATAGATCCACTTCATTTTCTTTCTTTCTTTTTTTATTATTTTACTTGAAGTGTTGATATATATATATTTAAAATCATTTTATTAGGGGCTCATACAACTCTTATCACAATCCATACTGTTTGAGGTCTTAAAGGCTTTTCTTCAAATAAGAATCCATCTAAAAGAGATGTCAACTAAGTCCACCTGGAAGAAGCACACCAATATCAGTGGCTGAAGGAATGTAAATCATATAATCAGAAGCTGAAAGACAGAACAGTATCAGAGCCAAAATTGTGAGAATCTGGTTTGCAGAAGGCTATAGATGACAGTGGGAGCCCAAGATACATCTGTGGGAACTATATAGGAAATACTAAGCCTCCTATGATTTCCCTCTATGTATAATTGAGGGATGGGAGGAAAATGTTTACCAATTAGAGTGCACTGGAGAGATGACTATCAAAAGGATAGACCTTAAGGTCAAAAGGATAAACCTTACCTGAACTGATAAAACCTTGTCAGTTGATGCTCTGATGCATGTTAGGCCGGATCTGGTTTTCAACATTTTGTGTATTTTTTTTGTTCATATTGGGGTTTATCTCAGATGTGTCATGTCACTGGGAGTCACCCTCTTGAAATTTTGTTATGTTTTTCAGTATATAAAACCCAAGATGATGAACCTATAGGGACAGCAAGTACAATAAGTGTTTCTGGGGGGTACCGTGGTAGTGTTGTTGGGGGTGTGTGTGGTTCAAAGGGAGCTGATGCCAAGCAGTTCAAGAAGGAAAAGAAAGCTTTGAAAGTGATTGTAACAGCAATTGTACAATACTGCTTGATGTGATTGAACTGTTGAATGATATGATATTCATATTAACTTCCAATAAAAGGATTAAAAAAAAAAAGCAAGCCTCCGGAACTAAAATGGAACAAGCCAAAATGAAGTGCCCAAGGGAAAAAGAATTCAATTAATCAGTGCATGGAATTTGTAAAAAATGTCTTTAAATTTGGGGCCTATACTTGACACATTCTTTTATCTCTGTTCCTATGTCTTAATATGTTTAGCATGCTTCTCTTAAAGGGTGGCCACCTGGGTCTTTGGCTTTAGGGGGTCTGGAGGATAATAGTTAATGTTTAATCTTTTTTGAAATGCATTTTATTATCTCTCCCTCTCCCATTTTCCTGAATCAGACACTCCCAAATACACATTTCCAATTTGTGGCACAGTATCAGAGAGAAACTTATTTTATTCACATTTCAATCTAAAGCTTATGTTATTCAAGACTTTTCCATCTAGTGCACAGCTTGTCAAACCTCTGTTGTGGGCCAGATCAGGTCCATGACTTATTTTTTGTGTGGTCCACAAGTTAAGAGTGGGTTCTACATTTTAGTTTATTTTTTATTTTATTTAGGGTGGTTCTACATTTTTAAAGGTTGGCAAAAAGTATAAAGCAGAGCATATGCCTAAGACTGTACAGGGTGTGATGTAGCAACGATGAAACCCCCCCTCCACTATCATGATCCGAATTCTACCTTGCAAGTCTGGCTAGACCAGAGGATGTACACTGGTACAGATAGGAACTGGAAATACAGGGAACCCAGGGCGGATGATCCCTCACGACCAGTGGTGTGAGTGGCGATACTGGGAGGGTAGAGGGAGAGTGGGTTGGAAAGAGGGAACCGATTACAAGGATCTATATGTGACCTCCTTCCTGGGGGACGGACAACAGAAAAGTGGGTGAAGGGAGACGTCGGACAGGGCAAGATATGACAAAATAATAATTTATAAATTATCAAGGGCTCATGAGGGAGGAGGGAGCGGGGAGGGAGGGGAAAAATGAGGACCTGATGCTGGGGGCTTAAGTGGAGAGGAAATGTTTTGAGAATGATGAGGGCAATGAATGTACAAATGTCCTTTACACAATTGATGTATGTATGGATTGTGATGAGTTGTATATATAAAAAAGACTGTATATGGCCTACAATTCCTAGAAAATTTATTATCTGACCCTTAGGAGAAAATTTTTTTTCATGTGTCTGTCACCTCACTCCTGATTAGGAGTCTCTTTTTATTACACCAGATGTGTATGACTCTATCTAAATCTATGTCAAAAGAAGAAGCAGATCCATCTTGGAAGAAGTAGAGCCAGAATGCTCCTTAGATGCCAGGATGGCAGGACTATGTCTCAAGTGCTTTAGACATGTTATCAGGAGAAACCAGTTCCTGAAAAAGGACATCCTACTTGGGAAAGTAGGCCAGAGAAAGAGGAAGCCCCTCGGCAAGATGGACTGACACAGTGGCTGCAACAAGGGGCTCAAACATAGTAACTGTGAGGATGGCCAGGACTGGGAAGTGTTACCTTTCGGTGTACACAGAGCCACTCTGAATTGGAGCAGACTTGAGCACCTAATGGAACAATAACATGTTGGCATGGCAATTAAAAAAAATTAGTTTTCAGTCCTTTGGATGTGTTCAAACATTATTGTAATGAATTTATCTGTATGACCTAGTAAAATTTTGTGATGACTTAAAGAAGTTGATGTATAATTGAAATTTTGAAAATAAGTTTAAGATTAAAGTTTATAATGGTTTAGTCACCTCTAATGCTTATAGCATTGGTCTGGGAATTAAAATCTGGATCCTGTTTAATGATTTCTAGGAAAAAAATAGCTCATTAAAAACATTTAGAACTCTTGCAGGGAAAAAAAGCATCTGAAAAATATGAAAGGATTTCAGAATCAAGATTACATGTATCAAGTATCTATACGTTTATATCATGATGAGTAATATTATATAATAAGGATAGAGAGTGGTAAAGACATTGTAGTTTTTTGGTAAAGGTTTTAAAAGATATTTTTCACAGATTTCATGTATTTATATTCTGATTTTTCTACCTAATTTTCTGAAAATATATTTGGACAGATTGCATTTTATATAAATTCTTACATTTAAAGTAAGATAAACCTATTTCTATGATATTTATTGAAATCCTTTTTGTTTTTCTAGATGTTTCTTACATTTTAAGTCACCTAAACACATTTAAT
Source organism: Echinops telfairi (assembly GCF_000313985.2). Classification (NCBI taxonomy): domain Eukaryota; kingdom Metazoa; phylum Chordata; class Mammalia; order Afrosoricida; family Tenrecidae; genus Echinops; species Echinops telfairi. The sequence continues at coordinate 6,048,990 of NW_022103904.1, forward strand.
GTCATGGCATTTCTGAAAAACCTAATGACCTTTGTTTTATTGGCAGTCATTCCTCAAATCATTGCCTGAAGTTTTTAAACCTTTACTTCATTTTTTCCTATGATTTTTTTCCCCCTGGACTATTATAAAATGAGGATCAATTTTGTTTACTGAAATTAAAAGAACAATCCGATCATGTGGGGATTTGTTGAAAAATTTGGAAGTCTCTTAAGAAGTCTGACTCATCTTCACCTCTTCCTTCAGCTTGCAGCTGTTTGTGATGTATTTGTGGAAAACTATGTCCCTGGCAAACTTTCCAAAATGGGCCTGGGATATGAAGATATAGACAAGATTGCTCCTCACATCATCTATTGCTCCATAACAGGTATTTCAGCCCCACACCCTCATCTGTGAGTAGGTTTTTCCATTTTTTCGGTTTCTTTGCAGATATAAAAACTCTTCCTGGTGTTGGCGTTCTTTAAATGGTTCTGCTCTATCCAAATCATTTTGGTTAATGACCATTCATTATGGGCATTTAAATATATTTTGTATCTTTATTGGTCAATTATTTATCCATTTTCTGTGAATTGTCTGTCTTTAGTTTTTGCCTGGCTTTCTATTGGTGTTTTATTATTTTTCTTATTTGTGTGGATTTTAATATATTATTTTTGTTGAATTTGCCAATCATGCTTATTATAAATAACTTTTGTGAATTTATGATCCCTTTTGACCCATGGAAAACTAAATTTTTATATTGTAAATCTAGTAATCTCTTTCTTTTTTGCTTCTTTCTAATGCATAAAGTTAGAAAATTGCATCCAGAAATTTCTAAGTGTTTTCCATAGTATAGATTTTAAAAAAATCATTTTATTGGGGGCTCATACAACTCATCACAATCTATACATACATCAATTGTGTAAAGCACATTTGTACATTAATTGCCCTCATTTTTCTCAAAACATTTGCTCTCCACTTAAGCCCCTGGCATCAACTCCTCATTTGTTCTCCCTCCCTCCCCGCTCTACCTTCCCTCATGAACCCTTGATAATTTATAAATTATTATTTTGTTATATCTCACTCTGTCCAACGTCTCCCCTCACCCACTTTTCTGTTGTCCGTCCCTTAGGGAGGAGTTTATATGTAGGTCCTAGTAATCGGTTCCCCCTTTCCACTCCACCCTCCCTCCACCTTCCTGGTGTCACCACTCTCACCACTGGTCCTGAAGGGATCATCTGTCTTGGATTCCGTGTGTTTCCAGTTCCTATCTGTACCAGTGTACATCCTGTGGTCTAGCCAGATTTGTAAGGTAGAATTGGGATCATGATAGTGGGGGCGTTGGGGTGGAAGCATTTAGGAACTAGAGGAAAGTTGTATTTTTCATTGTTGCTACACTGCACCCTGACTGGCTTCTCTCCTCCCTGCGACGCTTCCATTACGGGATGTCCAGTTGCCTACAGATGGGCTTTGGGTCCCCACTCCACACTCCTCTTCATTCAAAATGAAATGATTTTTTGTTGTTTGATGCCTACTACCTCATCCCTTTGACACCTTGTGATCACTCAGTCTGCATAGTATAGATTTTTAATAGCTTTATTTTTGTTTGATCCTTTTAAGATTTTTTATGAGTGGTAGTATAAAGTGAAACTTCACATTTTCCCCTTCAAATTGCCAATTTTGCAAACATTAAACATTGACATTGGTTAATTCATCCTTAGGGATCTTCCCTCATCATATATTAAGTGATTATACAGTGAACCCTCGCCACTTCGCGCTTCGACTTCCACGGCTTCACTCTATCGCGGTTTTTGCGTAACAGCGCATGCTCTGTCATTACTCCCACTGATTGGCTCATACTGTACACGCTTCTGTCTGCATCGTTACGTATCGGAGCTACGTATCAGATGCATTTTTGCTTTTGTACAGTGTACTATAATTGTTTGCGAGTGTAATGGTGACTAAAGGGTGTTTTTTCATGTCCTCTATGCTCTAACTACGAAAATATTTGATTTACAAATAAGGAATCCTACTTCGCGGAATTTAATTTATCACGGTAGGGTATAGAACCGATTAACCGCGATAAACGAGAGTTTACTGTATATGCTGCAATTTATTATGCTATCTACTCCTGGACCTATAGTCTACAGGAATTGATGGAATACCCATTGAAATGGCCTAACAAGCTGATGAAGCACTGAAAGCACTCACTTGTCTAGGCCAGGACATTTGCAAGGCAGCTACTTGGCCAACTGACTAGAAGAGATCCATATTTGTACCCATTCCAAAGAAAGGTGATGCAACAGAATGTTCAAATTATAGACTAATATCGTTAATATCACACGTAAGTAAACATTTGCCAAAGATCATCCAACAATGGTTGCAGCAGTACATTGACTGGTAGTTGTCAGAGGTCCAGGCTGGATTCAGAAGAGAACTTGGAACAAAGGATATCACCACTGATGTCAGATGAAACTTGGCTGAAAGTAGGTAATACCAGAAAGAAGTTTTACTTATGTTTTATTGACCATGTCAAGGCATTTGACTATGTGGATTATAACTCAAGGATACCCTTGAGAAGAATGGGAACTCCAGAACACTTCATTGTGTTCATATGGAAATTGTACACGATTCAAGAGGCAGTTGTGAAAACAGAACAAGGGAATGTTGCATGGCTGTAAATCGGGAAAGGTGTGTAAAAGGGTTGTATTCTCTCTCCAGACATATTCAATCTGTCTGCTGAGCAAGTAATCAGAGAAGCTGGATTAAATGAAGAAGAATGTGGTATCAGGATTGGAAGATGGCTTATTAACAATCTGCAACATGCAAATGGCACAACCTTGCTTGTTGAAAGTGAGGAGGACTTGAAACACTTGGTGATGAAGATTAAGGATTGCAGCCTCTAGTATGAACTAAAACTATTTATACTCTAAAGAAAAGCCAAATCATCACAACTGGATCAATAGGTAACATCATGATTAATGGAGAAAATATGGGAGTTGTCAATAATTTGGTTTTATTTGGATCCAGAATGATCATGGAAACAGCAGTCAAGTAACCAAAAGATGCATTGCATTGGGTGTATCTGCTGCACAAGACCTCTTTAAGGTGCTGAAAAAAAAGCATGTTACTTTGAAGACTACGGTTTTCCTAACCCTAACCATGATATTTTCAACTGCCGACTATGAATGTGAGAGTTGGATATTGAATAAGGAAGACTGAATACAAATCAATGCATTTGAAGTGTGGTACTGGAGAAGAATATTGAAAGTACTATAGACTGCCAAAAGAAGAAACAAATCTGTCTTGGAAGAATTACAGTCAGAATGCTCGTTAGAGGCAAAGCTTATGAGACTTCATCTTACAGACTTTGGACATGTTGTCAGGAGAGACCAGTCCCTTTAGAAGACTTTACACTTGGCAAAGTAGTGGGGCAGCGAAGAAGAAGATCTTTGACAAGATGGATTGACACTGTGGCTTCACCAATGGGCTCAAGCATAGGAACAATTGTGAGGATGACTCAGGACTGGACCATGTTCAGTTCTTTTGGACATAAGGCTGCTATGAGTCACAACAACCCTCTTCTATTACATTTGCTTACCATTCCTTGTGCTGGTATCATGCGGACTTGATCATTTTAGCTTATATTTAACTATCTCACAAAGTAAGATCACCTGTACGTCTTGCTTTACAACATTTATATGGCTCTTATTGTTTGCTTTTTGTTCTGTGGTACAGAGAGTTGCTATATGTTGGAACCAACTTGCCAACATCTAACAACAACAAAAATGCGTTATGCCAGGTAGTATTCCTGATGCTGTTCCTTTTAGTGATGCTATAGGACAGAGTAGAACTTCCTATAGACTTTCCAGGGCTATAAATCTTTTAAAAAGTAGACACCATTTCCTTCTTCTTTAGCA
>NW_022103904.1:6052982-6076596 GCF_000313985.2 Echinops telfairi
GCCATTGAGTCAATTCTCACTCAGGAGATCCTGAGGACAGGGTAAACTGCCCTTCCAGATTTAGTAAAGCTTTATGGGTGCAGAAAGCCCCTCTTCCTCCTGAGAATTGACTGTTAAGTTCAAACTGGCAGCCTGATGCCTAACTCATTACACCACCAGAGCTCTTATAAGCCTGAATTGACTTAAGGGAAATGGGTTTGGCTTTTAGTTTTTGCTGTGTAACCCTGACCACGGAAGCCCAGGTAGTTAGTGGTTAGTGGTCTGCAACTGCAGGGTAAGCAGTTTGAAATGCCCAGCTGCTCCGAAAGAGAAAGATGAGGCTTTCTACTCATGTAAAGATTTACAGTCTCTGAAATCCAGAGGGTAATTCTACGCGGTCCTATGGGGTCACTATAAGTCATAATCGACTCAGTGGCCCAGCATGAGAGTGAGCAATTACTTTCATGCTGAAGGTGCTGAAGATGCATACGTAAACACTACTGCTCTGTTCTCTCATGGCAGGAGTTTGGTGGTCTATCAGGTCATGCATTGGGTTGCTAACCTCAAAGGGGGAAATTCAAACCCATTAGCTCCTTCTTGGGAGAAAAATGAGTTTGTCTGTTTCTGTAAAGTTTCATACACTAGGAAATCTTAAGGAGCAGTTCTGTTTTGCCCTATAAGGTCATTCTGAGTCATTCTGAGAATCAGTTTGACGGCAGTGGGTTTGGTTTAGTTTTAGAATGCCCTCATTGAGATTATGGTAGAGAATTGGGAGACAGATAAGGTAAAGGTTAGTTGGAAAGCATTGCTACAAATTCAGAGGAACCTCTGTTAAACAAAACAACATATGGAGCTATTGTTTCTCAAGCTATCTTCCATCTAGGCCTATCCACTTCTGAAGGCAGTATTTCCTTCTCTCTACCTTTCTAAAAAGAATTCAGTATTCAATTTATATCACATGAAAAAAAAAAACAGTTTTGGAATCCTCAAGGGAATTATTTCATGTTTCTTTGAAATATCCTTTGAGTTTTTAGAGCAAAATGATGTCGGAAGTGGCAAGACTATGGCTCCTGGGTGGATGAGGTAAGGTTTCTTAGGGAAAATTTAATGGGACCACCCTTGCTACTTTTGAAGAATGAGCAGGTGCATTGTAGAGATGGAGAAAAATGTCAGTGCACCTTCCCTGGCCTTTTCTCACCAATGCACACTCAACGTTCTTCAGACATTTTCCTAGTAAGTCCCTGTGGATGTCCTATGTCCTTTAAGAAAACCTATTAAGACTACCCTTTTGGTTTCAACAAAAACAGTTGCCATAATTTTCTGAGCTGACCTCTCTATCTTGAACTTCTCTTTGAGGTCTTCCTGACTTTCCTTAAAATACTTGACCCCTCTAAAATCAGTTATTTGACATTGGGCAGCCTTCCTGTAAACTCGATTTAAAGCTTCAATGATTTGGGAAGGTATCCACTTGAGTTTTGTTCAACATTAGTTAATCCTGACCTCAATGGCACAGAAAGTCTCCTCTTTTGAGAAGGCACCCTAATGGAAATGTTGAGGTCTGAAGTACTTAAATAGGTAGAAGAGTGTCTCCTGTATCACTCTGCAACCATATAAATGCTGCAAACACAAAATCTTATATTACACTGCATAGCTATTCTCATCCGCATGTCTGTGGGTTAGCTGTTTTAGCAGAGTGGGCTCAACTGGACTTGATCCAAGTTGTAGATTGGATCCAGGCCTGTTTGGCATGTCTCTTTTCCTCCTTGGTCCAGGGACTACCATACATGTATTCTTCTCAGAGTGAATGCAAGAGTTCAAGAGAGTAAGCATGTCTAAAATCTGTTTCCAACACATTTGTAACCTCCTTTTGGTGAAACCCAAGTTATGTCACCAGCTTTATATCAATCCAAACAATCAAACTCCCTGCATTCAAGCGGATTCTGACTCATGGCAACCCTATAGGACAGAGTAGAACTGCCCCTGTCGGTTTCTGACACTTTAATCTTTGCAGAGCAGAAAGTCAGTCTCATGTTGCCAGCTGGGACTGGTCCCTAGAGAAGGCATTATGCTTGGTGAAGGAAAATGGCAGCAAAAAAGAGGAAGGCCCTCAATGAGATGGATTGACTTAGTGCCTGCCACAATGGGCTCACGCATAGAAACAACTGTTAGGCTAGCACAAGACTGGACAGCGTTTCCTTCTGTTGTGCACAGGTTACTATGGTCGGAACCGGCTTGATGGCACTTAACAACAGCATACCAATAGTGGTGAAATAGGTTCTTTCCACTCTAGTGGGAAGAACCACAAAATCACAGTGCAAAGGGTAGGGATTCTGAGACGGATGAAGATTGGGACTAATAATGCATTTATTACTTTATCCAACCAAATGAAGTGCTAATCCAATTAGGAAGCTTCATAGTTCCCAAAATGTCATACCTGAAGCTAGCTATGGGTAGGGCCAAAACGTTTTCTGGGCTTTACTTGTGATTGGAGACTCTTTCAGTTTCTCCAAATTTTTTTTTTCTGAAAAAATTCTAGAACTGGAATTGCCTTCCATTCTCAGATTTGGTGCAGCATTTTAGCTCGACAAAGGGTCCAGATGATGGGTTATAAGCTATAGAGTAGTTCAGTAATTCCCAACTAAGGCAGAAATGACGTGTTTCATGTGTTTCCCGGTGATGGGAGTTGGTGGCCTGAGGGAGCTGGTCAGGAGAGGCATACGCAGTCTAAGAAGCACCTCTGATTTCTCTGTTTTCCCTCAATCCTTACCACAGTCATTTGAAAGACATTGGTGGGGTTTACTTATAAACCCCTTTGTTTTTTGACAAGGAAATTAATAAGTAAATTAACAAATTTGCTGTTCAAGGATTCTCATTTTGATGGAAGTCATGAACAGATTTACTATCCAAGGATTCTAAATTTTAGCAGAATCTTCTGGAAGCAGTAGTCATATATGAGTCACAAGTTTATGTGTATACAAAGCAATGCCCAACCCTTTTTAGAGGCTTGATATTCATTGTAATCAATGTTTGCTCTTTTAAAAATTTTAATAAGACTGATTAGATCAGTATGTAGTTGCACATGTTATGATTGGGATCCTAGAATTTCCTGCTGTTTCCCAGTGGTATTGTTGTCTTGTCAGTGCTGTCCAAACCCAAATTATCTGTTCTCACTCACTTATTGGCCTTATTGCTGATGAGAGTAATCTTAGAACTGCTGAAAGATTTACTTTAATGCACCCTGACAGTTGTGTGGTTGAAATTTCCTCAGTCTATGAAATTTGCTCCTCAGGACAAAAATGCTAGGCTGATCACAAGGGAGGAAGGACCCAATTATTTTTATTAGCATGGTTCTCTTGTTGCAGAGCAAGCTCAGGATGAATGTTAGAGGACACTTTAAAAAAACTACAACTAACACATTGGGACTTTGTGAGAAACAGCAGTTTTCATGTGTTTCATAGGCAAGAGAATCTGTGAAGGGATGCATTTATATTTTTAAGGCTACCCCACAATACTTTTTAGTGACCACCATTGTTTACCTTTCTTTTTAAAAAATCATTTTATTAGGGGATCATACAACTCTTATCACAATTCATACACACATCAATTGTGTAAAGCACATTTGTACATTCATTCCCCTCATTATTCTCAAAACATTTGCTCTCCACTTAAGCCTCTGGCATCAGCTCCTCATTTTTTCCCCTCCCTCCCCACTCCTCTCTCCCTTGTGAACCCTTGGTAATCTATAAATTATTATTTTTCATATCTTGCCCTGTCTGATATCTCCCTTCACCCACTTTTCTGTTGTCTGTCCCCCAGGTTATATGTAGATCCTAGTAATCGGTTCCCCCTTTCCACTCAACCCTCCTTCTACCCTCCCAGTATTGCCACTCTCACCACTGATCCTGAAGGGGTCATCTGTCTTGGATTCCCTGTGTTTCCAGTTGCTTTCTGTACCAGTATCCATCCTCTGGTCTAGCCATATTTCGAAGGTAGAATTGGGATCATGATAGTAGTGGGCGTGGAAGCATTTAGGAACTAGAAGAAAGTTGTATGTTTCATCGTTGCTGTACTGCACCCTGACTGGCTCGTCTCCTCCCTGCGACCCTTCCATAAGGGGATGTCCAATTGCCTTCAGATGGGCTTTGGGTCTCCACTCCGCACTCCTCCTCATTCACAATGATATGATTTCTTGTTCTGATGATGCCTCATAGCTCATCCCTTCGACACCTGTGATCGCAAAGGTGGTGTGCGTCTTCCATCATGGTTTACCTTTCCTACACTTGGTTCTTCGTCAGGTACAGAGGGATAATAAGGGATATGAAACTGATGGTGAGGAGAGTGTTGCATTCTTGGTCATGTTTGATTAATTGAAATGTATCAGTGAGGAATTACTGAGAGGTAAATGATGGGTAAACATGATAATGGGGCAGGAGAAAAGAAAAAAGAAAAAGGAAAGTACAAGCAAGTAACAAGTATATAATATAGAATAAATATAAATATGTAAATATAAATGTCGGTGTATATGTATATAGGTATATAGTATGTGTATATATATAAGTATAGCAAATATATGTAGATATATATGTTATATATATAAATATAAATATAGCAGGTGGACTTGGATGCTTAAATCTTATCCCAGTATAAGAATGGCTTGTTCTAATTGGCAATGTATGATACTCACTTTCTTGACATGATCTCTGAAGACAAAATGGGTGCATAACCAAATGTAGTGAAGAAAGCTGATGGTGCCCCGCTATTAAAATATATAGTGTCTGGGGTCTTAAAGGCTTGAAGCTAAACAAGCAGCCATCTAACAAGGAAGCAATAAAACATACATCGAAGAAGCATACCAGACTGTGTGATCATGAGGTGTTGATGGGAATAGGTATCAGAAGTTAAAAAACTAGCAATTAAATTGACGTGAAGGAGTGTAGAGGAAGTGGAGACCCAAAGCCCACCTGTAAGATAATTGGACAGTGCTCACAGAATGGCCACATGGAAGGGATGATATATCCAGGGTGCAGAAGAGCACTGATGATACGTCCCAGAAAAGGAAATATACATGGCTAATAGATACATTACTCAGCTTCATTAGTCGTTAGACAAATGCTAATTGAAACAAAAAATAATATCCATTTTATACCCAGGAGATGTGTTGATATTTAAATGTGTGAGAATACCAAATGTGATGAAGAAGAGAACTTAATTTTTTTCAATCATTTTATTGGGTCTTCTTACACCTCTTATCACAATCCATCCATCCATCCATTGTGTCAAGCACATTTGTACATATCTTGCCATTATAATTTTCAAAACATTTTCTTTCTACTTGAACCTTTGGCATCAACTCACACCCCCCCCATCCTCCCTCATGAACCCTTGATAATTTAGAAATTTTTATTATTTTTTCATGTCTTACACTGACAATGTCTCCATGCACCCCTTTTTCTGTTGTCCGTCTCCCTTGGAGAGGGCTATATGTAGATCATTGTTATTGGTTCCTCCTTTCTACCCCCACCTTCCCCTTTCCCTCCTGGTATCGCTACTTTCATTATTGGTCCTGAGGGGTTTATCTGTCCTGATTCCCTGTGTTGTGAGCTCTTATCTGTACCAGTGTCCATGCTCTGGTCTAGCTGGATTTGTAAGGTAGAATTGGGGTCATGATAGTGGGACCGGAGGGGAGGGGGAGGAAACATTAAAGAACTAGAGGAAAGTTTTGTTTCATCGGTGCTAGACTGCCTCCAGACTGGCTTGTCTCCTGCCCAAGACCCTTCTGTAAGGGGATGTCCAGTTGCCTATAGGTGGGCTTTGACTGTCCACTTCACTCTTCCCCTCATTCACATTGATATGATTTATTGTTCTGGGTCTTTGATGTCTGATAACATGATCCCATCGACACCTCATGATCACACAGGCTGGTGTGCTTCTTCCAGGTGGGCTTTGTTGCTTCTCAGCTAGATGACTGTTTGTTAATCTTCAAGCCTTTAAGACCCCAGATGCTATATCTTTTTTAAGCTATGCACCATCAGCTATCTTTACCACATTTGCTTATGCACCCATGTTGTCTTCAGCGATAGTGTTAGGAAGGTGAGCATCACAGAATGTCAGGTTTAGGAGTGTTTTCTGGTTGAGCTTGATGGGGCTCCATGCTCTGGCCTCAAAGTCTATTTTTGGTATTTCCCAGGGACTTCAGTGCTTTGCACCACTTGCTGCTCTGTTGCATACCCTTAGTGTTTTGCCCCAGTGTGGTGGGGTCAGATCCGGCACAATTCCTGCACTGTGTCTCCAGTGTTGTACCTTGTAGCATTGTGGGTCACTGAGGGACATGTGTCTCCTGGTGGGACTGGCCGAACGGTCCTCTCTGTGCACTGGCTGCTCTGAGCAGGGATATTGTCCTCAGGGCTTGGTGGGCCAGGATGTGCTCCAGTGTCTCTTCTTCCCTCTTCCTTTGCTCCTGGGTGCTTGGATCAGACAAGCCCCTCTTCCTGAGCTGTAGCTTCAGTCCTCTGAAGTGCATTCTTTTGGTGGGTGGAGGGTGGGTGGAGGTGGGAGGGCTTTCATGTAGTTCGGATTGGGCAGGCCCTGCAGAGAGAGAGACCTCTTGAACACTGTTGGTGGTACAGTAAATCAATGTAACTGTGCAGAACAATTAGGCAATCTCAGCAGGTTAGCATTTCTATGCTCCTAGCTCATCTGTGGGTTCTGTGTGCGACCAAAAATTTCTTTCCTTTTAAAAAATGACCTTTAACAATTGTAAATTAGGTGGAGGTTTTCATTTCAAATCATCAACTTTGCATTCAACAGTTTATACTACTAATCAGTCACCACCCTCACCGCCACCAATAGTATATTTCTTCCTCTAATCCTTTATTTATCTTCTCCTTCTTGTGGATGCAACCAACAATTTCATTTCTAGGTATATACCAATAGAAACTCTCAAAAATGTATATGAGAAGGCATGGAAAAGAATGTTCATAGCAGCACTATTTGTGATAGCAAAAAGGCAAAAGATAAAATTAAATATAACTCAATAGGAAAATGAGTGAATGCATTATATAGTGGATGGGTTGGAATTAACTAAAATCAATGTGGCTGAATCTTACATAGGTAATATTTAAGTAGGAAAGTAAGTTATAAAAGGTCATTATGTATATAGTGTTACTATTATGCAACATACAGCACATTTTACAGTAATCCATGCTTATTTTGCTAAAATATAAAGACATGCATGCTAATGAACAATATAAAATACAAGAGGGTTATGATAGGAGGAATACACACAAGACTTTAACTATTCTTGAAGATAAGCTGCTGGTTGGTACTTGAAGTATTTATTGTTTTGTATGCCGTCTTTCAGTTATCCAGTGCTGCTATAACAGCTATACCATATGTGGGTGGCTTTAACAGGTGAAATTCATTTTCTCATCGTCTGACCCACTGCTGTTGAGTGATTCTGACTCAGAGCAACTCCACATGGGGTTTCCCAGGCTTTAAGTCTTCACAGAGGCAGATCGCCTCGTCTTTGCTCCCAATGAGTGGCTAGTGGGTTTTAACTATCAACTTTGCACTTAGCAGTCCAGCGCCTACCCAATAACAACACCAGGACTCCTTTAGGAGGCTAGAAATTCAAGTGTAGGGTGTGGCCTTTGAGGGCTCTGTCTTGGCCCTGGAGGAAGATCTTGTCTTCTGAGCTTCTGCTCTTTGGCAGTCTTTCTGTGCTTGGCATCTTTCTCCCCACTCTCTCTTTGCTAGCTTGCATTTTAATCTCTTTTATATCTCAAAAGAGACTGAATCAAGATACACTGTACATGAATCCTGCCTCATTAATAAAACAAAGACTACCCATTCCCATGTGGGTTATAGCCACAAGCTTAGAGGTTAAGATTTATAGCATATATTTTTCGGGGAGTGGAGGGCACAGTTCAATACAGAACACCATTTGAAGTCTGGAATAACAGCAACAAGTGATTGAGAAATGCCCCAATAATTCCAATTTAAATTTATACCCTTTACTTCCTTCCTCTTCTACTTCCAATACATATTTCTTGAGTTCTGTACAATCCTGCCTGTATTGAATGTATTGAGTGAACAGTACAGACATGACTTTTAAAGAGCTTACAGTCTAGCGGTCTAGGCATGCTATCAACAATTTAAAGCTATGTTAATATGGCTTGTATTAAGTTGTACAAATTCTTTTAATAGAATCAAAGAGGGCACTGAGATAGAGATTAATAGAAGTGAAGGAAAAAGGTTCTGGAAGATCTTTCTTGGGGAAGTAACATTTAAGAGACATCTAAAGGATAATAAGGGACCAATCATGCGAAGAGCAAAGGCAGAATGATCCAGGCATAGAGCATATGATGTGCAAAGCCCCAAGGTAGGGGCGATCTAGATACAAGGTACTTTCAAGGGCCTAAGAGAAAGCCAGTGTGCCTTGGATAGCCAAGACTGGGAGCAGTGGCTACTTGAGAAGACCCTGCAGAGCGTACGAGTGCCGTGGCCGACTGGAAAGGTTCTGAGTAATGGAAAGACATGGTTCAGTTGACATTAAAAATTATCTTTCAAAGAAGTAGGAATCATATACTGTTTGTGCTCACTGAAAATCTTAATTATAAACTTTGGACATCGAAATGTGGCTCATATTTTAGAGAGTAGCTATTGGGATAAAATTCCTTTAGATTATTACAGATTTCCATAGTGTTTCACAGTCAATCGTAGAGACTAAAGAGCCCAAATGGATATGGCAAATCATCTAGCAAAGTGCATCCAACATTTACACTATGGCAACGAATATACAAAACAAAACATTGTCACAGCTGGATTCTTATCAAGTGACTTAATGTGTGTGTGTATGTGTGTATATTATAAGTTTTCTTGTGTGTTCACCAAATAACTGCATTAAAGAAAATAATTTGAAGTCTGCATATACTACAAATCTATAGAAAATTTGAAGAACAGTATTAATAGAAGACTGGAAGATATAGAAAAGATAGAAAGAAGGAAGGAAGGGAAGGAGAGAGGAAGGAAGAAAGGGAAGAAAGAATCAGAATAGGTGGACAAAAATCACATAACAGGCAACTTTTTTTTCTTAAAAACTTCTAAAAACAGCAGTCCAGGAGTCCAGTAGTCCAGTTTAGTTTTCCTGGTTTTCCCAGGAAACCCATGATGTTCACATGAAAACGTCATGTCTAGATAGAATAAGTATATAACCACTATGGGCTTCTGGCAGTTTTGACATTAAAAAGGCATCCTCATTGGAAAAAAAATTGTAACTACTGGTTTAAATTTTGAATATCTCTAGTGTATCATTTTTTATCAGGAAACCCACCCCACTCCAACTTTTATGATGATTGTGGCCATTTGTCCAATTTTATATTCGGTGATCGCTGGCAAAAATGTGGTTTGACCAATTTATTATTTTGTACTTAACTCATTATTTAAGCAAATAACAACACCATCTGCAGGGGGCAAGAAAACTTAGCACATGAAAATGTGCAACATGAATACAGGGTTTCAAAACATAGACAATGAAGCTAAAGACTGAGATGCTATTTTGTTTGTAGAAATGGGCTGACTTTATTCCAAAGGTATAACCTTTTAATCCTTAAATATTTCTTTTACCCAAACAAGTGTAACAGATGTGTTATGTGAGTTGGACATAGTGGCTGGCAAACAGAAACCTTTTCCCCCCACACTGTGCCTCTGTAACTGGCACTATTGTCTCACTTTTCTTGCTCATAGATCCTGGGCAAGTCCTGTAGACTTGTGTATGTGTGTGTGTATGTGTGATCCAACTCTCTCAAAATAGCTCTGTTGTAATTGTAGAAATACAAGGCTGTCCCATCTCATGACACAATTTTATATGCATGTAAATGTAACCTACTCATATCCAGATACTTTAATTTCTCTTGAGTTGTTGGTTTAAAAAAAGAGAACTCCATGACTTGAAAAGGAAGTGGAACTACTTTCTTCATTCTCTACAGCTCCAGGGACAATGCGCTAACCTGGACCCAGAGCATGACTCTAGGTCTGTACTGTAGGCTCTAGATCTGTACTAACCAGAATCATTTGTCTGCACAGCTGGTGCCTAACTTTCCATATATGGATATATGACTTTCAATGAGAAGAACTTCCTGGTGACCAAGGACCTTCAAGAGGGAAAATGATGACAATGCTAGTTAATATCAAAGCAGTCGTTGTTTCCAAACCTTCACAAATTGTTTCATAGATCATACCAGATAAACATACCAAGGCTTAACCACTACTCCAAAACCCTGACATCAGAACTGAATTGTTTTCCCTTATGGTAATAGGCCTTAAGAAAGAAATCTATACATTTCAAAAAGCATTGCTAGATAAGAAGTTTATACTTCAAAGGCTAAAAAAGTGTTAGATAAAATGTAGGTAGTGACAGTTCACGAATGCTAATGATTTTTTTGCCCTTCTTTAGATAGATAGCCTTTAATCTCACTTCAGTGCTGTCTATGGGGGAAAAGTTATTTGCTTCTTACAGGACAGGACCACCATCTCCACAGTTCATGGCCCATGGGAGAAAGCTGATGGCTCAGCCACGGGAACTGATAAAGCAATCGGTGGCCTGTCTCTCCACCTGAGATCAATGGATACTTGCCTCCGTTTCCTGACTAGAGCTGCAGAAGGCAGCAGTCGGCACACTGTACTTCATGTTCCCAGCCTCATCCTCCCCTTCCATCTATGAATAACTTGGCTGATAGGTTAATGCTTCTTTGTAAACCTTCAAATTGTGAGCTGTCCCTTTGTGTGTAATACTGGCATGAGATGCAGGCTACGTGACAAGAAGAGTATTTTAATCTGCCCCTAATAAAGTCTGGGACCCAGGAGTGTCTGTACTGCAGGGACCCCGTGCTCCAACGGTATCTATCGTTAGAGCTTTCTATCAACTTTCTGATTGCAGATCGTACCCCTCTTGGACCAGATGGTAATGTAAGATAAGAGCCAGTTTTTATATTATCTTACACAGTACAATGATTTTCAGCTCTTTCAAAAGAAAAATAACAAAAATTTAAAAAGTGACAAACATATTTGGTTGTCAGAAAGGTTAAACTACAAGGTACTTTGTGAAAGACATTCAGAGTTCTGTGTCACAACCACAGGGAATGCTGCTTTGATGTGTTCGATATAACCACTACATTGACTCTGACTCATGGAAACCCCATGTATGTGTCGCAGTGGAACTGTGATTTATAGTTTTCAGTGGCAGAGTTTTTTGGAAGTAGATCACGAGGCCTTTCTTCTGAGGCATCTTAGGGTGGAGCCACCAGTGTGTTTACCATTTGTCCCACCCAGAGACTCCATATATTAAAAAAATTTTTAAAATCATTTTATTGGGGGCTCGTACAACTCCTATCACAATCCATACAGACATCCATTGTGTCAAGCACATTTGTACATTTGTTGTCATCATCATTCTCAAAACATCTGCTTTCTACTTGAGCCCTTGGTATCAGCTGCTCCTTTTTCCTCTCTCTCCCTGCCCCCCTTCCTTCATGAAAACTTGATAACTTATAAATTATTATTTTGTTACATCTGACACTGTCTGACGTCTCCTTTCACCCATTTTTCTGTGAGACTCCATATATTGGATCAAAATTTAATTAAATCACTGCCGTTGAGTTGATTCTGACTCATAGTAACCCTTTAGGGCAGAGTACAGTTTCTGAGGTTCAATAGAGTTTCTGAGGCTGAAAATCTTTTTTTTAATTTTATCATTTTATTAGGGGCTAATACAACTCTTATCACAATCCATACATACATCAATTGTGTCAAGCACATTTGTGCATTCATTGCCCTCATCATCCTCAAAACATTTCCTCTCCACTTAAGCCCCCGGCATTAGGTCCTCATTTTCCCCCTCCCTTCCCGCTCCCCCCTCCCTCTTGAGCCCTTGATAATTTATAAATTATTATTTTGTCATATCCTGCCCTGTCCGATGTCTCCCTTCACTCACTTTTCTGTTGTCCATCCCCAGGGAGGAGGTCATATGTAGATCCATGTAATCGGTTCCCCCTTTCCAACCCACCCTCCCAGTATACCCACTCTCACCACTGGTCCTGAAAGGGATCATCCGACCTGGATTCCCTATGTTTCCAGTTCCACTCCCCCTCATTCTCATTGATGTGATTTATTTTGTTCTGGGTCTTTGATGCCTGATACCCGATCCCATCAATACCTCGTGATCACACAGGCTGGTGTGCTTCGTCCATGTGGGCTTGCTTCTCAACTAGAACAATCTTGATTTTCAACAACACTTTAATGAGGTTTTGTGCAGCAGATTTGCCCAATGCAATGAATCTTAGGGTTTCTTGACTGCTGCTTCCATGAGCATTGACTGTAGATGCAAAAAAGATGAAATCCTTGACAACTTCAATCTTTTCCCCATTTATCATGTTACTTATTGGTCCAGTAGGGAGGATTTTGGTTTTCTTCACAATGAGTTGTAGTCCATACTGAAGACTGTAATCCTTGTTCTTCATCAGCAAGTGCTTTAAGTTTTCCACACTTTCAGCAAGCAATCTTATCTAGGTTCCCAAATTCATTTGACCTACCACCTCTTTTTCAGAAAAAAACAAAACAAAACAAAACAAAGCAAAAAAACCACCAAACAAACCTCACAAAAACAACAGCAACAAAAAGGACTCTGTGTTCCTTTGGCAATTGTAAACTTTTGCAGTATACTCCATAAGCCAGAATAAAGTATAGTTTCCTACTTTTGCAGCCCCCTGGATTCTTCCAGTGTCTACCCCCCATGTGGTGGGATTGTCCACTTTGGGAAACATTGCTTTATTGGAATACAGCCACATCCATTTGTTTACATATTGTTTATGTAAACAATTACAGCTTTTGAGTTATAGCTGTATAAGGTCAATAGTTGTAATAGAACTAAAAGCTCATAAACAAGCATATTCAGACCCCAGATCTAGAGTATGTTGTGTGCCTGGCCTGAAGGCAGGGATGACTTCACATGTTGGGGAAAATTTTTTTTCTTTGTATCTTTTGAACTTTAGAAGTCTAGGCCCTGAGGATCTTTAGGGTAGAAAATGTGACGTAAAACCTAGGCATATGAATTTTGTGCCCACATTTCCAAAAATGAAACTAAACAATGAAAATCATTACAGATGTTTTAAGAAATGGTATTCGGAAAATAATTAAATTTGGTTTGGCAATATACATAATATCTAGTATTTATTGAATGCATACTATGTGACAGGCACTTTTCTAAGCATCCATAAGTACTATGTTATATATAATAATATATAACTGATATACTTTACATATAGTAAAACCTGTAATTATATCAATTATTAATTGCTTATAAATCAATCATAAACTTTGTCTAGGATGTATGAGGCTAATGTCATATGACTTTGGGCAAGCCCATCCACTGGAAAGAGCCTAAATGTCCCCATCTTTAAAACAGGAGTAAATCTGTCCTATTTCGCCCATACAAAGAACCTTGGCAGTACTGTGGATTAGGCATTGGTTCAATCCCCTCAGCTTCATCTAGGTGGAAAGATGAGGCTGTTTGCATCTTTGAAGATTTATCATTTCTGAAATCCTATGTATAGGGTTGCTATGAATTGGAATTGACTCATTGACATTGTGTTTATGGTTTCATTAGCTCATAAGCTACCAGGGAGTCTGGGATATTATACACATTCTTATGAAACTGTATGTCATGTACAGAGATGAAAAACATTCAATGTGTTTCAGATGGACTTGTGTACATTTGATGTTGTGCTAGTCATGCTTGGAATTCTTCCTTACAAGGCTACTTGATGGGTGCCAGAGGCTCAGAAGTTAGAGAACCTGGCTTTAAGGTTCACTTTCACCATTCAAATTATTGAGTCTCTGAACTTTGTTTTCCTGGCTCTGAAATGAGAAGTGTGGCTGATGCCTTCCCTATAATGCTACTATGAGGATTAAATGTGGGTGCGAAGGGAATGTGTAAAGGTGACACAGTATTACTCTTGCAACGTTATTCTCTGATCTTGAAATTTCGACTCTTCTTCCCCTAAAATACTCTAGACTTTTGACTTCTACGTAGCCTTAGCTCCAGCATTTGTGTATAATGCTATTCAAAACTGAAAGGAAACTACTTTTGAGCAATCCTTTCCTCTGTTTTAATATGCCAGTCCTCATTCTTTGATGCTTTCCATATTCTCTGTTGTGGCATATTATACAGTTATTTTCCCTTTGGGCTCAGTTATTTTCCCTTTGTGATTGGAGCCAAAATGAAACAATATACAAATGAGGAGCACTTCTAAATTAAAAAAAAAAAAGAAAGCATGGTACTATAACTGAGGTGATATAATAGTTATCCAGTCAGAAAATATTTATTGACACAGATACTTGAAAGGTATCAGGATTATGCAGATTAAAAAGGCATGTGGGCAGCCCTTGGCTAGTAACATGGAATCAAATTGTTCAAATCAATTTAAGGAAAGGTTGAAAGTGTTGTGAGTCTACATATTAGGACTAAATATGTAGTGTTGATGGTTGGGTGCAAAGGAAATCCTAACAAAGGAGGTAATATCTAAGCTGGATTTGAAGTTGTTAGCACCATCCAGTCAATTCCGGTCCATAGCTACCCAGTAAGAAACAGGAAGAAACACCGCCTGGTCCTGCACCACCCTCACAATTGTTCCTAATGCTGAGCCCTTTGTTGGAGCCACTGTCTCAACCCATCTTATTGAGGCCCTTCCTCTTTTTCCTCTTATCTGCCAATTTGTCATACTGTGGTGACTTGTGTGTTGCTGTGATATCAGAAGCTCTCTCCCTGGTGTTTCAAATGCCAGCAGGGCCACCCAAAGTGAACAGATTTCAGCAGAGCTACCAGATTAAGAGCAGAGAACGAAGAAGGAATGGACTGCCCACTTCAGAGGAAAAAGCTTCTGCAAACCTAATGCATAGCATGGAAACATTGTCAGATACTGCAGGCCTAATGGGTGGAAGCAGAACATTGTCAGGGTAGTGCCAGGCTAGGCCTCTTGGGTCAGAGGGCACTCAAAATGTGACTGAGGAGGAGCTGCTTTCTCCAAGTGGAGTCGACCGTGGCGATGTGAGTGGAGTAAAGCTTGTGGGAGTGGAGTCTTCTGGATCTTCATTTGGTGATGGGGCACAGCTCAAGGTGAGAAGGTTTTTGAAGTAGATTTGTTTTTTCTGAGGCAGAAAATGAAGGACAACAGCCAGTGAGACCAATTATGTAAATGCGTGAACAGCATGGTGCCTTCACAGGTCAGGGCAGAGTCCTATGTAGATGAAGTTTGAAGAAGACATGGAATATGAAGCTTGAAAAGGCAATTGAGACTCATAGAAGGATTTTCCATGCCTGTTATGAAGAGAGTTTTCAAAGATTTTTAAGTCGTGCAATGTCAAATCCATTTTAGGAAGATTGCTAAGTACAGGATAGAAAATTGTATTTATTAGGAGTATATTCTGACAGCAGTTGACCAGTTCTGGATATATTTAAAAGTCATAAAGAGACATTGCATCTGAACAAATACCCTTTTCAAATAACATAAACAACAATTATAGGTAGAGATCTCATTAGATAGAACACACAGGAATCAAATTGACCACATCAGTAGAAAGAGACAATGAAGAAGCTCAATATCATCAGCCAAAAAAAGGCCAGAGGCTGATTGTGAAATAAACCAACAGTTGTCCATATTCAAGTTCAGGTTGAAACTGAAGAAAATTAAAACAAGCCCACGAGAGTCAAAATACTACCTTGGTTATATCCCACTTGGACTTACAGATCATCTCAAGAATATATTTGATGAATTGGACACTGATGATCAAAAACCAGATGAGTTGTGAATTGACATTAAGAACACCATATATGAAGAATGCAAAAGGTCATTAAAAATAAAAGAAACACAAATAGATGTCAGAAGAGACCTTGAAACTTGCTCTTGAACATAGAGTAGCTAAAGTAAATGGAAGAAATGATGAAGTAATAGAGCTGAAGAGAAAGTTTCAAAGAGCATTTTGAGACGACAAAGTAAAGAATAAATAAAATGTGCAAAGACCTAGAATTAGAACACCACAAGGGAAGAATATGCTCAGAATATTTCATGGTGAAAGAACTGAGGAAAAAAAGTTCACAACTTGAATTGTAAATTCAAAATATTGAATGACAGCAGAAGCTTCCAAAGAAGATGGCAGAAATAGATATGGCACCAAAACAATTGGTTATCATTTAACCATTTCAAGAAGTAGTATATGATTAAGAACTGATGGTATTGGCGGAAGAAGTATAAGATGCACTGAAAGTATTAGCCAAAAACAAGGCTTAAAGAATTAACAGAATACCAATTGAAGTGTTTAATCAAACTGATGAAGCCCTGGAATTACTCGTCTATGCTAGGAAAATTGGAAGATAACTACTTGTTTTCCAGTTCATTTATTTCTGTTCTCATCTTCATGACTTATTTTCTTCTGTTCTTGCCCTTGTTCTAGTGGTTGGAGGTGTTGTATTAAGGAGTTTTTACTCTGTTTTTTCTCATGTTTGCATTAATTGCTATAAATTGCCTACTGAATACTGCTTTGGCTTTTGTCTCAAATGTTTTGGCATATTGTATTTAGAGTCTCTTTTGCTTTAAGGATTTAAAAAATTTCATTCCTTATTTATTCAATTACCCAGTAGTTTTTAAGTAGGACGATGTTTAGTTTCTATGTATGTAATTCCATACCCCCACCCAGATCTTCCCATTGTTGATTTCTATTTTCATAGTGTTTTGGTTTGAGGAAATTGTTTGTAACACTTTGATGCTTTTAAATTGATTCTCTGTTATCCAACATATGGTCTTTTCTGGAGAATATTCCATGTGCAATGGAAATGAATGTATATTGTGCTGTTTTGGGTGCAGTGTTCTGTACATGTCTAAGAGGCTAATTGTATTGTTTAGTTAATCTGTCCTTTTTTCCCCCTTTCTTTCCTATTAGTCTGTACTTTCTCCAGAGTGGTATATTGAAGTACCCTAAAATTATTGTGGTGCTATCTATTTCTCTCTTTAATTGTATAAAATGAAAAGAGAGGAAGAGAGAAGAAGAGGAGGAGGAGGAGGAGGAGGGCGACGACCCATGTCAGCACCAGTAACCACAGAGTACTGACAATCTTTTGGGCACCAAGTTGTGATTTTGCCACTGCTGCCCTCACTAAGCTCACTAAAGTTTGGACCCTTCCCCTTCGCACTGCCTTCTGCCATTATAAAAACAGCCCTAAGTTAGCATGGTCAGGTCTGCCTACAGCCTCAGCTCACACATGTGCACTTTACTGCTCTGTGTGTTTAGAAATAGCTTTAAGGTAGCTCAACCAGACTTAAGGCATCGGTAGCCTCCACCAGCTCTTCCTGTGCTGTGTAGGTTTTTGCAGTAGGTGCAGAGCATGCACATGTGGTTCCAAGATCACTCAGGTACCAGGGAGCCATGAGACACCTGGGATGGGTCTGACCTCATAAGGCAGCCTCCCATGCTGTTGGTGTTCAGCTCACTTAGGATTTTTTTTTCTTCAGAAATTTAGGGCCCTAATTTTTTCATCTATGTCCATTTTTTCACATCTTTTCTGAAGATGGTTCATACTGTATATCTGTCTTGGTTTTCATCTTTACTGGAAGTCCTAAAGTTTTTTTTGTTGTCGTCAGTTTTTATTTTTATTACTTATCTCCATAAGTATTTTGATGGAAGGACCCTTGGTAGTGCTGTTGGGTAAACATTAGATTGCCAGCTGCAAGGTGGTACAAACCCACCAGCTACTCTCTGAGGGAAAGTTGAAGCTGCCAGGTCCTGTCAAGATTTACAGCCTGTAAACCCGGTAGATTGAGTCAGGAGGAGGCTGAGTCAACGCAGTGGTAGTGCGTGTGGTGTTTTTGGTTTATTTTGATGTGATATTGAGAGAAAGTGTACTGGCATGTTTCTTTGCTGCAATGTTAACCTAGAAGTTAGAAGATTCACTTTTGACACACTTTCTGACATTCTATTTGACTTTAATGATATTCCCAGGGTGTTCCAGATATGTAAACCTGACCTCGAAATTTGACTACAGCAGGAAAAAAGTGGTATTGGTTCATCACTTTGTGATCAGTCTGTTATCAGATATTTCTTGGATGTTAGACCCTTAGACCAAGTCATATTTCTTTAGTGACAATAGAGTAACACACCACTTAGCACTCTACCAACTGGCTATTTCAAGTCAAAAGTGTCCTGTACATTTGTCTATTTCCCCACAATGGAATATCAAATGAAAACACTTAAATAAAATTATTTATGTTTCATTTATACATATGTTGAAATGAAACTTACCATATATATAGTTAATATTTTTTTGGGGGGTGTTTGGTATATTGCATAGCATTTGCCTACCTCCGGTGATATACAACAAGCTTTGCAAACATACTGAGTTTTGTTGTGCTGTCCTCTGGAACCGCATACTCAACATACCCTAGTGAGATTTTTTTCCCCAGTTACTGTTTTATCTAAAATATTGTCTTGTAATTTTTCCGAAAGACTTAAAAGTAAATCTTTACATGGAGATCTTCTAGACATACCAGAAGAACTGCTGCCTTCAGTTGAAATATCAGTTATCCATTCTCTAGCTATTTTTAGTAGGCAATTTTTGTATTTATCTTTTTACATTATAGTTCCAGCAAATTTTACATGCCCAGAATAAGATACAATTGATAAGAAATAGCTACGTTTTCATACTTTTGTGTAAGATACTGCCATTTGCTAAATACTAGTCTACTCAATCAACTCCTTTCATTTATCTGCTATAATCAACTATGGACGTAGGTTTTATAAGTATGTTATGTGTGGATTTCATAGAGGCGTTAGGAATAGTGGAGATCATATGCAGTGGCCTTTTGTCTTTTCATATTGTAAGAACAATGGATCCTTTCCCCATACTGTAATTTCTTCTCTTCTGAGGTTCGTTGATTTTCCTTTTAGTAATTTTGACAAGCCTCAGTTCTCCTTTATATACCAACACTTTTTTCAATAATATCTCATCAGTAAACACACTATTATAATAATTATCTTGGTAAGCAATGCCAATATCCCAGGAAAAGTTGTAATATGGATAATAAAGTGTCGTATAACTTTTTGTTTTCAGTTGACTAAATCTCAAAGATGCAAATGAGCCAATCTCACCTTTACAAAGCACCCTCACTAAAATACTAAATTTCGTTGTTTTTGCTAGATTCTACAATATGAAGCTGTACATCCCTCCATGGTATTAGTGCTTCATTGAGTGCTAACTGCTATTTTGGTATATATAAAGAATGAAATTTTGAAATGAAATGATCCAAAAGAGGTCTATCTGCATAGATGTAGCTTGAGAATTCATTTGTTCAAACCTAATTTTAGTCATAGTTTAAAGAAACATGAGTGCTTCAATCAAGAGATTCACTGATAAGTAATCTTTCCATTCTGCCTTTTTTTGTTTGGCCCATTAATATAAGTAAACCAAGAAACTTGTTTATATTCCTATTGGTAACTTTTGTCTATGAAATGTTAGCAGAGGTTGTGTGGCATTTGTCTGTTTGGCAATGGTAAAGGTTGGTTTGAGAGTGCTTAGATTGAAGGAGCCATTATCAAAAGGTAAAATTGTTATTTCAGGCGTGCCTGAAATAAATATTTATAGAATACTCCAAGGTTGACAAAATGCTTTTCCCCCTTCCTTCTTTTTCAGAAGAATTTCACTGTCTGATGTTCTCAGACCTCTTTTTTTGTGTGTGTGTGTTTGGGATGGCCTAATGTCAGATTCACTACTATCTTCTGATAAAGTTTTATTTTCCAGCTGACTACTATATATTTCTAAAGTCACTTGGACAATCAGAAAAAGTGTCTGCACCTACTTCATTCAATAGTTCTTCACTCCCTCCACACATCATTTTTGAAATCTTTGCCATACTAAAATGTGGATAGAATAATTCAGAAGTTTTGCATGTCATGATGGTTTGATTCAATGCCTATAACAATGGGCTCACACATAGAAATGACTATTGGGATAGGGTAGGACAAGACAGTGTTTGGTTCTGTTATACATAAGGCCACTCTGAGTTAGAACCAACTGGATAGTATCTTTAACAACAATTAAATTTCTAGAAGTAATATCTGCCTCACCTTAATTTCTATCCTGTAAAATACTAAATGATTATTTTTGGATTAGCAAGAAAAAAATTTGAACCTGTCTGAAAGACAGGGAGTTCCCATATACCCCCTCAATCCTGCATTCCATTTCTCATATTACTATCTTGTATTTCTGTGATACATTTTTTTAAACAAATGATGAACATATATTGATATATAATTATTTATGAAAGCCTAAAGTTTATATTGCTAATGTTGTGTGCCATCAAGTTGATTCTGACACATGGTGATTTTAGAAAAGTCATTGCCATTGAGTCGATTCCGACTCAACAGCGCCTTTCTAGGACAGAGTAGACCTGCCTCTGTGGGTTTCAGAGATGGTAACTTTACGAGAGAAGAAAGCTTTCTCTCAATCTTATAGGTTTGAGTAAAACCGCTTCCTGGTGTTTTGTAGGCTGAAATATATATATTTTTAAAACAATATTTTATTGTGATCGGGTGAAGGTTTACCAAGAGTATATTAGTGTTCCATTTAACAATTCATATACATTTTGCTTCAACTGTGTGGTTGCCATCCACAAGATATAAAACTACATATCCCCTTTCTTGCCTGTGTTTCCTACTTCTTTCTGGAGTGTAGTGTGGTTTACATGTAGGACTGCTAATGAAAAGGTCAGCAGTTCGAAACCACAAGCTCTTCCTTGGGAGAAAAATGAGACTCTCTTTCCTTAAAGATTTTAGTCTTCGAAAACCATAGAAGGAGTTCTTAACTGTCACTGTGAACCAGAATTGACTTGATAGCATTGAGTTTTGGAGATTTTTTCTCTTTAAGGTGTCTTTCTGGAAGAAAATATTTAGTTAAATCTTGCTTTCTTGTTGTTTTCAAATTTTTGCTTTTCCTTGAAAAAAATTCTAGTGGTTGTCAATATAAATTTACATATAATTTAAGTTCACTTTCAAATGTTTCATCACTTCTCAAGTAGTCCAGGTATCTTATAACAGTATAGTCCCATTTTTTTCTCCCATGTTATAATACATTGGTTCTTCATTTCACTTATCCATAATCTGTAATCACTTAATACACTGGTGCTATGATGATTATTTTTAAGTTTTATTTATTTTGATATTATTTTTTTGTTAGGGATATATATTTCAAAACATATACCAATTCAAGAGTTAATATGTGTGTAATTCAGTGACATCGCTTATTTTCTCATCACTGTGCAACTGTTCTTCCTTTATTTTTTAGTTATTCCTTCCCCATTTATATGAACTCACTGCCCTGTAAGGTACCTAGTTAATCTTTTGATTAAAGATTAATCTTTTGAGTTGCTGTTGTCAGTTTGGACCCCTATAGATAATTCTTATAAGAACATAATGCTCATGATAGATAATTTTTTACTAGTTAAGTAGGATGGTTGTTTACTTTTAAGAGGACATCAGGGAATATTGTTACTTGACGTTTAAAGATTATCTCTGGGCAATTGTTTCAGGGATCCATCTAGGCTCCATGACTCGAGAAAACTATTATAATTTTAAGCAAATTGTTATCTGTTAGACCAATTAAAAAGAAGAAAAATAAAATATTTTATTTTACCTCTATTTATTCCTTTTCTAAACCTGCCTGAAGTACTGGAAGTTCTCAGATACCCCTTTGATCCTTCATTCATTTTGTAAAACTCTTTCTTTTTGTTGTTACACATTTTTCACCTATTTCTTTTTTCTTCTCTCTGAAGAACTTCTTTAATATTTTTTGCAAGGGAGGCCTATTCATGACAAATTAACTGAAAAAAAATTTTTTTTGAGAATGACCTTATTTCCAAATTTTTGAATGATAATTTAGGCTGGCATTTTTTTTTCTTTCTACACTAAATATTCTACTCTAATCTTGCATGTAGACTTTCTCAAGAGAAGTCAAGGTAATATTGTTCCTTTACATTGATGGTGTTTCTCTCTCCCCCCCACCCCCCCACCCCATCTAGCTTCTTTCAAGATTTTCTGCTTGAGATAAGAGCTTTCCACACACAGAATCCAGGATAGATAAACCCCTCAGGACCAATATTGGGAGTAGTGATACCATGAGGGTAGGGGGAAGGGGGAGAAAGGAGGACACAATCACAATGGTCCACATACAATCTCCCCTCCCTAGGGGGACAAGCAACAGAAACATGGGTGAAGGGAGACAGACAACATATGGTATAAAATATTAAAATAAAAATAAATTATAAATTATCTAGGGTTCACAGGGTGGGAATTTGGGGGAGGGAAGGGAAAACAGAGGAGTTGATACCAAGGGCTCAAGTGAAAGAAAATGATTTGGAAATGATAATGGCAACATATGTACAAATGTGCTTGATACAATTAATGTTATAAGATACATTTGATTGTTATAAGAGCTGTAAGAGCCCTCAATAAAATGATTTATTAAAAATAAATAAAATATAAAAGAAAGAAAAGACATCCTGTTTGCCTTTGATGTTCTTTAATTTGAATAGTCTATGCCTAGGTGCAGATGTTATGGTATTTATCTTGCTTGGTGTTTCTGAGTTTCCTAGAGTTATGGTTGTTTGTTATTAATTTTGGAAAAATTTCAGCTATGACTACTTTAGATAGTTCTCTCTCTTGTACTTTCGGTATTTCTATCTTACTAATGCTATTTCTTTTGTAATTGTCCCAGCATTCTTTTATTGTTTTCTGTATTCATTTTACATATCTATGTATGAAATATCTATATCTATATATGAAATATCTAGATATGAAATATTTATCTAGCTATCTATATATATGAAATATAAATATAGACATATAGATATGGTTTTGTTTTAAATTTGGGAAGTTTTTGACATATCTTTAAGCCCAGTGATCTTTTCCATGGCATGCCCAGCTTACTTCAGGGCATATTGAAAACATTCTTAATTTCTGTTAAGTGATTTTGATTGTTAACATTTCCTTTTGATTCTATTAGCATTTCCATCTTGCATGCTGCCTATTCATTCTATTAGGATCTTTGGTATATTAATCATAGTTATTTTTAATTCCAAGTCTAATAATTCCAAAATTTCTGCCATATTTGACTCTAATTCTGATGTTTCTCTGTCTCTTCAGACTGTATCTTTTGCTTTTTATTATGATTTGTGATTGTTGTTAAAAATTGGTCATGCCCAACCGCTAAAGACAAAGCGGGTGAATAAGCAAATGTGGTGAAGAAAGCTGATGGTACCCGGCTATCAAAAGATACAGTGTCTGGGGTCTTAAAAGCTTGGAAGTAAACAAGTGGCCATCTATCTCAGAAGCAACAATGCCCACATGGAAGAACATATTAGCCTGTGTGATCACGAGGTGTCGAAGGGATCACTGAAGACAAATGGGTGCATAAGCAAATGTGATGAAGAAAGTTGATGGTGCCTGGCTATCAAAAGGTATAGCATCTGGGGTCTTAAAGGCTTGAAGGTAAACAAGCGGCCATCTAGCTCAGAAGCAACAAAGCCCACATGGAAGAAGC
>NW_022103904.1:6077580-6079467 GCF_000313985.2 Echinops telfairi
CATTCAGTCATTTCAAGAGGTACCATATGATCAAGACCAATGGTACTAATGGGGAGCTAACAATGAGTACAAGCAGAAAACGTTTTGAAATTGATTATGGTGATGATCACACACATCTTAATATAATTGAATGATCAAATTGTATGATATGTGAAGTATATGACAATAAAACTATTAAATAAAAGACCCAATAGTACAGAGGGCAGAGGTCCAAACAGCACTGAGACGTTAGTCAAAAACAAGTCTCCAGGAATGGATAGAATACCAATGGAATGTTTCAACAAACCAATGAAGCACTGAAAACTCTCATTTGCCTAATGCTATGAAATGTGGAAGACAGCAACTTGGCTAACTGACTGGAAGAGATCCATATTTGTACCTATTCCCAAGAAAGATGACCCAATATAATGCTCAAATACTAGAACAATATCATTGGTATCACATGCAAGTAGCATTTTGCTGAATATCATCCAGCAATGGTTGCAGCAGTACATTGACAGGGAGATTCCAGAGGTTCAAGCTGGATTCAGAAGAGAAAGGACATGGAACAAAGGATATCATTGCTGACGTAAGGTGGATCTTAGCTGAAGTAGAGAATACTGAAAAGATGTTTACTTGTGTTTCATGGACTATGCAAAGACCTACAACAATGTGCATCATAACAGACTATAGATAGCTTTGGGAAGAGTGAGAATTCCAGAAAACCTACTTGTGTTCATGTGGAACCTGTGCATTGATCAAGAGGCAGTTATGCGAACAGAGCCAGGGGATACTGCATGGTTTGAACTCAGGAAAGATGTGCATCAGAGTTTTATCCTCTCACCATACTTATTCAGTCTGTCTGTTGAACAAGTAATCAGAGCAGCTGGATTATATGAAGAGGAATGCAGCATTACAGTTGTAGGAAGGCTTATTACTAACTTTTATAAGCAGATGTCACAACCTTGCTAGCTTAAAGTGAGGAGGACTTGAAGCACTTGGTGATGAAGGTCAAGGATTGCAGCCTTCAGTATGGATTACAAATCATTGTAAATAATATCCAAATCCACACAACTGGACCAACAGACAACATCATGGCAAGTGGAGTAAAGATTGAAGTTGTCAAAGATTTTATCTTGTTTGAATCCATAATCAGTGCTCATGGAAGCAGTATTTAAGAGACCAAAAAGATGTTGCATTAGGTCAATTTGCTGAACAATACCTTTTTATAGTATTGAAAAGCAAGGATGTTACTTTGAGAATTAAGGTGCACCTGACCCAACCCATGGTGTATTCAGCTGCTTCATATGCTTGTGAAAGTTGGACATTGAATAAGAAAAACCAAAGAAGAATCAATGTATTTGAACTATTGTTGTGGTAAAGAATATAGAAAGTATCATGGACTGCCCAAAGTACAAACATCTCTCTTGGAAGAAATACAGCCAGAATGCTCCTTAGAGACAGGAATAACAGTAAGACTTAGTCTCATGTACTTTGGACCTGTCAGGAGAGACCCGTCCCTGGAGAAGAACATGCTTGATAAAGTGGACGGGTAGTGAAGAAGGGGAAGGCCTTTAACAAGAAGGGTTGACACAGTGGCTGTAACAATGGGCTCAGACCGGAGAACAATGTGTGGATGGTGCCACGACTAGGTGGCGTTTCATTCCATTGTACACAGGGCTGCACCTCACAGCAACGATTCATTTTTTTACTTCAATACAATATGGGCTCATGAGGTGAGCTGTATGCGTACTGGCTGTGCTACTTACAATTTATGTATTTTGGGACAAATTACTTAATTTTTTGATGTTGGAATTTCTTTTCATCTGGAAATTCTATAGTTTTTGTAACGATTCAATGAAATGCTATATGTGAAATGCTTGACACATAGAGTTTAGGAAATTTTTA
>NW_022103904.1:6081659-6088166 GCF_000313985.2 Echinops telfairi
TCTTCTTGGGGGAGGGGCATGTCCTGATATTTTACAGAAAAAGAAAATCCATGACATTTTTGGAATGTAGTTTAATTATTTGGTAGACTATCTCTTAAATCGGGATGTCTGAAATTTTCTCATGAACAGAATCTGGCTGTGCACTTGTGGCAGAGACAGCAACAAAGTGTATGCTGAGTTTTTCTCCATGCATTATGTCAGTAGGTACATGCTATTGATTCATCTTGTTGCAACCAATGTTCATTTCTTCTGTGTAAAATTATTTTTATGTTGTAGTTAAACAGATATTTGTGGGGATATACTTCGAGATGATGTGTATATTCTAGTTTTTGTCAAACTTTCATCCAGTTTTAGCATACATTGGTGGTTCTTGCCTGAGTTTGCTATTATGATCTTGCTAAACAGTGGTTTTCTAGTTATTTTATTCCTTTGCATTTATTAGTTTTCTTGATTCTTCAATGTAGAATTTCTCTTCTTTGTTTTTCATAGTCCCATACATTCATGTTTTATTGAATAAGTCATACTTTTTTATTATGAATATTTATATTGCTATTGTAATTGCTCCAAATTTGGCCAAAGAGAGCACCTATAAGACAGCTCTCTTTATCTTTTTATTGGTTTTAATTTGTGTGAGCATTTTCTCAGTTTTTGGAGGTAAGTGTTTTCACTTAGCTCTTTCCTCCTACCCCAGCCTGGGAACAAGTCGTTTTCTCCAAGGAGCCTCGGTTTCATTTAGTGGAGATTGGCATTTAAAAACCAAGATGTGCTCCTAACTGTAAACTTAAAAACTTCATGTCAGTTACTGTGGAAATGATTATTTTCACTAGTGCACACGTTATATCATTTCTCCCAATTTTAGTATATTGTTTTTAGTCTCTAGCATTAATGTCACTCTGTGTATTGCCTTCTTTGTTTGTTTTCTTACCTTTGGGTCTGCATTTTTGAAAGGTTTTGAATTGCTTCCAATTTTAGACTTTTCGAAAGTTACTAACTTTTATTTGCTGTGTTTTTAACTAGAATTATTTTCATTTTCATTAAAATTGCACATTCTCTTCATGGCAATGGCATGAAGCTAAAAGATGATTCTTGTTAGTTTGTTACTCAATTGGATTATCCATTTTCTGCATTTGATTTCAGATGATGTTTACTGTCTATTTGTAAAGAACTCTGGACTGGCCATTTTTCTGCTCTTTGCTTAAAATGCCCTTTAATAGGCTGACGTAGTGCTGCTATTTGTAGTGTGGGAATGTGGTATGGAGAATTGGTTTTATGTGAGAATCTGGCTTGGTTTTTATTTTCTTTTCTACTCATAGAGTGTGTTTTAAACTTCTGTCATTTAAATTTCGATTTTGCTCCTGAAAATGAAAAATATCTAGCAATGGTATGTTCTTCATGATTTTAATAGAAAGTGAACTGCATTCCATCTTGAAGAAAACGTTGACTCTTGAGATACAGACTTAACTGCTGAGTATTTTAATTATTTTTTAGAATAGAATTCATGAAAATATATTTGAGTACTTAATCTCAGGACAAATTCTCCAAATTATTTTAATTGTATCAGTGTGGTTTGTAGTTGTTCTTTTCTCTCCCTACTTGGAGGAGGCGCCTCGTTCTGGATGTGTGTGTCTGCATGTGTACCAGTGTGCAATTATATGCAATGTCTGTGGTTAAAAGTCATTCCAACGAGTGTTCATTGACACAGGCCATCAATTGTAGATTTTACTTGGAAGGTAATAATGTTGAAGATTTCTCCTATTTTAAATATCCTCCCTCCACTCCCCAAACCAGAATTATGCTTGGCAGAGTGGAGCTTTTGTAGTATGCCTTTTTCCCTCCAGACAAGTATTGGGCAATTCACTACGAGCTAGTGCACCCCATGGTGTCTGGGAAGGTTCTCTCTGGTTACAGTGAATTTTTTCATAAATTTCACTCGAATCTTGTTTTTTTGTGATGGTCGATTAAAGAGAACTGTGCAGCTGTGAAATTTTGTTTCCTGCTCAGGAAAAATGCCACAGAAACTATTGTGATATCGAACACAGCTATTAGCAGCACTATGGGAAAATTTCAAGTGTATGAGTGGTTTTCTCATTTCAAAAAAGGTGAAATGTCGGTTGATAACAAACCTCGTTCTGGATGTCTGTCAAATTCCTGAAGGGACAAAAATGTCGACTCTAGTCCATTTGAGTTCATTCTACCAAGTCAGACTATTGATTAAGCTTTCTATTTAGAGGTTTTGAAAAAAACTTTTTGAAGCCCACTAGTCAAATTCACTCTGAGGACTAAGGTGTGCTGGATACAAGCCAGGGTATTTTCAATGACCTCATATGTATGCGAAAACTGAACCAAGAACAAGGAAGATTAGAAAAGAATTGATACATTTGAATTACAGTGTTGGTGAAGAATATTGATTTCCAGGAGAACAAACAAAATTGGTGATGGAAGAAGTACAACCAGAATGCTCCTTAGAAGCAAGGATCATAAGACTTAGTCACATGCTTTGGGCATGCTTTTAGGATAGAACAGTCCCTGGAAAAGGACACCATACTTGGCAAAGTAGAGGCTCAGAGAATAAAAGGAGGACTTTCCATTAGACGAGTTGACACAATGCTTGCAATAATGAGCTCAAACATAACACGAATTATGAGACTGGCGCAGTACTGGGCAATGCTTTGTTCGATGTACACAGTTGCTGTGAGTGTAAGCCAACTCAAGGGCACCCAACAACAACAACAACAACAACAACAACAAGGTGTAAGAGCAGTGGAGAGGAGCCAGATCACATAGGACCAAGTGTCGTGCTAAGGAATTTTTTAATCATCTAGGTGATAATAAGAATTTTAATAGGATCATTGACTTAATCAGATTTACATATTGAAAAGACCTGTAGCCAGGTGGAGAATAAATTGAGGTGAGAAATCAGTAAGTAAATTTCAGCTGTAGAACTTGGATAGATTTTTCAGTTATTTGGCAGGTCAAATAATCAGGAATGAATGATTGGATATAGAATGCTGGTGAAGGAAAAGAGTCTAGGATGACTCTTGGTTTATAGATTTTTGACAGTGTGGGTGGTCATTATTTCCATGAAACCATGAAAGTAGGAGCAGGCACAGTGTAGGTTGGTGCCTTGTGAGCCTCACTGAGGTGGAAGAATGAGTTCTGCTCATCGCCAGCCTGGTTTGTGGGCCTATTGGTCGAGAGGTTGGCAGCATAACAGTGTGTTTAAGGATCCAGATGTGGGTTCAAATCCAAACTCTGATACTTTGATCTGTGTGACAGTGAACAAGTGACATAACCTTTCTTATCTTTAGTTTTTATATTCCCTTTTACAAAAGGTGGATAATGGTAGCTAATTCATGGGGTGATTGTATGAATTAAATACTTTAACAAGAAGAGCTCTAAGAGCTTCTATTCCTTAACTAGGTCAATGTTGATTTTAGGATTCAAGATGTAAAGGTTGTCATTATCTTGTTGGTTCCATGGTGATGGATGAGATTCATTAGGGAGAACTCTGAAAGTGGGAAGTGTGGAGTTGACTATGGAACGTTGGGGAGTATCAACAGTTGAACCTAGACATTTCGTTTCTTGGATCTTTCTACTTCAAAGGGGGTATTTAATTTCTTACCAGAATGATGATAAGTACTACAGAGAATAAGATAGAATAAAATGATAGTTCCTTGAAGTCTAGTTCAGACTGGGTGAAGATAACCTCTCAGAGGAGGTGATATGTAAAATTGAATAATAAGTAGTAGCTATCTCCACTACTTATCTGTAAGTTTGTTGTTCTATAGTAGCTGACATGTTGCTATGATGCTGGAAACTATACCACTGGTATTTTAAATACCACCAAGATCACCCAGGGTGAATAGATTTCAAGGGAGCTTTTGGAAAAAGACAGACTAGTGAAGGAAGAGGCTCCATTGAAATTGTTTGCCATGGGTGACTCTGCTACCAGTCTTTGGAGAAGAACATCATGCTTTGTAAAGTAGAGGGTGAGTAAAAACAAGAAAGACTTTCAATGAGATGAATTGGCATAGTGGTTGCAACAATGGTGCCGTCCTAGTAACAAAATCAGGTGGTGTTTGGTTTTATTGTACATCGGGTCACTAGCTGTGAGTTGGAATTGACTCAGTGACATCTAATAGCAACAATAGTAGCTAGCCATATGAATATTGGAGAAGGAACTAGGCAGATGGAATAGCTAGTGAAAGGTTGCTTGTCTTACTCATTGCCATTTAGTCATTGCTGACTCAGTGACACTGTGGGTTTTCCAGACTGTAACTGTTGATGGGAATCGAAAGCCCAGTCTTTCACTTTCTGAGCTGCTGGTGGTTTCCATCCACCTACCATGCGGATCATAGTCCAACGAGTAACCACTACACCACTGGGGCTCCTCAGTGAAAGAATTTAGAGCAGGGATAAAGTGTTGCACAGTTCAAGGAGGCCAGCATGACTCGGGTAAAGGTCAGTAGGAAAATCAATGTAGTGAGGTCAAGGAACAGGCAGTGACCAGGCCACATAGGATTCTCTAATCCAGGATAAGGAATTCAGGCTCCTTCTAAGTGCTATAGAAAGCCCTTGGTAAGTATTAGACAGGTACATGCCTCGATTTACATCAAAACCCCTGTGATCCCAAGAGGCAAGAAAGGATAGGAAACTGGAAACAGGAATCTGAGAGGTGCTTTCTCATTCTGTTTATTTTTTTTAAATATGAAATTTATTGAGGTATAATTTATTTACAATAAAATACATACATTCTAAATTTATTGTTGGATAACTTGAAAAATGTGCCTATCCAGGTAGCCACTACCCATAATCAAGATACAGAATGTTTCTTTTAACTCATAACATGTCCTTGTGCTCTTACTAGTCACTCCCCACCTGCCTAAGGACCACTAGTTTGCTTTTCATAACTTTTGGTTGGATTTCTACTTTCTAAACATTGATATCAATGAATCATACAGTGCCTGTTGCTTTGTATTTAACTTCACTTGTTCACTGCAGTATTTTGGGGTCTTTTTGTCTTGTCAGCACAAAGTTCCATCCTGAAACTGTTGGCTGCTTGGAGTCCTCAAAGCTGTCTCTGAACTGATACCCTTCAGGAGGCTTGTCCTCATAATTCAGGTGCTCTTGGCCTGGAGCAGATACAAGCAATGATTTCTGATGAGCTGCTGAGTATTTTTAACCTGACCCTTACCTAAGGTAGCATGAATAGGCATCTGAGGGCCATAACATATGTGGGTATGAGCATTTGTTCAATTTTTTTCTCCTAGTGAGAGTTTTCTGACTGCTTTCAGCACTCTGGGAAGTGACATAGGAGTTAGAGAAAACAAAAGCACCATGATCACCCTGCTGTCTGAGAACGCAGAAGATAAGGAAAGAAGACAAACACCAAGTTAGATCCAGTTAAAGGCGAGCTATGAACTCAGCAAGGGCTCGGGAGACCAGATTGTCTATATTCTGGGCATTATCAAAGGATGTTAAAAAATACTTTCTTTTCAACTTCCTTCCTCCACATAATTTACTTATAGGACTGGCAATGCAGACTTACTTCTTAGTTATTATTCATAAAAGCCACAAGATGGCGAGGTTGTACCTTAAACAAGAATGAGTGACTTTGTGGTACTCTAGCACCAGTTGTGTGTGTGTGTGTGTGTGTGTGTGTTGCTTCTCCTTGGTTTTCCATGAGTTCCTCAACTTTTTATCCCTTTACTTGAATTTAGTTGACAGGGTTAATTTTTTATCTTTCTTTAATATATATTTGTTCATAGTTGTTTTTGGAATGGTAAAACTAAATATAAGAAAAGAACTATCTGGATTGAATGCTGACCAGTTTTCTGTATCAAATTATCAGTGAACAATTCCAATTTGCACATTGCCAACAGACTAATCTTTGCAGAATGCCATTTTGATAATGTCAGTCTCTGACTTTTAGATGTTGCATTTGTTTACTTTGATAGTACACTGGTGATCACTGTTTAAATAATTCAGAAAAATAGAAAGTAAAAGAGGAAAAATAACTTGGCTCATATTACACAAACAGATATATTTATCTTATTGTCAGCATCTTCTCTAATCTAAAATGAACAAATTCAAGATTACAAGTACACAAACTCCTTTCAATTTTTTACAGGTTAATAAACATTGTTTATTTATAAACAAATAAATAAAATTAATAAATATTTTGCTTGGAATATTTGTACTCATCATTTCAACACACTCCACAGCAGTTTTCTTTTTGTAATTCTCAATGATTTCTGGAAAAGACAAGCTAATATATTTTTAGCATATTAATTAATGTGTATTTATTTACACTAAATGTAAAATACACTTTGTTTATGCTATCTTATCAAATACAGGCCTCATAAGAAATAGTTTAAGATTAGCTGTATAATAAAAGAAGCAATATTCTTGTGTTTTTCTCACATTCCTGACAAAGATTGTACCTGGTGGCAAATGTCTTTAAGTAGGTTAATTGATAATCACATGATTTAATCACTGATTTCTTTA
>NW_022103904.1:6089244-6092537 GCF_000313985.2 Echinops telfairi
GTACTTGAGTGGAGGCCCAATGTCCTTCTGCTACCTTAATACTAAACCTATAAATGTAGGCTCATAGATCTATTTCCCCATCCTCATATATTTGCATATGTACATGTCTTTATCTAGAGCTTTGAGAAGATAATTTTATATGGATATTTATTCGTTCAACAAATGTTATTGAATCCTTACTCTATGCCAGGCACTACTCTAGAAATTGAGTCTAAAACAGTGAACCAAACCGGAAACAAACAAACAAAAAGAAAAACCCAGTAAAATTCCAGAGCTTACATTTTAGTAGGAAGAGAACTGAGATATTTAAGGTTTATTGTGCCAACCTGGCCGATGAACACATGTGGGATTAATTGAGGAGCGGAGAGATATGGCTTATGAGCCTTGCCTCTCTAGTTCTTGGGTCTCTTGCTCTCTGATGGTTGGACTAGGGTGCAGCTGCCTTAACCAGTTCCCTGCTTCAGCTGGCAAGGCTCACTTCCTGTGAGACATCCCTGAGGAGAAGCCACATGAACCTACCCTGATGCAACCCTGGGTGCTGGAGCAGCTGCGTGGAGCTCCCTGCCAGCGCTGAGATGCTTACACACACACTGATTCAGCTTTCCTCCTGCAGTCAGCACCATTGTGTGTGTTTTGTGAGATTGAGGAGGACTTTGTAGATTGGTATTGGACATATGGGCTAATGTTGGATTTATGAGCTTGGACAGCAGTGGGTTAGGATGCTTTCTTAATGTACACTTACCCTTTATATAAAAATCTTTCTTATAGACATATGAGTTTCTGTGGATTTGTTTCTCAAATGTACCCAGATTAGCCCAAGAACATAAATTCAATCAATCAATAAATAGCGTTATATATCTTGTGGTGAAAAGGGCTAGAAAACAAATATACGGTAATAGTGTACAAAGTTATTAGGGAAGGTCTCTTTGGTAAGGAGACATCTGAGTAGAGCCCTAGCAAATGGAAAAGGGTGAGACACATGAAGAAAAAGAGTGAGTTAGTTGGAAAGAGAGCATTCCAGGTGGTAGAAAGACCCTGAAGTAGCCCTTTCTTGATCTTCCTGAAACTGAGGATTAAAGGGAATTTCAGCACATAGCGGATGGTTGTAGAGGCTCTCTCTAGATGGTTGTATATGGCTACTCTCTCAGAGAGTTTCTCTGGTTTACATATGGGATTTAAAGACAGAATTTTGTAGCTCCTGATATAACCTTAATTCATCAATAAGTACAGGACTGCAGAGAAAAGAAAAAAACATTTCTTGTATCCTTGGGCATCTTGATGACAAACAATCAAGTGACACTTTATATAGGAAATACTAACACTAAAATATTAGGTAATGTACTTGTTTTATTTATGTACAAATTAAAAAAGTCATCATGTGTACCTTCTCTGAATACTTGAGAAAATTTGTAAATAGAAACAAAACCAACCCACTGCCTACATTGATTCTCATAGTGGCCCAATATAGGGTTTTTGAGACTATAGATCTTTATGGAAGTGGACAGCCACATCTTTTTCACCTGGACTTTGTGGTTAGCAGCCCAATACCTAGCACAGAGTGTCCATAGAAACTTGGGTTACATATTAATTTTGTTTTGTACATTATTTTGGATAGATCAAGAGTAGCAAACACCACTATAATGT
Source organism: Echinops telfairi (assembly GCF_000313985.2). NCBI lineage: Eukaryota > Metazoa > Chordata > Mammalia > Afrosoricida > Tenrecidae > Echinops > Echinops telfairi. Next base: position 6,090,889 of record NW_022103904.1, read on the forward strand.
CCCGAAAGTAAGTTAGATGAGTGAATCAGGTTGAACCAAAGATAGTAACGAGTCAGCGAGATGGTCGCCTTGGAAGTAGAACATCATAATTAATTTTTACAGTGTCCTTTGAAGGGAGAGTGTAGATTTAATAGAAATAAATGCTGCAAGATTTATGGATACAAATGATTTTAATACACTTATTGGATCTTCATCTGTGGTGTTGAATATTTGTGTTGTTCTTGTTGTTTTAGGGTATGGTCAGACAGGTCCAATGTCTCAACGAGCTGGTTATGATGCAGTTGCTTCTGCTGTTTCTGGTTTGATGCACATCACAGGGCCTGAGGTAGGTATTCATCTTTAGAATATTGCTAAATTTCCAATGATGTATTAAAAGGCATTTCCCACTTCATTGTCATATAGACTTAAATTTGAGTTAATTTTTTCAAAGCAACAGTGAAAGTGATGGATTTTATTGAAGTAAAATGGAAGTCTTTGTTACAATAAATGTCAATTAAACACTAATGATCAAACACCAAAAAGGGTTGTGGCATGCTATCAAGGATATCAAAAATTAAGAAAACAATAGGTCATTGAAAGGACGGCACAGAAAGAAAAGAAAAAACTGGATATCATAAGACTCTGAAATGTATTTTTGAATAAAGAGTAGCTAATAAAGTGCAGACAAAAAAGATTATGTGAAAGAGAAAACAGAAGATTTCAAAGGGAAGCTCAAGAAGGCATAGTAAAGTATAATAATGAAATGTGAAAAGATATGGAATTAGAAACTCAAAAGGGAAGAACATGCTTAGCATTCTCAAATGGAAAAAACCACAGAAAAAATGTGAAGTATTCTGTGTACAAAATACTGAACAACATAGGAATTATTAAAAGAATGAATACACAGTCACCGTACAAAAATAATTGGCTGTTATTCATCCATTTTATGAGGTAGCAGGAGATTGAAGAACTGATTGCAGTGAAGGAAGAGGTCCTAGTTATATCAAAGATATTGACAACAAAAGAAAACAAGACAAAAACACATATACACACAAACCAAATGACAACAATGAAAAAACCCTAGGAATTGATAGACTATTAATTGAGATGCATCAACAAATGTATGCAAGGCTGGAAGCATTCATTAGACTATACCAAGAAATTTGAAGACACCTACCTGGCCAACACACAGAAAAAGATACATATTTGAGTCCATTAAAAAAAATTGATCCAAAAGAATATGAATATTATTGAACAATATCATTAATATTGCGAGTGTTAACTAAAGATAATTAATAGATTGACAGTGGTAAGCCAAGAGAAATGCTAGGAATTCAAACTAGATTTAAAAGAGGACACATGGGGGACATCCTTACTGAGATCATATAGTTCTTGGCTGACAGAAGATAATATCAGAATGAGTTTGCCCGTGCTTTATAGACTACGCATTCAACTGGGTGGATAAAAACAAATAATCAATAACATTGCAAAGATTGGGAATTCCAGAACATTGGATTGTGCTATCTGCAAACTGTGCATAGACCATACCTAGTCCATCTATGTGACGTACAGATAATTCAAGAAAGTGGAGTGTATGATGAGCATGGCAGCAGTACTGAAGGAAGAGTCATTAAGACTTAGCAATAGGCAGATGACCATTCTTGCTGAAA
>NW_022103904.1:6092708-6094856 GCF_000313985.2 Echinops telfairi
ATAATGAAGTTATTATGAATTTTATTTGACTTGTATCCGAAATGAACATGCATAAAAAGGAGCAGTCAAAAAATCAAATAACACATTTCATTGGGCAAATATGCTGTAAAAGACCTCTTTAAAGTGTTAAAAAGCAAAGACGTCATCTTGTGAACTAAGGTGAACCACGGCATTTTCAATCAATTCAGATGCATGCAATGGTTAGACAATAAACAAGGAAGCCCAGAGGAGAAATGATACATTGGAATGATGGTATTGATAAATGATATTGAATATACTATGAATTTCTAGAACATAGACACTTAGTCTCATGCACGTCTGGCATTTTATTAGCTAGAACCAGCCCTTAAAGAAGGTTATCATTCTTGGTAGAGAGTCTGTGGAAAAGAGGAAGACCCTGAAACAGAAGGATTGACACGGTGATTGTGAACTCAAAGCTATCAATGATGATGAGAATAATGCAGGACAAGGCACTGTTGTATGGAGTTGTACATGAGTTACTATGCATCAGAACCAATTATCCAGCATCTAACAATAAACCGCAATATGGTCTCAGAAAATAATTATATACCTAACAAAAACCAATAGATCAAATGATCAAAAAAGTCAGCATTTATATTATTGGTGGTTGTGGTAGTTACATAAGCTTGTGTCAATTTGAGAGGATTATGAGTGAAGGAGTCTCGGCTGTCAATCAGATCATAGCCAATGCGTGGACAAGGCCTTCTACTGAGATTTCTGGGAAATCCTGTATTCCTTCTTGGAGGCGGGAGACACTGTCTCTCTCAGTTCACTCCCTGGGAGACTGCAACTGACAAGACACTTGGAACTAAGCTAGTGCCCTGAGCTGGAGCAGTCACATGGACCTATTCTGATGCAGCTCTTAGTGCTGGAGAAGCAATGTGGAGACCCCTGCCAGTGCTGAGATACTTACCAGGCCACTGGGCCCAGAAGGCTTCCATCCCACTGGCCTACGATCTTCCTGCATATGGTATCATTGCATGTGTTTCGTGAGTCATAAGAGGACTTTACAGATTGGTATCAGATATATAGGCTAATATCGGACTTATAGACTAGATCTGGACTGGGATAGGATGTTTCTCAATATTTAACTGCTCTTGTGTATAGACCTTTTTTCTCATTCACATATGAGTTTCTATGGATTTTTTTCTCAGACCTTTATGCTATGTAGAAATATTCATTCTGTGAAGCAGAGTGGCTGGCTACACTGACTATAGATGTATGTTTCTAGGCAGAGTGACTTTTTTTGATTTGTATATATAATAGAAGGCTTTATTTTCTTTTGTAATATTGTAAGTGATGAAATATTTCAAAATATGCTACTTAAAGCCTTAGATATATTTGTGTCTGATCTCTCATATGCATTAGACTCTGACAACACTTGAATAGTTGGACTCGTTATAACACTTTTCAGTGATGGTAGGTGGTAAAGTTCCTAAAAAGCGCATAGATGATCAGAGTATTGCTATTTCAATAAAAATCTCCTAGAAAATAGACTATTGGAGAAAACAATATGAATAATGTATCTTTTTAAATAAATTATTTTATTGTAGGCTCTTACAATTTCTTTTTTTAAATTTTTTTATTTAATTTTTAAAATTTTTTTGGCTCTTACAATTTCTCAACATTATCTTTCTTCTTGAGCCCTTTGATTTCAGCTCCTCTTTTTCCCCTCCCTCTCCCACCCTACCATCCCTGCAAAACTCTTAATATATTATATTATATATTATTATTATTTATACATATCTTACACCGCCCATTTTATCACTTCACCTAGTACCCTGGTATTCTTCCCCTGAGGGGAGTTATTCTGCTGTCATTGCTATCCATTTCCCTTCCTGCCCTTCCTCCCCCTTCCCTTCCCTTATCCTCCTGGAATCTTTACTCCCATTACTGTTTCTGAGGGGGGTTGTCTTTTTTGAATTCTGTATATGGAAAGCTCTCGTCTGTGCCACTGTCTGTACACCAGTCTAGCAGAAAGTGAAAGATTGGACTGAGATCATAATACTGGGGGAGGAAGGACTAAAGAACTAAAGGAGTATTGCCCCTTTGGAAAGTAAAAGAAATAGAGGAAAAAGCTAGGAGGCAAAGGGCCTTTATAGAGGTCTAAATAAAGGCATGTACATA
>NW_022103904.1:6096199-6108284 GCF_000313985.2 Echinops telfairi
GGTATGTGAGAATAATGAAGTCAACATATGTACTAATGTGCTGGACACAAATGATATATGTACGGATTGTGATGAGTTGTATGAGACCCTAATAAAATGATTATTTAATTAAAAAAAGCCTTGTGTACTAGATTTACCCAATGCAATGTGTCCTATGATCACTTGACTGCTGCTTCCATGAGAATTGTGGATGCAAGCATGACCAAATTCTTGACAACATCATTTTTTTCTCCCTCCATTTATCATGATGTTACTTACTGGTCCAGTTGTGAGGATTTTCGTGTGCTTTACATTGAGTTGTCCTCCATACCAAAGGCTGCAATCTTTGATCTTCATGAGCAAGTGCGTCAGGTCCTCCTCACTTTCACCAGGCAAGGTTTTGTAATCTGGATATCTCAGGTTCTCAGTAAGCCTTCCTCCATCCTGATACCACACTCTTCTTCAAATAGTTCAATTTATCAGCATATAGAGGGAAAAGTATGGTGAGAGAATACAACCCTGACACACAACTTTCTTGATATTAAACCATGCAGACTGATTTTTATTGTAACTGCATCATGCTTATGTATGATACTTAAAATGATATGGCTCCATTACATTTACTCCAGTGTAAGGTTTACTGATTGCCACAAGTGAAGTGAAGTTGGTATGGTGGAAATTGCCAGCTGTTTGTATGAGATATTTTAGAATAGGTATTGCTTCTTATTCAGCTTTATATCCAAGTGCCCAGTATAACAGGTATTCTTAAATTTAAAAATAATACTTTTTTTAACTCATAAAAATCTGTAAAATATATTTATGGCTTTGCCTGAATCTGTTGGAGAGTATTTTTTTATTATGCCATGAATAAATTAAATATAAATGTCGCTCAGGTCAGGTTAGGACTTCAAGAAGCAGTTGGATTTGACTTACTGGGTGCATTGAAAGATAGAATTAAGAAGGGCTGACACCATCTGGGTTAGGGAGGTTCTCTAGAGAAACAAAACCAGGACACTTCTGAATATCTACATTTCTAGATCTATATCTATGTAAAAGGATAGATTTATATAGCAAGAGGGAATACAACAGCTAATTCGTCCACACAGCAGTAGAGAGGGCTCAGTCCAACTCATTTTCGTCAGACAGTTAATGTACTGAAGGTTCTTCCTACTCATGCTGGCTTGCTGCTCCAAGGTCAAGGAAGCAGACAGTTATGTGGCTTGCGGGAGGTATGGAGTCTGCTCACATGAACATAGTTGGTCCACAGGCAGGAGACACAACAAGGTGGTGCAGCAATAGCAGGAGAATGAGTTGTTGAGGTCAACCAGTAGCGCAGCAGCTGTAGGGAATCTGGTTGCGATGGGGCCTCAAGACATAGCAATACACAGCACGACATGCTCCACCACCATCCATGGGTTGGTTCGGCCCACATGTAGCAGCACATGGTTGAAGCAGAGCAGCTAACTGAGGCAGCAGTGTGCTGGTCGGAGAGTAAGAGGCCAGCGTCTGAAGAGCCATTTATCTTGGTTACCTTCCAATGAAGCGTACGACCTCATTGACAGGCTACACTCCACACATGTTCCTATGGGAGCCATGTTGGCACTAAAAGCCTAAGGATCCCACCTTCCTAGAGGAGATCACTGAGGAAGCAAAGTCAGGGGAGCGAGAATGAACCTGGCATATTTTGGGAAAAGCCCTAAGTTTGTGAGAGAAGAGCTGAGGGTTAAGATTTCAGAGGATTGGGAGAAGGTGGGTTGAGGCCATCTATTGGAGAATCTTCTGGGTCAGCTAACAAAGTAGGCATGTTTTCTGCTCATGATGAAAGTTAGGGAGGCTTTTCAGAAGGGGAGTAACTTGAAAGCTGTGTTTCATAACATTAGTTTGACCCAAATGTGTAGGGTGTATTAAATCAAGTTTGCAAGCTTTGCTTCTTAGATATTTATCTTTCCTTTTAAAACTAAAGAAAAATAATTACACAAAGAGAAAATGTTTCTACCTTTCACACTGACCCCGCAATATTCAATCCCTGCCCTAACTCCAGCTTATTTTTCTTCATAGCTCTCATATTCATATATGACATTACACTTTATTCTTATTAGTTCATTATCCACCTCTACCTCTAATATATAAGCTCCAAGATGCAGGCTCTTTGCCTTGGGTCTTACTGTGTCTCCAGAATCAAAAATAATGCTTGGTGCATTGTAAGCACACAGAAAATACTGCCTGAATTTATGAGTAAATATGTTTTCAAAAGAAAGAAGCCTCAATTATTTCAGTGAAAATAAATATAAAGGAATTTAGGGAAAATAGGTACTTAGTTTTTCTCTACCCTTCATGGATTTGTTTGTTTATTGACTTGAATACTTTTACCAGTCAATTCAGACTCATAGAGACCCTACAGGAAGAGTAGAATTGCCCTGTGAGTTACCAAGATTATAATCTTTACAGTAGAAAGTCTCATCTTTTTCCCTCAGAGAGGATGGTGGTTTTGAACTCCTGAACTTGCAGTTATTAACCTAGCAGGTAACCCACTACACCACCAAGGTCGTGTTTTATCCTTTATGTCCTGGTTGTTTCATCAGCTCTCTTCAGCACAATCTGTCACTTCTTCTCTATGCTGCTATATATTTTTGTTTATGTTGCTAATTATTTATCTGTCTGGCTCCCTTTTTAGAATATAGTGGTTTAATCCAGGAAGAGAGTCTTTGAGGCACTTAACATTTTTGTGCTGTAGAACATTTTTTAGTTGTAATACAGAGTTGGGGTTCATTGATGATGTGCTACCTAGGAATTTAGAACCTTTGATTGTTTCAGGACTGATTAAAATGAAATGTGACAATATGACTTTTATACACAGCAGCAATAGTTTTGTCTTAGAATAATGTACTAAATATGGTTGAGGGCAGAGAAAGCCTGATAAGTATAATATTGAGTATATTCTCATCTTGTTATTGTCGCTGTTAGTTGCAGATGGGTTAATTTAGACATATGGCGGCCCCAAGTATGCAAAGTAGAACTACTCCATACCTTTTTCAAGGCATTTTTCAGAGGCGCCTCTGGGCGAGGTTGAACTGCCAATTTTTTGGTTCTTAGAAGGAGCCCTGGCGGCTTAGTGGTTATGCTTTGGACTGCGATCTGCAAGGTCTTCAGTTTGAAACCATTAGTGACTCCATGGGAGAAAACCAGGGCTTTCTACTCTCGTAAACCGTTATAGCCTCAGAACGCACAGGGGCAGTTCTCCTCTGCCCTGTAGGAGCTCTGAGTTGACATCAACTAATTGGCAGTGAGTATGGTTTGGTTTGGACTTTGATTGGTGGCTATAAATCTCTTCTTCTAGGAGTCAGTCAGAGGCACTGACTTGCAGATTTGTTCTTATTTTTCCCTGACCTATTGACATCGCAAATGAAGGAGGAACTAGAACTAGGAGACTATTTCTGAAAAGAAAACATGGAAATAAATAGAACATTTTCTAATTATTTCTTAAGACAGTCCTTAAAATATCCCAATTCCCTAATCATTCATTTGATTTTCTCTCAGTCTTATCCCACTTAAACTCCTGAGGACAGCGGGTAGATGATATTTTGGACATCTTACTGTGGGAGCCAACTCAGACGGATTTAGATGGCATTTACTCACTAGACAAGAAAATTAGGTGATTGGTGCATTAGAGTATCCTTGAATGTTTGTAGTAGGGCCTACTTTTGAATTTTGTGGGATCTCTGAATAGATTCTTCCAGTCACATTTTGAAAACGTTTGTTTTAGGTTTTTCTGAGCAGTAAAACCATGTTTTGCTGTAGGTACAGTAGATTGTGACAATTCCCTTTAATTGCACAGAATACATCATTCCATATCAGGACCAATAATTCCTTGACTGTAACTGTAGAAATGACAAGTCAACATACAAATTTAAATGATGTGTTCACTAGTACTAGTGTTTGTGCCCCGGTGGTGTTGGATTGCTAACTGCAAGGTCAGCGGTGCTTTCTACCCTGCAAAGATGGTGATCTCAGAAACCCACAGAGGCAGTTCTCGCCTGTCTTAACAGGTTGCCAGGAGTCAGAATCCACTCAATAGCAGTGAGTTGGTTGCTTGAGTGATTGTTAGGGAGCCCCGTGTGTGTAGTGGGTTATGGGTTGGGCTTTTAACCACAAGGCCAGTAGTTCAAAACCACCAACCACTCTGAGGGAGAAAGATAAAGCCTTCTTCTACTATAAAGATTTACTTATGGTCTTGGAAACTCACAGGGGCAGTTCTACTCTGTCCCTACAGGGTTATGTTGAGTTCAAATAGACTCAATGGAAGTGAGTTTTTTAGTGATTGTTGAAAAGGAGACCAAAAAAAATCTTAATATTGAATTTATAATAAAATTATATATGAAGTCAAAATGGTAAGAAAAATAACAAATATTTTGTTAAAAATTCCTCATTTATGGTTTCACTTGGACCATTTGATCTTTCTAATCTGTGCAAGTTAATCTATTAAATTTTTTATAATTAGTAAAATGGGATAATATTGATATACAGAAAGGATTATTATTGAACATTACATGTTTCAATATATGTTAAAGTATGTTAAAAATGTGAAATGCTTTACAAACATTAATGAATATGTAAAGGACTTGAAAATATCTTTTTACCCCAACAGTTTTATTGGCAAGTAATTTACATATCATAATTCAATAGGTCAATCAATCATATCAAGGAGAATTGTACAATTACCCCCACATCAATTTTAGAGAACCCCCATGGTTAAATTGCCTCTAAGATGAGTTATGCAATCACAATCTATTCTAGTGCTCCCTTCCCCCTCCCACTTTCATTTTTTACTCCCCAAATCCGTTTACCCTCCCTATCATCGACCCCCTGCCCCTGTATTACCTATAACCCCTGTATAAGTTGTGCACATGGCACATCCTGGCTTTCTGAAAATGAGGAAGACTTAAAATACTTGCTGATGAAAATCTAGGACTATAGTCCTCAATATGGACTATAACGCAGTGTAAAGAAAACCAAAATCCTCACCACAGGGTCCATAGAGAACATGATAAATGGAGAGAAGATTGAAGTTGTTAAGGACTTGCTTTTGCTTGGATCCACACAGCCAAGGTTCGTGGAAACAGTGGTTAAGATATCAAATGGCATGTATTTACAAATCTGCACAAGACCCCTCTAATGTGCTGAAGATTAAATCATGTGTGAACCAAGCCATACTATTTTTAATCACCTCATATGCCTGTGAATATTGGACAGTGATTAAGAAAGATCAAAGAAGAACCGGTACATTTGAATTATGGTGTTGGTGGAGAACATTGAAATGACCAGAATAACAGACAAGTCTGCCTTAGAAGAAGTCTATTAGAATGCTCTGGAGAAGTGAGGCTGGCAGACTCTGTCTCATGTACTTTGAGCAGGTTATTAAAAGAAATCAGTCCCTGGAAAAAGACAGCATGCTCAGTAAAGTATAGGGGCAGCCAAAAAGTAGACTCTCAAGGAGATGGATTGGCAGTGGTTATAGCAATGGGTCAAACATAACAACCATTGTGAGGATGGTGCAGGACCAAGCAGTGTTTTGTTCTGTTGTGCATAGGGTCATTATGAGTCAGGGCCAACCTGATGGCACCTAAAAACAATAAGCAGTGAGAATAACTTTTTGGTTTTTATTTTATGTTGTGGTTAAAACCATCTAATTGTGGTATTCCTGTTATCGCAGCAGTAACTAGCTGAGACAGAAGGAACTTCCACATCCTGCAATGTGGAAGAGGCAGTGAATTCAGGTTCACTTGATTTGGGAATTCATTTTGACTTTCAACCAGTGATTGTAACACTTTACAGTAATTATTCTTGTTCCTCAGTTTCTTTATCTCTAACAATGATATAGTACACAATTGCTAAGACACTTATTTTAAAAAGCACTATAGTACATCAAAGGACCTTATCAATGATGTAAACAGACAACTTACAGAGCATGAGAAAGTAGGGCTTAATATCGGAAATTTATAAAAACTATTGCAACTTAACAACAACAACAACAACAACAATCCAATCAAAACATGACCAAATGTCCAACGTGCATCAGAGGGGAGATTAACTGACAAAGTTTTAACCGTTCAAGCCATGATTATCCCTTTGGTCTTCTACAGTCATCTCTCCAATACAGTATGTTTAGTAACTACTTTCCTCCCATCCCTCTATTGTGGATAGAGGGAGATCACTGGAGGCTTATTTCCTATGTAGTACCTACGAATGTATCTTGTGCTCCCACGGTCATCCATAGATGTCTGTAAACCGGATTCTCAAAATTTAGGATCTGATAATATTTCCTCTACGGCTTCGGATTATATGATTTACAATTCACTGACTGATATTGGTGTGCTTCTTCCATGTGGACTTGGTTGATATCTCACTTAGATGGCTGCTTGTTTGGAGACAAACCTTTAAGACCTCAGATGCTGTTTTATCTGATAGCTGGGAACCATCTAATTTTTTCACTATTTTGCTATAGCACCATATCTTCTGTGTTCCCTTCCTGAGGGTGAGTATCGAGCAGGGCAATGATGTAAGAACTAATTGTTCTTAAGTTGGAGCTAGTATTTAGTGGGAGCCCAACACCCATTCCTGGACCTATGTTGGACATGATCTGGTTTTTAGCATTTTCTGTATTTTTTTTGTTTGTTCATATTGGGATTTATCTCAGTTGTGTTATGTCATTGGGGGTCACCCTCTTGAATTTGTGTTACATATTTTTCTGTTTTTTGGTATATGACCCCAGGATTGATACACCTATAGGTACAGCAAATAGAATAAATAAAATAAGAGTTTCTGTAGGGGTGGGGTGGGGTGGTACAGTGGTGGTGGTGGGGACTAGGGGTAAAAGGGAGCTGATGTCAAGGAGTTCAGGAAAAGAATGCTTGGAAACTGACTGTGGTCGCAATTTGTACAATACTGCTTTATGTGATGGACCTATGGAATGATGATATCTGTATTAACTCCCAATTTTTTTAAAAAAGGAGGCAAGGTGAGGTAAATAGCCAGCTTGGTAAAAATCTCCTGGTAGAGAGCAAGGAAAATGTTTTTGCTGTGAAATATTTGTATTAAATAGTTGGAAAACAAAAACAAAAAGAGGACAAAGGACTATTTTATGGAATAACATATACAAGTGGTCAATAAACATATGAAAAGGTGCATGTCATGAGATTGCAATAAACAACAATGGAGTGGATATATCTGACCACCTCTGGCTTTCCTAGTCCCACAAGGCAGGGTCAGACATATCTCTACATTCCATCCTTCTTTCTCTATTCTGATACCAACCTTGCCTCCCATGCCACTCTACATCTGTGTTGGCCACACAGAGCTCACAGACAATACTCACAGTTAAGGGGGCTTAGGGAAGGAAGTTCATAGGTTACCACAAGTTGGGATTGGTTTCCTCGGCCAGCTGCCAAGTCTCTCTCCCGTTCTCAGCCTCTCAGTGCATGGTAGCTCAGGCTCTGTCTGGTTCGCAGTCTCTCAGCCATGTGGTCCTTAGGCCTTTGTCTCCATGGACCAGGAAGCCAGCCTGCTTGTCACTCTGTACCACTGGCCCATCATCTCGGGCCAGATGAAGAGTCTTGGCACTGCTCCTCTGAGTCTCTGTGCTAGTGTCTGATGCGTCTAGTCAACGTGGTTCTACCACTTCAGATGGAGCACTTGGACAAGGTCTTCCAAGCTCCTGGGCTTTCGCTCCTCTTTCCTCAAAGACGGTTTATCCTTGTAGCCAAGGGTGAGGTAATGGAAACTGGCCAATCCTCTCTACTAGTGCTATACATGCCGTTTGCGTAGTCACACCCTGTCATCGAGTGGGACTTTGATTGGGTGGGAATTAGAGGGACTTGGATAGAAGCACCATATTAAGACTTTTCACTCCAGAACAGCAATATTAGGGAAATGAGAATCAAAACCACAGTGAGGTTCCATTTCACCTCCACTGAAATGGCTAGTACTAGACAAACGAAACAACTAATTAGAAAGAGGAATTTAGCTTGATACATGTTATGAAATAAATGAGCCTTGAGAACAGTATTCTAAGGGACAGATACAAAAGGAGGGTGGACACTATGATTTAACTTAAATATGATAGATTAGGCAGACATAAAAACCAAATTAGATAAATGGTTACCAGGACTGAGAGAGGAGGGTATACTGAGTTTCTGTTGGAGTGATGAAAAGTTTTGGAATCAGACATTAGAATGGTTGTACAACATTCTGAATGTAACTAATGTCGTTAAACTATGCAATTAAAAATGGTTAAAATGACAAAATAATCAACCTACCAGATAATCAAACAAACAAAAACAAACCATACTGTAGAATGTGAAGTATTATACAGGTCTAACAATTTAAGCTGTACTTTAGGATTTGGAAGAGCAGAAAGTTTTAGTTTATTATTAAAAAGCAGTTCATTATATTAGATGATTTTTCATTTACCTGGGCTCCTGAGAATGGCACACATTTGTTTCTTTTGAGTTTCTATCTCATGTGCTAAGTTCAATGCAATTTAGAGACTGGAGAATCTTTTCTCCCTGGTCTTCTCACGTTAATATTTTTGTCTTTCCTCCTTCTAGGCTCCAATGGTCATGTGTTTGGCCTCTGGCTTGTGCTTTGTTGAGATGGAGCTGGAGGTGTATGGGTGGGAATTTAAGTATTTTAGTCCATGATGAAGAAAAATGATTTTCCTGGTACAGTGTCTAAGGAAAACATCTAAAGACATTTCTCTTACTGATATTTTTGAGCAATGGAGTTGATTGTGACTTATAGTGACCTTATGGATGTATGGTGTAGAACTGCCTCATAGAGTTTTTCAGCTCGTAATCCCTAGGGCAGCAGATTGCAACATATTTTCTCCATTAGGTGGGTTTGTACCACCAATGTTTTGATTAGTAGCCTAGCACTTAACCATTGCACCACCAGAGCACTCCTCATTTACAGCTAAAATTTAGTGTATCACAAGGTAAGTGTTGATTTCTTGGTCTTGTTTGCCAGAAAGGAGCAGACTGCCACTTAACACCTGCTACTTTGCCTTGCTTCTCTACCTTCACAGTGATAAGAGGATTGAATTATAAAATCCTTTCAAATTCTAAAATTATGTGACTTAGGTTGGATCATGCTATAGTGTCACTGAAGTAAATAGGTGATTGATTTTGTTTTTCTTATTTACAGGTAAGAACTTAAAGGCACCTGGGAGTAGAATTGTCCAATGTTACGTTCAGTGTTTTAGCCGTTACCTGGTTTTCCTCCATGTGTGAAGTGTAACTTGGGGACAATTACATATGAATATCACCATAAGCATATTTTTAGCATCAGCAAGTGGTTTGAGTAAATTGTGTGTTTGAAAGAGAAGGTTCAGTCATCATGTGGTTCCAAAGTTAGTTCCCAGGAAGTGTGAAGCTGGGGAGGAACTGACTGTTCCGTGTGTGTACACTAAAGCCTCATCGAATCTGAATATACCATTCTTTCTCTGTCCTTTGTCATGCCTACCATAGTGTCTTTTATCCCCTTATTAATTAAGGCTGAAGGACCCCTGATGGCACTACCTGGTAAATGTTGGATTGCTTAATGTTGGATTGGAGGTTCAAACCCACCAGCTGGATAAAGCTGAGGCTGTCTGCTCTTGCAAAGATTTGCAGTCTTGGAAACCTGAAGGAGCAGTTCTCCTCTGTCCTTTAGGGTCGCTATGCATGAGAATCTGTGAAACAGCAGAGTTGGGTTACTTAGCAATGATAAGCATAGGTTAAGTGCTTGCCTACAAACGGAAAGATTGACTGATCAAACCCACCAGCCGCACCACAGGGTAAACACGTGGCAGTATTACTCTGTGAAGATTACACACTCAGAAAGTGTGGGAGTAGCTCTACTCTGTCCTATGAGTTCCCTGTAGTAGCAAGTGACTTGATGGCAAAGAGTTTCATTTTAGAATTAAGGCTGCACATCATTCTTATGTCAGTTCCCACAATCAGAAAAACTTACTTTTCCATGATGGTTTTCTCAGATTGACTTCATTTTTTTAATGCCATGCCTATGAACCAAGTCTATTAATTCAAATTTGTAATTATCTCTTGATACCATCACTTCTTTTCTGGCCTTGATTGGGATCCTCAGCCTCCCTCTTTCCCCTTAACATTTGCTAATAAAAGCCTTCTGATTGGTTTCCAGTGTCACTCCAGTATCTTATAAAAACCTCTCACTTTTGGAACCATTAATATCCATAACATTTTCTTTAATATACTTTTTCTCATTGAATTCTCCTAAAAAAGAAAGTACATATTATCCATGTTTGCCAATTGGGGAAAAACAAAAACAAACAAAAACTTAGACAGATTAAGAACTTTCCAAAGATTATGCGATTAGCCAATGAAGGTCTCATATTTCAGAAAATAGTTCATTAAAACAGTTCATGTTTCAGTTTAAAACAAAATTATTGATAATAGTGAATTACTAGGTAGGAAATTAAAACATGGCAGAGTCATAGGAACATTTAAGGATTTTTTTATTTTGGCAATACAGCAAACCCATTTTTAAAAAGAACATTTTAATATTTTTGAAGCAATTCAGGAGGCATGGTGGCACAGTGGGTTAAGCTGTGAGCTTCTTACCACAAGGTTAGCACCTTGGGAGAAAGATAAAACTATTGTCTTCCCTAAAGACTTATAGCGTGGGAAAACCAATGAAGCAGTTCTCTTTTGTCTTATAGAGTTGCTGTGAGTTAGGATCAACTCTGCAGTAATAGGTTTGGTTTTGGTTTGATGAAGTAATTAGGAGGAGTAATAATAATAGAGAAACATGCTTAGTGACTTTTCAAATTTATGCCTGTTTATAGAGCATCTGGCAGAACAAATTTATAGTTTCTTACGTACGTATTGACCAAAAAAAGGTTTTAAGTATAACTTAGAAACACACATGAATTTCCGTTTCCTTCTTCGTCTTTTTAATTTTTCCTATTTCATTCAGCAAACTCTAAAAGTGGTGCTAAGAGTGGATCTGGAGAAATGAGTGAAGGTGCTAAATAGCCTTTCATTGTGTTTGGGAAGTTATTTTTAAATTTTCCCCAGTTTTTTTAATTTTGGAGACTGTGATGATAGGAAATGAAATTTTACATTTACAGGTAGTTGTGGCTTTGTTTATTTTCCCTTCTCTAGATTTCAATTAAAAGTTAATAAATGTTCTAAAACATTTGTACCTTTTCAAATTGAGTCATATTTTACCTTTTAAAGAAATAATTCAAGTGTTCCCTTTTAAAGTCTTTGTTTTGTAATATTTTCAGACTTATGAAGATCTTGCAGAGTTAAAAGAGTGTTATACTTTTTGTCCAGTTTCCTTTAATATTAACACCTACAAAACCATACTACAGTGATCAAAACTAAGACATTAATACTGGTATAGGGTTAATTATGGTTCAGAATCAACTTGAAGGCATTTAACAGCACCATAATGCTATTAACTAAACTATGCACTGTATTCAAATTTTAGTGCTCAGGGTTTGCTTTCAGTTGATTTATGAGTGCTTCAACAAATAGGATTTGAGAGTGTAACAAAATAGCATCAAGAACAGTGATCAGGACTTAAATAGTCAACACTTGATTTTCAGAAGGTTATGAATGACAGTGGGAGCCCAAAATTCACTTGCAGGTTCCAGTCACATGTATTAGGCTTCTGACCATAGACCAGATTGTGAATAATCTTGTATGATGCAGAGTGCTGTGTTTTTTAAAAATCATTTTATTAGGGGCTCAGACAACTCTTATCATAATCCATACACACATCAATTGTGTAAAGCACATTTGTACATTCATTGCCCTCATCATTCTCAAAACGTTTCCTCTCCACTTAAGCTCCTGGCATTAGGTCCTCATTTTTTCCCCCCCTTCCCCGTTCCCCCCTCCCTCATGAACCCTTGATAATTTATAAATTATTATTATTTTGTCATATCTTACACTGTCCGACATCTCCACTCAATCTCCAGCTTCATTTGTACCACCAAGACCACATTTTCCATTTATTATTTGTTTTGGCTTTCCCATTCCAGTTGCCTATAGTTATCAATGCATCTTGATTTATTTCAGATGATGAC
>NW_022103904.1:6127351-6128700 GCF_000313985.2 Echinops telfairi
ACAGTGCCAAACTAACACATAAAAACAAGGTGACAGCAACAACAATAAACAAACAAAGAAACAAACAAACAAAGGCTATGACATACAAAATCTAAAAGAAGAAGAAAAAAAAAGGAAAAATAAAAGAAAGAAGAGCCTGTAATTTGTTCAAAGTATGTTTGTGACCTTTAGGAGTGTTTTCTGGTCTAGTCTGATGGGTTGTCACTCCCTGGCCCCAAAGTCTATTTTTGATACTCCCTTGGGACTTCCTTGTTCTGTTCCCCTTGCTGTTCTATTGCACACCTTTAGTGCTTTGCCTTGGTGTAGTGGGGTCAGCTCAGTCACACATCCCATGTTGTGTCTCCAGTGTTGTCCCATGTAGGGCTATGGATGTCGCATCTTGTAGTGGGGGCAGCCATATGGTCCTCTCTGTGCATTGGCTGCTCTGAGCGGGGCTATTGTCTTCTGAGCTTCGTGGGCCAGGGTGTGCTCCACTCCCTTCTTCCCACTCCATTTGTTTCCGTCTGGGCATGGTAGGTCTGTTCCTTTAATAGACCAGAGGGTCTATTGTCATTCTCTGTGGCACACCCTTCCTTGGTGGGGGTCAGGCTGATTCTGGTTGGGGACCGGCATATAGTCTACACTTTTTATGGATTCTCTGCGTGTTACGTTGCCCTCCTGGTTTGGCGTAACATGGTGGGGTCTGTATGCACATTCCAGTTCTGTGGGGACACAACCCATACTGTCCCCCTGTGTGGATTAGTGCCCTGTTCCTCCCATGTCATCATCTCAGTTTCTCCCCCACCCCGATTCTCTCTCCTCCTTTTCCCTATCCCCTTCTTTATGTTGGACTCATATGTACCTCCCTCGGTGTATCTGCCCTCCCCCCAACTACCTATGCTTTCACCCATTTATTGTGAGATAAGTGTCTGTTCTTCTATTCCTGCCACGCTGATTGTGCTTACCTCAGGGAACTCATCTTATGCCTCTCCTTTTGAGATTGGCTTACCTCGCTTAACTTGATCCCTTCCAACTCTTCCCATGAAATGATGTGTTTCATATGATCGACTGTGCTTTTCAGTGCTGCATAGTACTCCATTGTGTGTATGTGCCAGAATTTACTAATCCACTTGTCTATCGATGGAAACTTAGGCTGAACTGTGCTGCAATAAATATTGGAGTGCAGATGACTGGTTGTGTTTTATTTGTTACCTCCTCTGGGTATATGCCCAGTAGAGGGATGGCTGGGTAGGTCAATTTCCATTTTCTTTAAGTATCTCCAGATTGCTTTCCACAGTGGCTGTACAAATCTACACGACCCCCAGCAGGGGAGGAGGATTCCTACTTCATTCCTACTTCAACCCCTCCAA
>NW_022103904.1:6129924-6131123 GCF_000313985.2 Echinops telfairi
ATGCTGATGGCAACATATGTACAAATGTGTTTGATATAACTGATGTATGGATTGTTACAAGAGCTGTAAGAGCCCCCAATAAAATGATTTACTAATTAAAAAAAAGGCTGCCAGAAGTTTCTCATTTTTGTCACATCTATTATTTATCACTCTTTTAAGGTAATTAACATGGCTTATGTAAGACCTAAGGAAAAGGAATAATTAGCACTTGAAAATGATTGAATAGATTATATAAAGGAAATGAACGAATGAATGTGTCAGCCTGATAAAATGTGAAATATGTTTTGTTGTTTTTTAAAAGATATTTTGTGCTATGAAATCTTAGAAGAATTCAAGATAATGAAAAGTAGAAACTGTCTGATATAATAATGAGTGATGGTAATGAGGATTGTAACTGGGATAGCTAACTTTTACAGAGTATTTATAGTGTGCCAAGAACTGTTGTAAAACCTTTGCACATAGACAAAAGGTTAGATTATCAAATTGGACTGATATGAGTTGGAGATGTTAATCAGCATCAAGCTTTACTAATAATTTCAAGGATACAAGCTATCAGAAGGCACAGGAGCAGCAGAGAGGGATCTTGAACATTCAGGGGCCCTTTCTTCCACTGTTAGGGAAGAACTTGCAGACCCAGAGCAATACATAAGGTTCCTAAGGAAGTGCATGGGTTATCTCACATAGAAGAAAGGTTATCGGCTGTGAAACATCTTCCTTTATGTTCAGAAAAACTCAGATCCTCAGCATGTCTCATTCCCCATATGTCTATAGCTTTTAGGTTCATTTATTATAACAACCCTAAACCAGGAACATCCTACTAAAAGTATTCTAGGGATAAGTGCCCTTCTAGTGATTATCTGTAATTTATTTGCCAGCTCTTAATGTGTATATAAGGAGATTAGACCAGATCTCTTGTTATCTTTGTTTCCCAGGAGAGCTTCCCACTCAACAGAAAAATGCTGTTGTAACCCATTCTCTAATGGAATAACTCATTCAAATTTAATTTATTGTTGTTTTTAGTATAAATAATGTGAAATATTTTTAGATGGAATTTATGACGTGTTTTTAAAAAAATCTTCTATTTGGTTTGGTTTGGTTTGATTTAGTTTGGCTGGTAGGGATACAGTGAGGAAAAAAATAAATATAAACATAGTTATACCACCAACAGATATATACAATGGCAATTTGTTCTGTTTCTT
>NW_022103904.1:6131924-6133506 GCF_000313985.2 Echinops telfairi
AAACACCTGCTTTCTACTTGAGCCCCTGGTATCAGCTCCTCATTTTCCCCCTCCCTCCCTGCTCTCCCCTCCCCTCTGAACCCTTGACAATTTATAAATTATTATTTTATTACTATTTTTGCAACAAGAATGTATTTGCTTTTGTTTTGTGTCTTTAACCTCTTTCTTACCTGTATATACTCGAGTATAAGCTGACCCGGATATCAGCTGAGGCACCTAATTTTACCACAAAAACTGCATTAAAAATGTGCTAAAAACTCGGCTTGTATACAAACGTATATGGTATACCTTTTAAAAATTGTAAATTAAATGAAGCTTTACGTTTTAGATCATCAACTTTATATACAACAGTTAAAATTACTAATCACTCCCCTTATAGTTTACCCCACCTATGCTCCTTGATCTCTCTTCTCTCTCTAGTGAACTACCATCTGCCACTTCACCCAACTTAATACCTATCGACTTCTATTTTATTTTTCCTACTTTATATTCCCCACAAACTCCGAAGTCTGTTCCCTTTGGTATGAAAGTCTTTATCTTGTTTCCCCAACCACTTGTAATGGTGCTCAAATATTATATGTATTTTGTGATTATCTAACTTCCCTCAGCATAATGTTCTCCAGGTCTACCCATGCCAGGAGGTGCCCCTCAGCATAATGTTCTCCAGGTCTACCCATGCCAGTAGGTGCCCCTCAGCATAATGTTCTCCAGGTCTACCCATGCCAGTAGGTGCCCTTCAGCATAATGTTCTCCAGGTCTACCCATGCCAGTAGGTGCCCCTCAGCATAATGTTCTCCAGGTCTACCCATGCCAGGAGGTGCCCCTCAGCATAATGTGTTCTCCAGGTCTACCCATGCCAGGAGGTGCTTTGTGTTTTCATCATTGTTTTCATAGCTAGGATAGCATTCCATTTTGAGCATGTACTGAAGTCTCATTGTCCATTCTTCTACTGGTGGGAATTTAGGTTGTTTCTATCTTATTGCTCTTGTGATCATTGCTGAAATGAAAATGGGCATGTATACATCTGTTCATGTTATGACTCTTAATGTCCTTTAGGCTATATACCCAGTAGAGGGGTTTATGAATCATATGGAATTTCTATTCCCCATTGTTTGAGGTAGCATCATTGGTTTACAAAGAAGATCATCAGTTTTACATTCAATAATCCATACAAATTTTGTTTCATTTCATTCACTGCAATCTCCTAAATGTACACTCACTTATACCTATGTATCCTTGTGTTTTCTGTTTCCCTTTCTCCTTCTTGCCTAACACTTCTGAACATAGTCCTTGGGTAAATGCTGCCCTTTTGATGGAAAATGGTTGATTATTCTAAGATGTGTGTATCTCGTAAGTGCTATTGTTCAATTATTTAAAAACTAAGCCAAGGGGTGACTTCATTTCCAGAGCTGAAGAAGAACTAGAAGTCATAGTCATGGCAGTTCCTCCAGTCTCTGTCTGACCAGTGAGCCTGGTCTCTTTTATGATTTTGGCTTTTGTCTCACATTTCCCCACTCTCTAGCTAGGACCCACAGTGTTAATTTTTTTCACAGAAGTTGGTAGTGGTAGCTGGACATTTCTT
>NW_022103904.1:6134030-6142066 GCF_000313985.2 Echinops telfairi
AAAATTTCATAACTTTCCTCCTGTACGCTCCTGTACATTTATGGATGAAAAATCCATATATGTAAAATATTCTCTGTTTAACCTATATAGATATTCATGAGTGTACTTCCACACCCATTCAGCCTGAATGTCTCTTCATGCATCTACTTGTAGATAAAAGCTATTGCAGGATTGTGTATTAAACGGTATTTACCTCTGCTGCCTTTAACTCTTGCATTCCTCCCAGGATCTTCCCCTGCCACCATCACTTTTGTTTTTTCAACAGTCCTCTCATTACTTTCCTCTTTACCCATGTTCATTCTTGTCCATTGCCCCCCCCCCCACTTTAATCTTTTTTGTATGGACCCTTTTTGTATTCAGAAGGCTGTGAATCTTTTCTCAGAATAGAGGCTTTTGTGGTGGTGGTGGTGGTTGCTTGCTGTCCATTTTGTTCTGAATGATAGCAACTCTACGGTACAGCCCAATACAACAATGCCTGTCCTACACCAGCCTCACAGTTATTGTTATGTTTGAATCCACTGTTAGAGCAACTGTTAGTCCATCTTGTTGTCTTCTACCTCTTTTTCATGGACCTTCGGCTTTACTAAGCATGCTGTTCTTCAGAGACTGGACCTTCCTGATACCATGCACAAAGTGTGCATGAGATGAAGTCTTGCCATCCTTACTTCTTAGGGACATTCTAGCTGTATGTCCACCAAGGTAGATGTGTTCATTCTTATGACAAATCAACAACACAATTCAGTCTCATCATTTCTTATGCCATCTTCCTAATTCAATGCATTTGAGAGAACTGAAGACACCATGTTGGGTCAGGTGCACTTTAGTCCTCAAAGTGACATCTTTGTTCTCTTCCATTTTGGGCAGACTTGCCCAAAGCAGCGGTTCTCAACCTGTGGGTTGCGACCCCTCTGGGGGTCTAACGACCCTTTCACAGGGGTCGCCCGATTCATAACAGTAGCAAAATTACAGTTATGAAGTAGCAACGAAATAATTTTATGGCTTGCGGTCACCCCAACATGAGGACCTGTATTAAAGGGTCGTGGCATTAGGAAGGTTCAGAACCACTGGCCCAAAGCAATACATCATTTGATTTCTTGACTGCTGTTTCCAGCAATATTGATTGGGGAGCCAAGTGAAATGAAATCCTTGACAACTTTAACCTTTGCATTGTTTATCATGATGTTGTTAACTGACCCAGTTGTGAGAATTTTTGTTTTTGGTACATTGAGCTGTAAGCAATACTGAAGTCTGAAGTCTTTGATCCTCATTAGTAAGTGCTTAAATCCTTTTTCTCTTACAGCAAGCAAAGTTGTGACATGTGCTTAATGTAAGATGTTAAGGAGCCTTCCTCTAATCTGGATGATGCATTCTTCATCACATTCTATCTCCTCTGATTATCTGGTCCAGCATACAGATATATAAGTACAGTGAAAGGCTACAACCTGATGCACACCTTTCCTGATTTTAATCCATTCAATATCCTCTTGATTTGTTCAAATGACTGTTTTATAGTCTGTGTACAGTTTGTACATTATCACTGCTAAATTTTCTGGAATTTCTATTCTTTGTAATGTTTTCCATAGTTTGTTATGATCTGAACAGTCAAAAGCCTTTACATAGTCAATAAAACACAAGTAAACATTTATTTTTTTCTTTGGATATTATCCATCTGACATCAGCAATGATATTTCTTATTTCATATCCTCCTCTGCCTGAATTTCTGATAGTTATTTGTTTATGTATTGCTGCAACCAGTTTTGAATTTCTGATAATTATTGAAATGTAAAGCGTCAACTTTGTGCTATAATAACACAGGTATTTTTATTAATAAATTAATCAATAATATATAGCATTTAGTCCATGACTATTATAAAATTCAGATATTATTGAGCATAAACATGATTTCAAAATATATGCAACCAGTATAGTAAGTATTACATGAAAAAATATATAATATTCTTATAGTGATCAGATCATACGTACTTCTAATATCACTATGGTTAGTTTGCTTTATTCATAATTGAAGAAAATTTTAAAAAATAGACATGGATGAAATTAAAGTTAAAATTTTTTCCATTTAAGTCATTAACTAGAATTCTGTCTATGGACTCGAGATTAAAAACCATTGGTTTAGATGACTATTAATTATGTTTTGCTAAATTTTAAAATGGTGGAATAACAGGGTTAATTCATTTTCAAAGTGACATTTTACCTCTTTTTAAACTGGATCTGACCCAAATTCTGTACCATATGTGGATGTTGATTTTGAATAGCAAATTTTTCGAGGATAGAAAAAGAAAATATGTTTTTTTGTGTGAAGACCATTTTCTGTGGGAAAATTACTTATAGACATAGAAGCCTCTGTTGGGAATTTCAGATTTAAATGTCATACATGGGAAAATAGTAAACTTGGAATGCTGCTTTCGAGTTTTTTATGTTAGGCACAATTAAGGAGGTATATAGAAATTAAAATTTCACGATAGTTGAAGTTGAAATATTATGTATGCGTTTCTAACAGTAGTTTTGAATCACATACAGAATGGTTTTGAAAAGGGTATAAGATTGACTGTGTAGCAATTGTACAATACTGCTTGATGTAATTAAACTATGGAATGTTGTGATATGCGCTCCCAATAAAATGACTTAAAATATTGTAAAAAGAAAAAAAGGGTATAAGAACTCTCTCCAAATGAATGATCTAGTTTCTTAACAGAAAACCACAAATATTAGGTGTGGCGAGGACCTGAAAGTATTTCTATCCCACCTTCTAATTTATTGCTGTGGTTAAGTGTAGGTACAGTGGCTACACTTTTTTTTTAAATTTTTAATTTTTATTTTATTTATTTATTTTTTTTACACTTTTGATATTTATGGGGCCTCGGTAGGGATGGCTTCATGGATGTATGACCTGTGTAGGCTTTTGGGGTCTAGGCTTTTGTTTAATTAATGGTCTGTTGCTGTCATCTTGAAGTTTTTAATAATTTTTGAACAGTTTTAAAATTTTTGTACTGGCCCTGAGCTGGAACTTTATAGGTCTCCTGATTTGTACCTAGAATGCTTTATTGTAGACTTTATTTAAATATATATATATATGAAATCTCCTTTAAAAAGATCATGGATAAATGGAATACAAAGATAATGGAATTTTTTTCATGAACATTTTGAAGTACTCTCATATAGATATCTTTTCATTTTTTTTGGAGTGTGGGTATCTATATTTTACTATTTGTTGTTTATGTAAGCTTCATGACTACAGAGACAATGTTTGTTTTTACCATAGCAGTATCCTCAAAGCTTGGCACAGTATTTGTTAAATAGCAGAGTTTCTAATCCTTTGAGATCAGTGAAAGAATTAGTTCTACCGATGGGAATGTTGCATAGCTCTTAGATTTGGTGGAAAAGATTGGTAAAAATAAAAAACCATTGACTTAAGTAAAATAGTTGATGAACAGGTGATGATAGATATTTTGGCAAACATGGACTACCATGGTGATTTGGCTTACTGTGCTACAGCTAATTCAGTTGTCGAAGGCATCTACAATTATAGTATCTTTAAATTACTGTTGTTCAATGCTATCAAGTCAATTCTAACGCATAACTACCCTATGCACAACAAAAGGAAACATTGCCTGGTCCTGCACTATCCTCACAATGATGGTTATGTTTGAGCCCATTATTGCAGCCACTGTACCTATCCATCTCATCAAGTCTTCCTCTTTTTCAGTGACCCTTCATTTTGACAAGCATGATGTCCTCTGCAGGGACTGGTCTCTCCTGAAAACATCCAAAGTCTTGCCATCCTTGCTCCCAAGGAGCATTCTGGCTATACTTTTTCCAAGACAGATTTAATTGTGGTCTTAGCAGCCCGTGATAATTTCATTATTTTTTGCCAACATCAAATTCATAATTCAAAATTGATTTCTCTTTGTCTTACTTGTTTAATGTCCAACTTTCAAATGCATACGAGGCTGTTGAAAATACCATGCCTTATCTTAGGCACATCTAGATTCTCAAAGTGACTTTGTTCTTCAACACTTTAAAGAGGTCTTTTGCAACTGACTTGCCCAATGCAAAGCCTTGTGGAATTTCTTGAGTGCTGCTTCTGTCATCAATGGTTGTGTCTCTAAGCAAGATGGAGTCCTTGATCACTTCAAATTTTTTCTACATTTGTCATGCTGTTGTCTATTGGTCCCACTGTGAGGATTTGGGTTTTCTTTACCTTGAGTTGCAATCTATACTGAAGGCTGCAGTCATTCATTTTCATCAGCATGTGATTCAAGTCCTCTTTCAGCAATCAAGATTGTGTCATTTGCATATTGCACCTTGTTAATAAGCCTTTCTTTAATTTTTATGCTACATTTTTGTAATCTGGCTTATCAAACTATCTGCTCAACATTCAGATTGGATAAGTGTGGTGAAAAGATAACAGCCCTTATGCACATCTTTCTTGATTTTAAATTATTTACTCTTGTTCTTTTTGGATCATCCATGCACTGTCTTTGAGTAATAAGAATTTACTGTACTTTATTTTCCATATACTTTCACATCTACTATTTTATAAGATCCTCATACTAACCATTTGTGGTGGGTTTCTAGGGCAGAGATTTATATTTTACTGTCAAGGAAACCAAGGCTAAGTAAGAGAGTTGAAGTCACCTGTTGCTTCAGCAATAGAGTCACAGGAAGAACTCAGGCTTCTAACATATTGGCTGATTCTTTCCTTTTCTTTTTTATGGAGCAAAAAGCTTTGGGAGACATGGATCTGAGAGATGAAAGCGCTTTAGGCTTTCCTTTGGTCATACTCCAGGAAAGCAGGGAAATTAAATAACAGGCAGATAAGGCAAAAGTAGCACTCAATAACAAAGGTAACCATAGCAAGGGACTCCCGCTTGCAAGACAAAAGAATACCCAAAGCCTAAAAAAAAAAAAAATTGCAAAATGGGCCTGTGTGCTATCATTATTTCCATGTTTTGATCAAGTAAGTGAAAAAGCTCATGGAACTTAATTAAGTGGCCATGCATTTGTGTTGAAATATGAGCATTTTGATCAAAATAACATATGGATGATGGACTGAATGGATGTTTTTGTTTGTTTGTTTCAATCCTCATCAACTGAGAGTTTTTGTGCTAGTGAGACCTAGAGCAAAAGAAGAGCAATCTGTACAATGGTTAGCCAAGGAGTAAGGCAGGTCAGATTTAATTACAATGCAGTGGAGTAAGTATTGAAGTTGAACCAATTTAGATGTTGGGCGAGTTGAAGGTTACATGTGAGCTGAGTCTTGGGGCCCCGGTATGAGTATATTGGAGTAAGAAGTGAAGAGAAAGTGGGGCATCCCTGGCAATTTTAGTAGCAAATGCAAAGGCAAGGAGATGTGGCAAAACTGGAGTTTGGAATATGAGCAGGAAATGATAAGAGTCAGTACTGAAACGTTTCCAAGGGCCAAGACTCTGAAGGGTCTCATGCGGTGTCTATGAATCTAGTTTTTCATATATCAGGGCCTGTGTTTCTATATTTGTAAATCTTGTTAGAGAATCGTATTTTTAACCCATGGAAACTGTATAGCTACCCCATTTGGAATAACTTCTGAGTGCTGAACAATATTTAATGTCAAAGCATGGTGATAATAGATAATAACTTATACAGAAGCCTGTCTGAAGTTTAAGACAGTGAGTAAGACGGGCATTTTTATGTTCAAGAATATTTGCTTCACCACCCATGTCAGATTTCTCCGACTCAGTGCCTCTTGGCTCTTTTGTCATGTGTGTCTTTAGCGGGGCATTCCTTTCTTTCATCTTTTCCTCATTTGTCTCACCTTCCTCTCTCCCTTTCACCCATCTCCTATGCGCTCTCACTTTGTTCTCTTCTCGCCCTTTCCTTCATCTTTGATCACATGGTGCTCAATGTGCAACATGTCTGGTTCCAGAATCATAACATTTAGGAAGAATTCAGGATCTTGAAGGAAGAAAAGAAATTCCTCCTTCTTAGTCAAAGCCCCCAAACTTACAATGGCCTGTATAGGATTTCTTAGTCTAAGTTTTTACAGCAATAGACAGTCTTCCATGGGTGGCTGGTGGATTTGAACCGCCGTCATTGTGGTTAACAGCCCAGTGTCTAATCCACAGTGCCACCAAGGCTCTTTCCTAAACATCCTGGGTAAAAAGGTGATATATTTCATTTGGTTAAATGACTTCCTGAATTTCTTATTTATTGATACTTGAATATGAAATATGTTGATTGGTCTAAGCCTTCTTTCATACTAAAGATGAAATTAACTTCATCTAAACCATATGGCTGAGATGTAGGGAGAAATAAAACTATCAAAGAAAGATATATATATATATATATTTTTTTTGCTCTGGTGCTTTCGAGGATATGATGGAATTAAGAATGTGAAAATACTTTGTAAATTAGAAAGTAATCTATAATGATTAGCATTCATTTTATTAAGTTGTTGAAAAAATATTTTATAATACTAGAAATGTACTGAAATTATAAATTGGTCATAGACATAATAATTATTATTAATATAACTTTTTATAATACCAAAGCCTTGACTAGCTTCACTTTGTCTTTCAATTTAAGATAACATTCATAGATCCTAGATCCAAAAATTAAACCACAAAATTATTAAAATCTTATGCTTTATGCAAATGTGAAGTGCTATTTCTAGATACTTTTCAAAGCAACACAATAGGAAACTTCATGTTTTAAAAAGATGCATTCACTTCCCCTTTTTAAAAATATAAACGTTCACCTGCATTAAACAGATTACATTTGAACTTAATTTCTGCAATGTGGAAAATGAGATTTAATGCAGTTGAGAAAAAAATATTCATTTTATTCTCATTTTGATTGCATTACATAAGGTGACAAATGAATGATTATAATATTTAATGTCAGTTGCTAAAAATGAAAATTTGTACTCGTTCTCTTAATAGGGATCTGGTGTACAATAGACAAATTACATTTTATTTGAATAGTAGCTAATTATTAACTCAGAGATGATTGCCTCAACCACAACAAAACCATTTTAAGTAGTTCATTGTAAAGACATGACAATTGCCAGGATGTGGTTTGTAGTGGGCACCAGAGTTTTGTTGTTTCAAGGCTATAAACTTTTAACCCTTGTTATAAAATTCTTTTGATTTCTTTTAGCCTTAAGATGATTTAAAGTTGTCAACTGAAGATTGTCTAATGTCAGCATCTAAACAGTGTCCTTTAAATGATATTGGTAAATAACAAGGAAGTGGGTTTGGATGTGGTTCCAATTACTTTGTTGCTCTTACTCTTCTGTTGTGGCTTACAGAAATATCTCTTGGAACTTTTAATATCCTTCCTGTATTTAATTGCAACCAGGCTCTCCCAATTACTACCACAATGAGTGAGTTTCTTTAGCACCAAACTTCCATAATTATTTTCACAAGGATGGTTCGCCATTTTTAATGTTCCTCATCTTTCCCCACATTTATATATTGTTCATCTTTAGGCTAGATGAAAACTTAACTTTCATTACAGTAGACATTATAATGGATAAACTTTTGAATCTCAAAGAAGTCTAATAATCTGAAATCCATCTTTCATTTGTTTGTTTCAATACACCTGTGTTTATACTTTGCATTTTAATTATATATATGCATATATTTAGGAATAATTTGATTGATATGTATTTAGAATCAAAGATAGAAGTTGGTTGAAAGTAAAAGACTGGAAAAAATATATTTTATGCAAACAGCAATCAAGCAAGAGCTGAAGTAGCTATATACACATCACAGTATATTTTAAGGTATTGTTGCAGAGGGAAAAGGAGTACATTTTCTAATGATAAAAGATCAATTCATCAAGAAGCCATAATAATTATGAGTATATATACACTCTATTTTAATAAGATTTATGATTAGTAATTCATTTATTAAGTTGTACAACCATTACTATAAATGAGGTTTTGCAGGAACTGCTCATAGAGTTACCTCTGGTCCCAGTCTTGCTGAAGTGGTTCAGTTTTGAGTCAGGAGGGGCCCAGGGCTGCATTTGCCAAG